>NW_026592510.1:18828926-18838190 GCF_907164565.1 Psammomys obesus | reverse complement strand
TCTTTCTTTCTTTCTTTCTTTCTTTCTTTCTTTCTTTCTTTCTTTCTGTGCTTGGAATGGAACTCAGGCATGTGTTCTATCATTGAGCTACACCCACACTCTAGCTTCATTGTTTTGTATGCAGATATTTTTCTTTACAAAATATATTTAAAAGAATATTCATTCTAGATTGAATGGTTTCAGCAAGATTTATTGGAGGTGCTATGACTTGAACATGATTTGCATCCTCTCCCCCAGGTTCCTATGTTGGGAATATTGACAAGAGGTAGACTCATTAAGTCACTGAAGGATGCTCTCACAAGGACGGTCTTATTGAACCCTGGAGTTCCTTTTCCTAACTGTTACAAAAGGAGAAGGTCGGGATTCTCTGTTCCCAGGGACAGCGTGTACTTCCTTGATATTGCATGTGTCCTGACATTGCTATCTTCCATGAGGAGATGCAGCCAAGAGCAGACTCTCTACAGAGCCCATACTGTCTGGACAGCTTCAGAACTGAGAGCCAAACCAACTTTTTCTAAGTAGCTCCAGTCAGATAGTTCATTACAGTAATGGAAAGTTGACTAAAGCAATGGACTCTCTTCATCCTCAGTTCTTATTGTGTTGATCTTGGTGGCTCAAAGACCTGACTATCACAGGTCTGAAGCCAATTTTGAAATTGAGATATGTGAGTCCTCCAAGTTTGTTCTCCTTTTTAAGATCTCTCTGGCTACTATATGTGCCTTAAACCTGCACACAGATTTGGGGATCCGCTTAATTTCTGAAAAATAAATCAAAGCAAAACAGCTGAAATTATAGTTGGGATTGTGTTGAATCTATAGATCAATTTGTGCAATATTATCATGTTATTAATGTTTAACGTTCTGAGACACAGAATGTGATCCCTTTCATTTATTCAAGTCTAAGTTTTCTCAACAGTGATATGTAGTCTTTACAATGTAAACTTGCATGCTTTGCTAAAATTATCCCTTAATATTTGACTATTCTTCATGCTTTATAAATAAAAACGATTATGTAATTCATTTAAAAATTAAATATATATGTGAATATACTTGGAAACTGTTAGGTCTCAAAAAACAAAAACCAGGACAAGTATCTTTTAACACCTGTGGCTCCTCCCAGCATGTGTCACCTACCCTGAACCTCTCTAGGGGCTGGGATTTACTTCTTCTAATTCTGATATAACTCAGCTACTTTGGCTGTGGTCTCTTGGACCCTGGATAGCTCTGCTTCTGGCTCTCTCTTCATCTGCTTGGCCCCATCTATTCTCCAACCTCACCCTCATCCTCATCCCTGTCCCTGTTCCCAATGGCTCAGTTCAGTCCACTAGCCCTGTTCAGTCTGGATTCTTCCAGATGCCTCTGGCTGAATTCTCCCTCTTACCTATAATAAACTTTCTCCACAACTATACTCAGGAGCAGTCATGTCCTCATTTCAAGATATAGGCTCACCCCACATCTACCTACTACACAATGTAGTATACATGCAGGAAGGAATACTCTTTGGATATCATGTGCTCTGCCAATGAATTTCATATGCTGGAAATTAATTTTAAAACAAGATCACATCAGATAGCATAGGCTGGCTTTGAGCTTACTATGTAGCCCAAGCTGGCTGTGAGCTCATGTTCCTCCTCCACAGGAAAGACTCTCATTTTCTGGGCCTAGTGGTTAAGATAGATCCTGTCCTGGTACCTCTAGCCCCAACGCCATGGAGATGGAAGGAGCCTTGGATGACTGTCTAGGTAATGGACTAGGTAAAGAAATTTTTATTGATGTATGGGCCATTTGGATTATACTTCCTGCTATAATTTATCCTTCTCAGATCTCTGACAGCCTTGATGGCTAGAATAAGCTCATGTAGCTTTGTTAGCTTGGAAGCAGCTGGCATCCATCTCCTTCTCTTTAGGCTCCAGCCACCTTGTTAGTTCATCTAAAGCTACTGTGTCTCTTGTTGAGAAAAGGCAGAAGGTTTGTCTTGCTAACAGGTTTTGTATTAAAGGATAAAGAGGTTTGAGGTTTAACTTTTCACTACAGGAACATATTTTTTTCAATGACTGTTCTCAACAACTGTTCATGTCTCTGGTAAATGATCAAGCAGAAAGAAAAGGTTCTAAGATAGACAAAGATCTGAATATACAAAAACTTAAGTTCTGATGATATAAGAAAACAATTTAAGATATACAAAAATGGGAACTCTTTTAGATTTCTCCCCCTTCTATATGATAGAAAGATTTCAAAGGTTCAAAGTTTTTTTAATTTAATTTAATTTTATTAATTACACTTTATTCACTTTGTATCCCCCATAAGCCCTTCCCTCCTCCCCTCCCAGTCCCACCCTCCCTCCCCCTTCTTCACACATGCCCCTCTCCAAGTCCACTGATAAGGGAGGACCTCCTCTCCTTCCTTTTGATCTTAGTCTATCAGTTCTCATCAGGAGTGGCTGCATTGTCATCTTCTGTGGCCTGGTAAGGCTGCTCCCCCCTCAGGGGGAGGTGATCAAAGAGCAAGCCAATCAAATTATGTCTGAGGCAGTCCCTCTTCCCATTACTATGTAACCCACTTGGACACTAAACTGCCATGGGCTACTTCTGTGCAGGGGTGCTAGGTTATCTCCATGCATGGTACTTGGTTGGAGTATGAGTCTCTGGGAAGACCCCTGTGTTCAAATTTTCTTGTTCTGTTGCTCTCCTTATGGAATTCCTGTCCTCTCCAGATCTTACTATTTCCCACTTCTTACATAAGATTCCATGCACTCTGTCCAACAGTTGGCCATAAGTCTCAGCATCTGCTTTGATAGTCTGCAGGGCAGAGCCTTTCAGAGGCCCTCTGTGGCAGGTTTCTAGATTATTTCCTGTTTTCTTCTTCGTCTGATGTCCATCCTCTTTGCCTTTTGGGATGGAGATTGAGCATTTTAGTCAGGGTCCTCTCTCTTGATTAGTTTCTTTAGATGTACACATTTTAGTAGGTTTATCCTATGTTATATGTCTATATGAGTGAGTATATACCGTGTGCATCTTTCTGCTTCTGGGACAGCTTACTCAGGATGATCACAAAGGTTCAAAGTTTTAACATTGATTAATGGAGTTCTGATAAGGTGATAAAGCACCAACTGGTTACTAGTCAGAACACGCTCAAGATTTTAAATTTCCTTTGGTTGTCTTCTAAGTAGACTTAAACACATATCTAAAAACATATCTGGCTCTCTGGACAGAAGAAAAATGTTCATTTTTTTTTAATTCAAAGCTATAGGTTTTGCCAGGACTCAAAAGAGCGTGTCTATTTAAGCAATCTTACAATGTCACCAGTACCACCCTGAAGTTTGTCAGTGGTTTTCCCACTGGTGTCACCAGACTTAGTAGTTAGAAAGACACACCTCCATGGAGCAGTACCCTTTCCTGAAGTAATGAGCAAACATTAAATAAACTCATCTTATACTATCTCTTTCTTAGTTGGAAGGTTGGGGCATGGGGCAGAGTCAGAGCAGTTCTAAGAAGTCTCTTACATCCTATGGGAAGAAAGGACAAAGAAGATACTGTACTTTCACAAGAAGTCCCATTGGCTTCCTGCTTGATGCATTGACAAGCTTGGCACCTGTGTCTGTGGTGGAACGTTCATGTGCCAAAATTGCATCTTTCAAAGAATACAGTGAGTTGCTGCCTCAGTCCAAAAATGGTAATAAGTTTATGAAAAACATTAAAGTTTGATTAGGTCTTTATAGTTTTTAAGACTCTTATGACAGAAATTACCTCTTGTAGTCTAAAGCAGTGCAATAGAGTTTATTGGTAAATAGACAATATATAAGCTAATGTAACAAGTTATTAAAATGAGAAAGGCCCTTTGGTAAGGGTCTCTGCTGTATAGTGAGAAAACAAGTCACATCCTTGCTGCTGCTGAATCACTTTCTCCATCGGCATGCATCACTTATTTTGCCAATGGTTATCTGATGGATTTCCCAGGATCAAGTCTTCTTTAAGTAGCAGCCATACCAATGGCCTTAGAAAAGATGGAATAAAAGAGTAGAAGTGGGCAAGCAGAAACTGTTTTCATTACCAGTGTGCTTCACATGGAGACCGTGAATTCCACACTCAACCCAGTTCACCAAACCAGGCTACAACCTTCACCAAAACTGGAGGAAATTACATGTCATAGACACCCAAGTCAAGATGGTCTGACTGAGTTCACACCCACCACAGTTGAGGTTTTTCTCCTGGGATCCATGTTAGGACTGGAAGCTCTGGTGTATTAACAGCTGCCTCCTGCAAAGATGGTGCCTATTTCTCCTTGGGTTGCCAGGAAATCCAGTATTTTTAGAGGAAAGCTCTGGATTCCAAAAGTTACAGAGGTGGCTCAGGGATGGACCTGGGTGTTTCTCGTTAGCAATTTTTATTGGAAAAAAAATTGACCAAGTACAAGTATGCTGAGCTCTAAGATGCAGATGGCAGGCCAGTCTCTCCTTTGGTAACAAACCCCAAAAGACACACTCTTCCAGCAGTGGTGGAATGAAAGCAATATCTCTTCCAGTCACATTCTTCTGACTCCCTCCATACACAAAAGTAAAATAAAAGTAACCACAGAATGACACAGTCCTTCCTACTAAGCTGTAATTATAACCCTTCAAACCAGGCTTACAAAATAAATCTTACATAGGGCGTGAACTATTTCTCCATTTGTGACACTAGTTCCTTAACAATAAATTTAATAGACCAAGATTCTTTAACAAAATGAATATGGCCAAGCTGTTTTCTCAAACATTGTTCAGTACTATACAGAGCTCTGAATGTGACACCCTAGCACCACTGAGTCCTTGAAGTGTTGGAAGGATAAGGCAGGCCCCCCAAGATGCCTCACTAATGCTGGACAGGAGACTCGGGCTGGGTGAAGACAGCTCAGAATTTCCAAGTCTGCAGCACCACATTAATCCTTAGTATCGAGGGACTGCCTTGTAAATGGAAAAGTTAATTTGCTATAAGAGACTTAATAAAGAAAGTGAAGAAAGAAATCCTCTTTAATCACATTGCATGCTCAAGATACCACTTAGAATGAGAATTTTTAAATCACACACCACAGGCATGGTGTGATAAAACTGATCTCTATTTTTTTTTTTTTGCCAATAAACATATACCTGTCCCTCTATACAAAGTACTGGAAAAAAAACCCTAGTTACACAGAAGGAGAGAGGTATGCTATATGATGACATGAAGGGCATGCTGCCATACAGGAAATTTGCGTACAATTCCCTCTACTGTCAGACAGTACACAGCATATGCCAACTGGAAACAATCAAAATGCTGCATGTCAAGGTCATCATAAGGACAGCAAGGAAGAGAGTGGTCATGTTCCAACATGAAAGCTATTTTCTTTAATCATGAGACACTGAGGTGAATGACAGTGATTGTAGTAATATGTCTTCCCAAAAATCCGGAGTAACAAATATTATCTGTTCATTTCATCCAAGACATGCAGACAGAGAACTATCTGTGTGGATTTGGATCAGGTAGAGAGACTTTACAGAAGAACATTGTTTAAGCCATAACCTAGAATATGATTTTATTGGGTGGAGAAGATAAGAGGACAGAGGAAATAGCATGAGATAGAAAGAACAAAGGCGTAATAAGCAAAATTAAAGGAGTAATTCTGCTAACAACGGGAATAAGGTAGCATTAAAGTGGAAAAAGAAAATATAGTATGCAGTAGAACACCATTCAACCATAAAGAACATTAAATCCTGCTATGTGGACAATATGGATAGGCCTGGTGGACAGTATGTCAAGTGATATAAGCCAGACACAGAAAGCAATCTCTGTTTGACCTTATTCCAGAGTGGAATCTTGAAAGAGTCAATCTCATAGGGGTTTAGAATGCACTTAGGTAACAAGAGGCTGGGGAAACAGGTGGGAGGGAAGAAAGGGACAGACTGAACAATGTACAACATTATTACTTGATAAAATAAATACATTCTGGAGTTCTATGGCACAGTTTGGTGGCCATAATGCACAACAGCAATATATTTTCTAGTTTCGCCAATCACTTACCTATGTAGGGATTGTTCTGTGTACCAATAAAGCAACTTAGAATATTCAAATTTTCTTATCCCTTATATTATTATTATTAACCAAAATTCTCAGCGACACAAATAAAGCAAAAGACAGTAAGTAAAATCACTGCAGTCTTGTATTAATATTAGAAATATTAATACGAATTCAATAAATAATACCCTCTGTCTAATGGAAACATTTAGAGACAATGTCTTCTCACGTGTCTGTGCACGTGGTTAAAGTCCAGATTAGTTCTTAAAATACTGTTATCTAAGAAAAGAAATTAAAATGTCTTAAACCAGTGGTTCTCAACCTACCTGTTGCTACCACCCTTTAATACAGTTCCTCATGTTGTGTTGGCCCCCAACCATAAATTATTTCATTGCTACTTCAGAACTGTAATTTTGCTACTATTATGAATTATAATGTAAATATTTAATATGGAGGATATCTGATATGTGACCCCTGAGAAAGGGTCATTCTACCCCAAAGGGGTCGCAACCCATAGACTGAGAGAGCCTCCTTCTTAAACAAAGGCTGTGTTCAAACTCTGGTCTATAAGATGACCGTGGAGCATTTCACAGTGGTCTGCAGAGAATGTGTTAGATGGCTGGGATCAGGGCAAAAGGATCAGAGCTAAACAGATGAAGCACCGATTGGCCAAAGCATCATACGAACCCCAGCAAAATGAATTCCAAGACACTGAAACACCTTAGTAGTGTTTAGACTATGAGATCAAGATATTAAAAAAGTCATTTCTTCACTTTCAGAGGATCTCTGGAAAGCCGCTCATTATTCTAAAATTAGTAAAGAGGGGCAGAAACAGAGAAAAATACTATAAGTCACACAGGGAAAGTACTGCAGAGCAAGGCCCCTAAAAAAGGTGAGGGCCAGGGCAAGAAAAGGAAGTCCAGACAACTGGAAGGCTACATCCTGGTCATAGACAGGCTCATCGCTCAGTCCTTTCATTGCAAACACCATTTCAGTTGTTTCCAGAAATAAACACAACATAGTAAAATAAAATTCCATATATAAACCAAGAAATTAGAGTAAAGGGAAATGTGATGAGTCAGGGCTGATGTTCAACATGCAGTATAAATCACAGACCCCCATGTTCTTGCCGAACATGAGGATGCACTTCATTGCGAGTTTTGGATAGCAGGAAAGAATTCAAACACCCTTTGTTGAAAAGTTCTGTCCCAGGCACCCATGAAAGAAAGTAAAAACTACCCAAAGTTGTTTCCCCTGATGGCCAAAGGCACTTCACCTTGGGCTCACAATGTGAGGTGGTGAAACACTTTTAAAGGACTGTGTGTGTGTGTGTGTGTGTGTGTGTGGTGGGGTGTGCATGTGAGTGCATGTGTGAGGGTGCAGGTGCCCACGATAGCCAGAGGTGTTGAAGGTGTTTATGAACCACCCACCATGGATGCCAGGAATCTAACTCTGGTCCTCTGGAAGAGCACATGCTCTCAACCACCAAGTCACCAGCCCCACGTTTGTTTCTTTCTCCTAAAGCACTGTTTGAAAACTCCCTGATTTCAACTTCCAGGATTCTTCGGCTTGATGAGGGCCTGGTGCATACCTCTGCTGTAAGCGGTTTTCTCCCTGCCTGAATCCGTGTGCACGAGGATTTCATTTTCTTCTTTTGATAAGATGAAGTGAGGAGGAAGGAACGTACACCAGGATGTCAATCTTTGAAAAGTCAAAGCTATTCAGATATCAGGAGGTGTTTGATGGATGGTTCTTGCCTGAGAGCAGGTGTCTTGGAGCAACAAGCCAATCTTCTTGCAGATGGAATCCATAGTTCAGAAAGAAGGAGTTTGGTTTGATAAGCGGAAATTCTCAGCAGGGTCTAGCAGATGTAGGTCTGTCTCTCTTCCAGTTGCATTAACCTGCCTGGCACTTCAGTTGTGGATTTGGGGTAAGAACCTGGTAAGGCTTTGAACTGGAATGGGTGGTCACTGGTATCAATAGAATGGACAGCCCAGAGCTGCTTTGGCCTAAGGCTCCTTTGACTAAATGTAACAGTGAAGATAGAAGCAGCTTAGAGCCCAGCAGTTGTAGAGATGAGTTTTAGACAGTTTGTTCCAGCACCTGCTTCATTTTGCACAAACAGGAGACTTAATACGTGGACCAGAATAGGAAGCCCTGAGTATTGCAAGCACAGAGAAGATGAAGAATTCCAAGAGGACTCTTGGCTTTCATGGTTCATAGACAAAAACTGAACATGAGATGAAAGTCAACTTAATTCTGTCTGATATTTTCTCATGGTCAAATTGAAGGTTCACACCTTCCAAAGGTGAGAAACTTTGGAAAGAATACCATAAAGATAAAATGTTCTTCTAAAATATTTTGTGATGTCAACGTATCCTATCAACAGTGATATTAGCCTTGGTCATTTGACTAGGGCTTGCATTAGTGAGAGTTATCCAGAAAAACACAGCTAGTTAAAGAGCATGGGGGAAGGAAAAAAGAAAGGAAGGAAGGAAGAAAGGAAGAAAGAAAGGAAGGAAGGAACAAAGAAACAAAGAAAGAAAGGACCATATATTCACAAAACTGATAAATCCAAAGATTAACAGGCTAAGAAAGCTAAAAATCCACTACAGCCAATGATATTGCTTAAGTTCAAACTCAATAGCCTGAAAACCAGAAGAGATGATGGTGTCAGCACTGCTTTGGGGTAATAAGTCAAAGGTCATGCTTTTGTTAGAGTTCAAAAGTGGAAACCAATGTATGAACTCAAAGGAAGCCAGATAAAATCCATTCCTCCTGTTGGTTTACAGGAATCTACCTTACTCTGTCTACCAGTTCAAATGTTAACTTCAACTTGAACAACTCAAACTTACACACTCAGAACAGTGTTTGATCAAATAGGTAGCTATTCTTTGCTCCAGCCAGGTTGACACATAAAATTAATTGTAACAAATAGAGTAACTTGGTTTTCACAATAAAGCTACTACTTCTACGATATAAGAAGGACACTTGACGTAGAAACAGAAATGTTGAGATTATGAAGATATGGGAAGAACAAAATACTCCTAAAAGTTGGAGAAAGAACAGTCAGTTGCAGGTAGAGTTACTCAATAGAATTCTGGAATGGAAAGTAAACTTTCAGAAGACTGGTAGAGTGGGCATATAATTTAATAAAAAAAAAAGCATCAGATTTTTAAAGTTCTCATCATCGTGTGTGTGTGTGTGTGTGTGTGTGTGTGTGTGTGTGTGTGTGTGTG
>NW_026592510.1:18771267-18828916 GCF_907164565.1 Psammomys obesus | reverse complement strand
GTGTGTGTGTGTGTGTGTGTGTGTGTGTGTGTGTGTGTGTGTGTGTGAATGCATGCTTGTGGAGGCCAGCAACAATCCTCAGGGGTCCGATCTGTTCTCTTGTCCCACTGTATGACAATCACTTTCACTTACTGAGCCATTTTGCCAGCCCCAATTTCTAGATTTTGTCAATTTTTCTATGTTTATATAAAATGTTAACATAGAAAGAAGGTATGCGAGGGGTGTGCAGAGGCTCCCCACAAATCTCACAGCAGTTCAAAATGAAACTTCTTTGAAAAAAATCGTAATTACCCTCACGTGCATATAGCATACAATGCAGGGCATTCTAGAGACCTCTGGTCTCTGGCTGTGGGTGTTTTCTAGCCATGGATAGGGAAACTAAGCTATTAGTACTACAGAAATCTTTACCCAGTGAGGGACTACTCATTCAGGCTTCCTCTCTCCTCAGTAGAAGTCAGCAGACCTGTCACCTTCCCCATAGCCCATCTTGAGTCTCAGTGGGATTGAAACCCAGTTGTCACAACAGTCATAATGAGCAGAATGCTAGTAAATATTAAATTGTGCTAAATAAAAGCCTCCGATTAACGACATTTGTTGATCTACCACCAATGACATAGAGTCACTGGTGTAATGTTACTGAGTGTGGAGTTTAGAAGACATCTGCACAATCTTATACAAACATGTGCTGCAATAGTCAAAACACTGACCGGATGAGGACCATTTTTTGTATTATTTTTAGTTTTTAGAGTACTGCCTTACATGTTCACAGCACTATACATTTTATTATTACAGATGTATCTCTGTTTATGCATATTAAAAAGCAACCTTCTCTTGTCTCACACTTGCAATGTTTCTCAACTGCACCATTTTCTCGTTCTTGATTTAATATCCTATCTTCTTGTTAATCGTGGGCCAAAGTGTACAATATACACAGCTAATGCGCCATTAAGATTTAGTGTCAAGTGACTGCACTGTATATAAAATCAAAAGTGATTAAGGACTTAGGGTTTTATTGCTGTGAAGAGACACCATGACCACGGCGACTCTTATAAAGAAAGATATTTAATTGGAGTGGCTTACAGTGTCAGAGGTTTAGCCCATGATCCTCATGGCATGAAACATGACGGCATCTAGGTAGACATGGTGCTGGACGGGGAGCTGATAGTTTTACACCTTGGTCTGCAGGCAGCAGAAGGGGACTGTGTACCACACTGGATGTGGCTTGAGCATAGAAGACTTTAAATTACCCCCTACACCCACACACACTGACACACTTCTTTCAACAAGGACACAACTACTCCACTGAGGCTACAATTCCTAATAGTGCCTCTCCCTGTAGGCCAATCAAGCACACAAGTTTATGGGGCCATACTTATTCAAACAACCACAGGCCACAAAGGTGGAAAGTCAACAAAAGTTATTGCTTGCTAGCTGGTGTTATCTCCTGCCACTATGGCTGTAACCTTGAGGAACAAGAACTGAAGGAAAGGGGACTAATACAAATTCAAGAAGGACCTCCTGGGTAGAAACATCTAATAACTTGGACTGGAGGCCATCTGGCATGCTCATCTACCTCTGCTCCATGTCCTCCACAATCAGAGAAAATCAGCAGAGAAAAGCCACCCTAGCTGTAATTCACTGCAAGCTCTAAGTAGCTAGTTTACATGGTTCAAGAAATCAGGGTATGTTATATAATAAGAGAAATATGTATGAGGCAATTAAGGAGTTCTTGGAACCCCTAGAAGAGCTGACTGTGGGTAGAAACCATCAACAGAACAAAGCTGCAATATGGGTGAACCTACTACTAAATGTTCCACCTGCCTGGAAGCACCTGTGTGAAAGCTTCGTTGTATAGCAGGTAGTACCATATAAGCTTGGGTAAGTGCCTCCGTGATGTTCACACAGTGATGAAATTGCCTAGCAGTGCCTTATCCAGCAAACATCCCCATCATTAAGTGATGGATACACAAGAGGAACTTCATCTGTAACAATGGCCATGTTTAACAGTGGCTTGCATGATTCCTGAAACTTAATAATTGGCTTCCATGGGTAGGTATGAAATGGCTTCTGCTCATGAATGCAGCAATTATGAGCCTGATGCTAGCTTGATCTTTCTCATCTCACCTCATTTTCCCATTCTGCTTCCTGATGTCACATCACAAATCAACTACTTGCACCTAAATCCATCCCTCTGTTGACTACTTCTGTCAACTCCAAATTGATTAGAACTCACTACGATTCTTGAAATTTTATTCATGAAAACTAACTGGGAAGCAGATATTCTACGCACCACTAAGATGTAATCATACTAGGCAGTCTTTGGTGAGAATAGTTGGCCTTCTATACCACAAATTTCACATCTATAGGTTCAACCAACACTCACCCCACAGTCTTTCTGAGCATCAACTACAGTGGTGGGGTGGAAATGCTAGAAGAAAAAAAACCTAATTGCATCTGTACTCAACAAACTTTTCTTGATATT
Organism: Psammomys obesus; assembly: GCF_907164565.1. Taxonomy (NCBI): domain Eukaryota; kingdom Metazoa; phylum Chordata; class Mammalia; order Rodentia; family Muridae; genus Psammomys; species Psammomys obesus. Next base: position 18,826,434 of record NW_026592510.1, on the reverse strand, counting down.
ATTTCCTAAACTATATAGTATAAAATTACATCCTAGCATTTGCATTGTATTCAATATTATAAGTAATGTGGGGAAGATTTAAAGTGTGCCAGAGGATGTGAGTGGGCTAAGTGCAAATACCATGCCATTTTAGAGACAGGACTTGGGCATCTGTACATTTGGTGTTTGAGTGGGTGCTGTAACCAGTCTCCCACTAAAGCACAGCCATATCTGCTCTGCCATGCGGTGAGTCGCATGTACACGCACTAGGTCCAAACACGAACCAAACAAGATCAGTACTTTCATTGCCCCTATGGTTCGTCTGACAATGCTGAGATTCACACTCATTAAGCCACGAGCTCAAAGCCATAAAATTAGTAAGATGCCAATCAGATCAATACGCAGCAGGTGTGCTGAGATCTGTGCTGTGGGCATAAGATTAAAGTGAACATCCATTTAAAAGACCTGGGACCATGTGGAAGGTGAACTCATTTTCTTGACAGTTGGGCTGATAGAGCTGCCAAGTCTGCAGAGAGAGAGAGAGAAAGAGAGAGAGAGATGTGCTGGCAACAGTTGGCTATTCAAGCCTGCTGTGTGAGCTGGAAGCAATACTCCTCACAGATTCTGTGTTTGATGTATAAATAAATAATACAAATGTAAATTATAACCCCACTGTGCCCTCCTCCTTTTTCTACTTTTGAATATGAAAAAAAAAACCATCTATAAACATCAGCTCCTGTTGGATGCTTTTTTGTGGTACCCTCTCAACAACAGCCCACAGTCTTTCTGAGCATCTTTGGTTCATCAACTACAAACACTAGACACAGTCTGTGAAGCGAAAGAGGATGTCAGAAAAGCAGTTTTTTTTCTCCTCTCACCACCCAGGATATGTGCAGATGATGGACAGGGCTGAACAAGGACTGTGCACATCAGAGGCACCCATTCTGTTCAAGGATAAACTGAACTGAGCTGTTTTCCAAAAGAGACAGTGATAGGGTGCATTTGTGGAGAATGCCCTAAAGAGAAACTACTGTCTGCTTCCTGTACCAGGTCCTGCTTTTGGGTTATTGTCATTGCCATTATGGCTAATGATAATACTTTGGCCCTTTAAATGTCAGTTTCAGTCACAACTCAGATGAAAGCATGTGGTAACAGCATATATATCCAAGCAATCAGAAAAACTTTTAATTTGGAAAGAGTCAGCTTTCACCACTGAAGTTCTGTATTTCTACATTTGCTATAAAAGAACGCAGAGATGAATAAATTGGTACCTAAAGGTTGTCTTTTCTCCACGGAATCCTCTATAATGAGAAGAGAGTAATGTTTTTATACAGCTGAGGTACTGGGTCACACAATGGAGTTTTCTCGGGTGCTCTTTTGCTGAACTCTGTGTTCAAACCTAAGCAAACAGCATCATTATAATCTGAATAGGGAAGAGTTGTTGCCAGCCACCACCCAGCAGTGCTGAGTTTCTGTGTTCATGAAGGACAGGCCCACAGCCTGCTGGCACTCAGCAAGTCTTTGAATATTAACTCGGGAAGTCCAGAAAGAGTTTCCTAGACAACTGAAAGACCTTTGCATATTTGAGAAGCAAAGTGTTAATAATTGAACTGAACCAAACAGAATCGAACTGAATATTAAGTCTAACCATAGCAAGTAAATAATTATACCGTTACATTTCATAAAGCTAAAATACGATTTTTAAAATGTTTTTGCTATATATTCAAATAATCTTTTAAAAAATATGGGAACCATAATGTTTTTCTCAAGGATGACTATGTTCTGAAAAAAAAAATCACCCCACCTCTAACTCTATTCTGAAAACTAGAACTCCCTGAAAGATGGAGAGGGAGTGTGTTTAGATCATGAGAGATATAACATAAAATTCACTCAGATGTATTTCATAATTTCTCTCTTGCCACCTTCTCTGTTAAGATATGCCCTGCTAAGGAGCGAGAACATCACACTTGGCCAGGGCCTGGGCTAGGCGAAGTAACTGAAACTTCTGTGGCACAAACTGTGGTGGGTGCTTCCTATTTGGGGGAGCCCACATCTGATCCAGCCTTGGGAAGAGCAGAGGCTCCTGAACACACATGTGTTCCCACAGCACAGGTCAGTCAAGCCTGAGAGAAGTAGCTTCACCTCTGGTCTGTGAACTGTAGCATCCAGACTACCCTTCACTCACCCACCTATTAATCAAGTCAGCTAGGATTTATTGAGAATTTGGTATATACCCCGCTACTCTATGTTTATGGATGAAATGGAGATTTACACCTTTTACTTTTGCTAAAGCAACCCAGACAATGTTTTTAAAGGATCACTTTAAATTAGAGCTGATGGATTTATGAGAATGGGATAAATCCCCTGGATTTGTGGGTAAAACCTACAGGATGTTAGGAGTGCCAGAAAGGATTTTGACTTTGGATGGAGGTGTCTGGATTCCATGGGGTTCAGTGGGCATCAGCAAGGAAATATTTGTCTAATGGATTTAGGTTAATGTGAGCCATGCAGATAACAGTTGGGATAGAATTTGAGGCAAAGGGACTGACTAGCCTAATAGTCCCAAGCAGAAATGTGCCTGATTAAAAGTAATGAGGAGGAAAGGGTGGTTAAGGGGATGGGAGCAAGAGAATGAGGAGTAAAGCTAGAGAGCTGAGGGTGTAGGTAGCACTTTCTTGCACTGAGCAGAGTGTGAAGTAGATTCTGAAAGATGAGTCTCCGTTAGGATCTGAGCAGAACATCCAGCATTAGCAGGGTGATATTGACTCCTTTGCTCACTCACATAGAAAAGGGGTAAAATGAGGGAGGATAGGAGCTGGGAAGCTGCAGTGATCTAACGTGGAGATGGTAGTAGACTGGACCAGCAGAGAGAGATGACTGGATCTTGATATAAGCCACCAGAACTCCCTGGCAGTTTGTGGTAAGAGAAAGAGAGTGGGAGGAAGTCAAAGGAACTCTAAAGTGTTGTGTATGGTGACCAGGAGAAGGAATTTCCCAGGAACTATGAAATATGGGAGAGCAAAGGTATGTGTAACATCTGGAATTCTGAATTTGGATAAGTTCGAGAAGTAAGACACTGACTGGATATAAGGAGAGAGCAGGGATGCATGTGTAAGCCAGGGAGAAGCTGAAGCTGAAGAAAAGTATCTTGGAATATCTGAAACTATGAAACAGAGTGAGATCACTAAATGGAGAAAAAAATGAAAAAGTGATCCAAGGATTGAGCTCTGGAGTTCTCCAAAAGCAAAGGAACAGAAAAGAGGAGGGGCTAGCACAGGTGTGAGGGGCAGAAAGGGAGGGCTGAGCACCAGGGGAGGGGCTGGCAGGAAGCTAAGCAGCTGAGCTCTCATGTAACTGTTGCTAATAGTCCGGAAAGATGAGGCATGGAAGGAACTCAAGGAGTGAAATGTTGAGACCACTAGGGATTTTAGGGGAGGGCAGACGGAGTTGAGTGAAGGAGTGAGACTAAGATGGGAGTGAGAACTGAACATAGTAAGATTAGACAGAATGGTCTTTCTTTAAAAATAGCACATCTATTTATTTATTTATTTATTTGTTTGTTTATTTATTTATGTATTTATGAATCTATTTATTTATTATTTGTTTGTTTTAGTGTGTGTGTGTGTGTGTGTGTGTGTGTGTGTGTGTGAAAACACAAATTAAGAAGTTAAAAATTATCTCCCTGGTCTGGAAAAGTTTGACAAAGGACAAGATTCCAGAAGGTTCTAAAGAAGTCGGTATAGGTAAGACTCTCAGCCCGTGAAGCAGTGATCACATGGTTCTTGTCAGTGACACGGCCCCAACCCTCGAAAGCCGTCATCTCCATGATTATATTGTAAGGCTATTGATTTGGCTTGACTTCTGTTGCCCTGATAAGAGGCCCCGAGAAAAAGCAACTTAAAAGGGATAGGAGCTTATCTCAGTTTATAATTCAGAGGCCCAGCCCATCTTTGCGCAGAAGTCAAAGCAGGAACTTCAAACAGTTGGCCACATCATATCCGTAATCAAACCCGGGGCAAAATGAAGGTAGCTGTGCTCTCTCTCCTGCTGTGCTCAGCTCTGCTCCTCCATTGTTAATACAGTCCAGGACCACTGGCTCTGGGTCTTTTCACATCATTTGTGCACTCCCTAGAGGCATGACTACAAACCAAACCAGTGTAGACAACCCCTCACAGAGCCTCTCTTCCCACGTGATTCTGGCTAGTGACAATGTGGTTGGGCTTCCAGAATTAGCAACCCCAGAGCATGTCTACAGAAATAAGAGCAAATGACCACCTCATTTTCCTACTTAAATAAAACTGTTGATTTTCTTACTTCCTTTATCTTAGGCACAACGATGGCAGACCCAAAGTGACTGAAGGACCTCTGAAAAAGTATAGCTTTCTCCAGTCTGGGTCTACTTCTTCCTTGTCAAAAGTCAATAGCTGCCCACATGCCTAACATTCTTTATCCTTCTATCAACCAATTAGGGTGATTATGCTGTGCTGACAGCTCCAGGCTCTTTGGGGGGAGGGGGAACTGTATAAACGCTTGTTCTTTGCCCATATAACATGCCAGCTTCACACTAGCCATGTTTCTAATCCATGTAGTCTTCATCAGTGATCTGGGTTGTTGGAGTTGACCCCAACTCTCCTAACGGAGAGAGAAAAGCATCCTGTAACCGACCACGAAATAGCCATTCGAGTTATTCTTTGTAAATGTAAAGATCTCTTTGCTTCACAACTTCCTGTCTAAAACACATCACACAACCAAAGGTGATACTGATGAATAGGGACATACATTACCCCCTGGAGAAGGCATCAAAAACTAGGTACGTTTTCATGCTTTCCCTCTGGAGGCACGGTAAGATGAAACTTCAAGTGCCTTTCTTGGAAGGGGAGAAGCAGCAATGAGAAAAGAAACCTATGTAGCATGTTCTATCCTACTAATTCAGTTTGCTGTGTTAACGAACACTTTGGGGTTATATTGATTCTAAGGGCAGCTGGGATAGCGTGTCTAGCAATTCTGTATGCTTCCAATCAGACTTCAATCAAGCATGAACACGCGTTAACTCACCCAACACTTAGCACAGTTCCAAGGAGTAGTCACTGCATTTATTCTCTGGGTCCACCTTTTCTCTAAAGTGGGGGAATTTAGGCAATGAGACAGACGACCTGAACAAGATGCTCATGCAACTGGACTCTTAGTAAGGAGGTCAGAGATGTAATTATTCACTTCTGGGAGCCATTTATGTGTTTCTAGATGCCCACCTGTGACCTCTTATTTCCTGGGATTCTTGAGCTCAAATCTAGGCCATAAACTGTCTTACATATAAAAAAATTACATGAATTATCGAGGTGATGCCTACCATAGAAATCCCTGCCTTCTGCCCTCTCCCTTCTGTCCAGCTTTCTTTTCCTGGCCCACCCTGAGAAGAGCACTGAGACTTACAAAAGCACCAGTCTGAGAATGCAATGCCTGATGCTCAGTACATTTTTCAATGTGTTTTGTGGGGTTTGGTTGATAGTCTCCCATAAGGCTTGTTTTCAATAAGTGTGCCTCATCTTTGTAATGGTTCCTGTGTGTGTGTTCTTGTCTGTGCGTAATTCTGTGTTCAGTGCCTCCAGGATATTACATAAAGAACAAATTCACCCAGTCCTCCAAGCAATTGTTCCATGAGAATTTCTGATTTAGCTTAGTTTGCCAAGATGCTAGAACTAGAAATCAAACTGAACAATACAGTTTGTATTGTTTACTTCAACTATTTTTTTTCTAGTATTTCATGACAGACACTTGTTGAAGCCATTTTGGAAATATTTCAATTCTTTAACTTGGTCAGTAAAAATACCTGGTTATAATAGCAGTGGCTCAACTGCCTGTATGAAAACAGAACAAGACAAACCAACATTCCGAGTCCAGCCATTTGATGATTGGTTTGTTAGTTTCTTTTGCCAAGGGTAACCTTGTCCAAAAGATTACAAAACCTTCCTAAACCTAGGCTTATTCATCAAAGAAAAAAAAAAAAGAAAGAAGTAAAAAAAATCTAAAAAGGACACAATATACACCTCATTCATGTTACATAAAATACGAGTGTTGAACACTTTGTAAAATGCCTGGCACATAGTAAGAAGCCAAGAAATGTTTTTCTCTTCTTTAAACACAGATGAAAGAAAACTGACTGGGAAGCTGCATGTCACAACTCTGTACACAGCGTCTCAATCCCCTACGCTGAATACCACATCGTAACACTCTACATCATACTCCATCACTCTACACAGTATCGTCACACTCTGTGCTGTCTCTCAACACCCTACACCGCTTCAGAACACTCTACGCCACTTAATAAGAACAGCCCGTACTACACCTTTCACCACACCACTGGCTCTACACTGGCTTGCCGCACGCTGCCATCACCATGCTCTGTCTCCACCTTCTACACCATATCGTAATGCTCTATGCTGTATCAGCATACTCTACACTGCGTTGCAGCACTCTGCACCCCGTGGCACCATTCTGTACCGTACCACAACATTCTACACCGCATCACACTCTGCCATGTCACAATACTCTACACAATATCGAAACCCTCTGACTGCACGTAGCACTCTGGACCATGTTATTTCACTCTGGACCACCACCACATTCTATCACATCACAGTACGTTTGGACCATGTCACAATATTCTATCCCATGTGACAATACTATACAATATCACTATTGACTAAATATTTGGGTTCTTCTCCCAGCTCATAGTGAAACCCAAATCTACAGTGTGATGGGAGGTAAATGGGTCTTGAAAATGGTACTATAATGCTGAGAGTAAGTTTGTTCGTTTGTTTATTTTCCTTCTAGATAAGGTTTCACTATGTTATGCAGTCCATAGTGAGGTCTAACTCACAATGCACATGCATGTACACACACGCACTCATACACACACATACACACGTGAGAGAACAAGAGAGGGAGAGAGGCTTCTCTACCAACAATGTTGCTTCTTATGGACAGTTTCTTTTTTCTTCTTTTCATGTATATGTGGTGTGTGGTATTTGTATAGGTGCATACAGGTATTAGTATGTGCATTTGTGTGTACCTATGTGTGTGTGTCAGTTCCCAAGTTGATGTGAATATCCCTTGATCCTCTCATCATCATCATCATCAACAACAAAAACAACAACGTTGTTGTTATTATTATTATTATTATTATTATTATTATTATTATTATTATTTGGTGCCATCTTTCAGTCAAACTTGAGTTAGGTGATATGGCTAATCTCACTACAGCAGCTAGCTTGGTTTGGCGATCTCCTGCCTCCACTTTCCCAGGCTGGAACTGTAGGTAAGCTGCCATGCCCTGCTGCCATTTATAATGGTTCTGGGATTTGAACTCCAGCCCGCTTGTCTTGACAGTAATCAGTTTAACCACTGAGCCTTTTGGTCAGTTTCTTGAGGACAAATATTGATATTTCAAGTCCCATCAAGCTCTTAGACATTTTATTATTAAATGTCTTGTCCTGGAAGTATAGTATGTACATTCAGGTTTTTAATGAGCAAAGCTATTTTACAAATAGATTTAATGATATACAAAAATATCTACGTGTTTCCATTTTGTCCATTCTGACTCCCTGGCATTGGCTTCTGAGGTTGAAGAAGATAAACTCAGAGCAGCTGTTTGCAAACTGTCCAGGGAACTATGACAGTGACATTTTCAAGTCAGTTCAGTGATCAGAAGCTATGATTTTATCCCCAGCAAGGAATGCTTCTTGCCAGTCGTAGTATTTCAAGTGCGGTTGGTCAGACTTTTATAGTAATCATGAGATACCTGAAGATCATGAGTGAAAGAGCTTGAGTCAACTGACACATCCCTGTAACAGGAGTTAACTCGTGTAGACATTCATCATGTTTATCACTCTTCCCCAGAGAATCGCAAAGCAACAAAACACACTTGTAAAGTCTCCATCAAAAGAAACAACGGCTCAGCAATCACCACCTTGTTCACTGATGTTTTATGCATGGAACACAGAAACATAATTCTACTTTCAATATCCCCTCAACTGAAATATCCATTACTTGATTTTAATGTAGAAAACCTAATCTATAGGCCTTCGACAAGAAGACAGACTTCCCATGGGCAAAATTGTCTTTGATTTTTTTTTCGTTTGGAACATTTGTTACTTTTATATTTGTATATCTATACAGATGGATAATATTTACTCTCATTCTATTCCTGAGAATAATTTAAATTTTCAAAGCCTTTCATGGGAAAACTAATAATAATACAGGTAATCAAACACAAAATAAGTTCAGTTTCACTGTCCCCCAGGATTACTCTCTGTGTAATGATTGCCTGGGAGACTGATTTGATAGATAAAGAAAACAACAGTGTTGTGTTTTAAAAGCATCCAAACAACATCAGCTTGCAAATCACTACTGAACCTTAATGAAATCATTCCTAATAATGTACTGGAGAACTCACAGTTGCTTCTTCGAAGGCAGAGAGTCTGCCTTCCAAGATTAAAATATTTCCCTAGTTAGTTGTCAGAGTCAATTAATTTATAATGAGCATTATATAAAAGAGTTGGAAACAGCTCCTCAGAGAGGAGGGTGTTATGGATATGTAACCACCGCTGAACAGTTTGAGGCCCTTTCTAGTGCATCAGATTTATAGTCAAAGACAAACGACAGCCTTTTGCTTCACAGTATTTCTCAGCTTTGAGTACAAACATATTTTTGCAAGACTCTCTTAACTCTACTAGCACTTCCATTGCTTACCAAGTCAATACTCTGAACAAGTTTTATGGTTTTGTGTGTACATAGCTGCAGCCAAATTAAACAGGCAAAAATCCCTACTCAGCCAAACATCTGAAACAAAACAGGCAGGTTCACCTCCAACCCCAGACTCTATTCCACCTAAAGTCCACCTAAGGATGTTATTACATTTGAGTCATAGAAATGCTGTTGAAAACTGTGAAATTGTTGTCAGAGTGGAGCAAAGGAAAACAGCGGGTTATCAACAAATAGAAGGGAGTTTGGGTGGAGATTTTTGTTAGAACTATGTAAATATAAGAAAAATAACATTGCTCTATGTTTGAAATTATGAAATATCTGGCACGCACTGAGGGTTATCTGTCTATCCCGAGTAGCAGGTTCGTGATCTTTTCGTATTCCTTGCTTATGGATTCTGGAGAATTTATTACTGCAGAACATGCTGATACTTTGTCTCACTTCCCAGTTGTTCTCAAGCTCCTTGACTCTGGATTGCAATTTGTGAGCAGCTGCATCATACCTTTCACAAGGAATACCAGACAGGCAGTAACATTCTTTCCATGCCATGATAAGGGGCTTAGGGCAAAGCTTTCCAGAATACTTTTACAACTTGGACCTTAACATCTCTTATGGCCTTGACTATAACTGAAGCCCACTAAAGCTCTTCCATACCACCAGCAACACAGGAACTAAGAGGTGATTATCTCTCTGGAGTTGGGTCACCATCTCCTTCCCCCTCTTTCTTTTTCCTCTTCTAGTAACGGCTTCTCATATACAGATCCTAGCCTCCCAAACAAAGCCACTCAGAAGCATCTAAGTGGCATTCTGCAAGAAGTCCAGAAAAGACATACTTAACTGTCTTCTTAGAACAGAACTAGAAGACATGTTAAATTTTTCCTGGAGTAACCTATCGTAGACGAGAAGCAAATGAGATAATACTGTAATACTTTTTCTGCATGTAAGCCATGGTAAGGAACTGAAATTTGTCATTAAAGTGGCTCTCACATGCTTCCAGGAGAATAAAGGGCAGGAAGGAGCAAAGACCTCATTACTCGTGTCATTATTGGGGACAGAATTCAGAAGTTACAAGAACAATCCTTCTGGAAGGACATCTGTGACACTTTGAATGAGAAATGTCCCCTAAAGGCTCAGACACTTGCTCCCCGATGGGTGGTGCCATTTGGGGAAGTTTAGAAGGTGTGCCCAGGCTTTAGAAGTCTGAAGCCTCAGCTCCCTTCAGTTCATTCTCTGCTTTGTGCTTCTGTCAAAGGTGCGAACCAAGCACAGAAAGAAAGAGGAGGCAACAGGGGCCAATAGACAAGCTGTCTAAGGGCTGCAGACCACTCAGCCCTGAAAAGGCTTTTGGAGCATCTATCTTCACACACCACACTAACATGGAGTTATTCTGTGATTTTAAACTATGCTCTTGTGGGCCATGATTAGATAAAAAACAAAACAAAACAAAAAAACAAAAAAACCTTCAAACGAATTGAATTTACTTCCCTAGACGTGCGTTTTAGTATTTAGCAGCTGGGGGAAGGACGGGCATGGGGTGATCTCAGAGCGAGAATTTGGGCTTTTGAGGGTGCTCCACCTACTTTGGTGTCTACTGAACCTACACAATTTTCAGTGAGTCACTAAGCACTCCTTTTCCCTGGGAATTGAATGTGGAGAAAGAATCAAAAATCCACAATTCTAATTATTTTGGTGAGCTCTAAAAGCGAACACAATGACAAAGGATGCAGATGCGGAATCATACAGGAGTGAGCAGAGACACCCTTTCACAGCTCTCCTCTGCACATCCATGTAAACGGGGACCAATAACTTCCAAATGCCAACTTTGTTTAATTACAAAAAATGTTGTGATATGTATCATACAAACAAGAAGACTGTCAGATGAAAGGATACTTTTTAAGGTTCATAATGTTTCCCACCTACTTGAAGCACCAGAGCACTTTCATGAAACTTATTGTCCCAAGTGCCTCCTAAGTGTAGCTTTCTCTTTGTCCAGAATAAATGTGATGGCTACTTTCACTTTATTTTTTTTTTGTGAAATTTGTTTTTGTTTTATTTTAAAAGGTGGCTGTAGATAGTATTCAGGGTTCCTCAGAGAAACCAATAGGAGATGTGCGTGTGTGTGTGTGTGTACGCACATACACATTTGTATGTATGTATGCATGCATGTATGCATGTAGAAAGTATTTAAGATGAAATGTTAGCTTATGTGATATGGACCTGGTAAATCTCAAGATCAGCAGGAATCTGCAAACTGGAAAGCTGGCATGGCAGATGGAAGTCCCAATCTGACGGCCAGAGGTCTGTCAGGACCAGGAAGGACCGGCTAGTGTTTCAGTTTGAGTCTAAATGCTGGAAAAGGGTTGATTATGATTTGAAGGCCGTCAAACAGGAAGATTTCTCTCTTAATTGAGGAAACACTGACCTTTATGCTATTTTAGGAATATTCTTTATTTATTCTTTGATAATTTTATACTTGTATATAATATATATTGGTCATATCCACTCGATTTCATCTCCCTCCCATCTTCATTTCTTCTACATTTCTTTCTTTCTTTCTTTCTTTCTTTCTTTCTTTCTTTCTTTCTTTCTTTCTTTTTTTTTTTTGTTTTTTGGTAACACACCAAGTTCAATAAGCATTTCCTGTCGGACTGTTGACTGATGTTGGCTGATCTTTTGGGGGTCTTCTGCAGGTACCCATAGTTGCAGTACAGAATATAACATTAGCAGCATCACAATGGTTCCATGTCAGGAAACAGTCGACACTGACAATTGCTTCTCTGGAACTGTTGTGATGATCTTTGAGAAGGAACTTCTGATGGATAGACAGCTAGATTAAAAAAAAAATCACATTTTCTAGGCAGCACTAATCTACGAGTATAAACACAAATATTTAGAAGGTAGTCTGACATACGTTCAATTAGCAAAACAACAGCAGTTGGGCCCATGACAAGCCTGGCAATAGATTCTTGACAATGTTTGTGATATCAGCCATGAGTTTCCTACTGTGGAGCAGGCCTTAAATCCAATCAGAAAGCAGCTGGCTACCCCCAAGACCTTCATGCTATTATAGCTTCAAGAGGCACATCTTGCTTGACAGGTTAATACTGCAGTGTTTCACATTCACTTCTGGGTAACACCACTGATGACTCTATTCCCAGCAGCCTACATGGCACCTTCTCGAGCTATGAAAGCTAGCAGGGGGAAATTTTTAGGTCAGTTCCAGATTTATTTTTCTATGTCCTGTAAATAAAGTACATTGTGTCTTCAGCAATAAGTCATGTTATCTGTTTATGATGGACAAGCAAAAGCAATGGCAATAACTATGCTATTTTGAGGACCTCTGGGACCCCTCTGACCAGTAAGTAACTCATAGGAAGATATCCAAATCTGACACTAAGGTTTCCATTTAATAACCCATGTCTTCTGAGGGAGGCAATGTCCGACCATACAGGGCACCTATGTTCAAACTCCTGTTTTTAAAAATTGTGTTTTTAATTAGCTTACAAAGTAGTTTTCCCTAAGGACTTTTTTTTTTAATACATCTTTAGTGTTGTTGAAATTAACAACTGATTGATATTCTGTGACTTCTTTTTTTCTCATACTTTTGTATGAAATTCTGTTTTTTCCTGAAAAGTCATGGATTCTACTCATCTTTCTTCTCTTGTTGCTATGACAAGATAACCTGACAAAAGCAACTCAAAGATGAAAGGATTTACTTGAGCTCATGTTTTAAGGAGTTGATCACCTTCTATCTACAACCAAGAAGCAAAGAGTACCGGATGTGTTCGGCTCACTTCTTCTTTTTACTTAGAAGAAAAAAATATCACTGTCCGCTTTGAGGATGTTACCTCCTACCTCAGTCAGCCAATCAACACAGCCTCCCATAGGTATGGCCAGACATTCACTAGTCCCTCAGAGGTGAGCATGGAGGTCTATCTTCCAGCTAATTCCAGATCCTGTAGGGCTGACAACTAAGACTAACCAACCCAAGACCCATTCTGGTCTGCCTTTGTTTAATGTATCCTTTGTCATTGTGTTAATTTCATTCATTTTACTTTCTTGTATTTCGGATACATGTCTTACGAACTGCCTATAGAAAAATGTAGTTTGTATTTAATCCTTTGATATCACAAGCAAAGATGCAAGTTTTAGCCATAGCTTGGCAGTAAGTTGTATTTTCTTCTGATATTTCTTGAGGATAAAGGCTTAGGTGTGGGCTTCATATGTAAAAAAAGGTGTTTTCTAACACCATAGGCAGGCAACGCCTGCCTCTCTGGCGCCCCCAATGGTGAAGAAGAGGTACTGCAGTTGCAGCACAGTCTTGTCTCCATGTACTTTTACTATGACTGAAGTTTATCACCCTGTTGTATGTTCAGCTCCCTTGCATTTATTGTTTCCGTGCTCTGCCGGCAGCACTTGAAATCAAATTTCTGGTTTGGGGATCTTAGGCCTTCACATTTTAATTCGAGAGGCAATGTCAGACGAACGAAGGCTTGTAGTAATGACTTCAGAGAACTTTTTCTGCTCTGGCAGAGCAGACAGTGGGACTGGAGTAACTCCTTCCATGAGATGGGGTAGGATGTGGCTTGCAGTATCACAAGTACAACTTGTGGCTCTCGTACAACTTACTGCAGTCTCCCTTCTGTGCACTCCAAATGTGCTTTGTGTCCTGCTCATGTGTGTGGACTGTTAAAGACATGCTCTAGGATGGCACAGAGGCAACCTTGCACGGCATCTTCGAATTCATTCAGAACAGTAATGCATCCCCCCTTCTCCTGTATTGCTGTTCTGCGGCAGTCTAGATAAGGCATCTGAACAATTTTTTTTTTTTTTAAGATTTATTTTTAGATAGTTACCAGACAAGATGGCGGCGCCGGGAGGACTCCCATTCTGAGCAGCAGCAGCAGGATCAGCACAGTGACCAGCAATCAGAACTCGTGGCCATAAAACACAATCATTGTGTTTCCCAAGTGAGAGGATACCCCACAGTGGGGGATTCAATCAGCTTTTAACTCACCCGGCTAAACCGCAGAAGAGATCCCGGTTCCGCCAGATGCTAGGCTGCTGGCCACCAGCCCCAGGCCCAGCCCAGAGCCAGAAGCCAGTGTCTCTGGTCACGGTCCCAGACTGAACCGTGTGCACCACACTATCAGAGACTGGAATTTTCAGTCGAGAGATAACCCCACGTTACAGGAAAAAATTGGGACCAACCTTAGGTCACCCGACATCCCCTGGAAAAGACTCAGGTTCCACAGGTGCCCCCGGAGCCAGAGCTGGGGACCCAGGCTCCAGCACAGAGTCCTGCCTGCCTGCATGCCTGATTCGCCGCCTGAGATAGAACTGTGGGCACCAGGGCACCAGTGAATGAGATTCACTGTCTGATGCAAACCCACAGGAAGGGAAACAGCTGGTCTGATCTCAGAGCACTCAGCTGACAACCCCACCCCGAAAAGGTCTCAGGAATATTGCCCAGTTTAGGAAGAATCTAGGGAAGAAAACAGGAACTACAGAGGTAAGCATAACCAACAGACTACAAGAGATGGAAGAAAGAATCTCAGGTGTAGAAGATACAATGAAAGAAATCGATGTATCTGTCAAAGAAAATGTTAAATCCAAAAAATTCCTGACACAGACCATCCAAGAAATCCAAGACAATATGAAAAGACAAAACCTAAGAATAATAGGTATAGAGGAAAAAGAAGACTCCTTTCTCCAAGACCCAGAAAATATTTTCAACAAAATCAATGAAGAAAATTTTCCCAAGTTAAAGGAGAGGCCAATAAGAATACATGAGGCCTAGAGAGCACCCAACAAATTTGACCAGAAAAGAAAATCCTACCGCCACATAATAATCAAAACAGTAAGTATACAGAACAAAGAAAAAATACTAAAAGCTGCAAGGGAAAAAGGCCAAGTAACGTATAATGGCAAACCCATTAGAATCACACATGACTTTTCAACAGAGACTATGAAAGTCAGAAGGGTCTGGACAGATATCATGCAGACCCTAAGAGAACACAGATGTCAGCCCAGGCTACTATACCCTGCAAAACTCTCAGTCCTCATAGACAGAGAAAACAAGATATTCAATGACAAAAACAAATTTCAACAATACCTACACACAAATCCAGCATTACAGAAGACACTGGAAGGGAAAATACAACCCCAAAAAATTAGCTTCTTTCAAGAAAACACAGGAAATAATTAACCTTACTATAGTAAAACAAAAAGCAACCAAGCACACAACCTGATGACCACAGCCAACATCAAAATCAAAGGATCTAACAGCCACTGGTCATTAATCTCTCTCAACATCAATGGACTCAACACTCCAATAAAAAGACACAGATTAACAGAATGGGTACGTAAACAAAACCCAGCAATCTGTTGCATACAAGAAACACACCTAAGACACAAAGATAGACATTACCTGGGGGTAAAGGGTTGGAAGACGACTTTCCAAGCAAACGGACCCAAGAAGCAAGCAGGAGTAACCATTCTAATATCTGATAAAATAGACTTTCAACCAAAATTAATAAAAAGAGATGGGAAAGGACACTTCATACTCATCAAAAAAAAAATTCCACCAGGAAGACATCACAATTCTGAACATCTATGCCCCAAATGCAAGAGCACTCACATTTGTTAAAGAAACATTGATAAAATTTAAACCACATATAGATCCCCACACATTAATAGTGGGAGACTTCAACACCTCACTCTCAATAAAGGACAGGTCAACAAAACAGAAATTAAACAAAGAAACAATGTCTCTTACAGAGGCCATGAATCAAATGGACCTAACAGACATTTATAGAACCTCACACCCAAACACAAAAGAATTTATCTTCTTCTCAGCACCTCATGGAACCTTCTCCAAAATAGACCATATAGTTGGTCACAAAGCAAGCCTCAACAGATACAAGAAGATTGAAATCGTCTCTTGTATCTTGTCTGATCACCATGGAATAAAGCTGGACCTCAATAATAACAGAAATAGCAAAAAGCCTCCACACACATGGAAACTGAACAACTTGTTACTAAATGACAGCTGGGTCAGGGCAATAAGACAGTTGAAGGAGACCAAGGGGATACAGATTGGAAAAGAAGAAGTCAAATTATCACTATTTGCAGATGATATGATAGTATACGTGAGTGACCCGAAAAACTCCACCAGGGAACTCCTACAGCTGATAAACACCTTCAACAAAGTGGCCGGATACAAAATTAACTCAAAAAAATCAGTAGCCCTCCTGTATACAAAAGACAAAAGGGCTGAGAAAGAAATTAGGGACCCTGAGAAAGAAATTAACAACACCCTTCACAATAGCCACAAATGACATAAGGTACCTCGGAGTAACCCTAACCAAGGAAGTCAAAGACTGGTATGAAAAAAAATTTCAAGTCTCTGAAGAAAGAATTAGAAGAAGATATGAGAAGATGGAAAGATCTCCCATGCTCATGGCTTGGCAGGATTAACATAGTAAAAATGGCCATTTTACCAAAAGCAAACTACAGATTCAAAGCAATTCCCATCAAATTACCAACACAATTCTTTACAGACCTGGAAAGAAAAATTCTCAACTTCATATGGAATAACAAGAAACCCAGAATTGCTAAAACAATCCTCTACAATAAAAGATCTTCTGGAGGTATCTCCATCCCTGATCTCAAGCTGATTTAACATTGCTAAATCTGTTTCCCACTTTATTCTCTCTGCAATGAACCCTTATAGTCTGCAAGCCTTCTTTCAGCCTAAGCTTACTTGTAGCCCAAGCCCAAGCTACAAGTCAGGATGCTTCTCAGTAGGAAGCATCATCAGCTGTTCCTCTACCATGAGGCTGCAGTTCAATTTATATGCAGTCACTTGGGCTGCTGTACAGATCACCACAAATCAGACAGCTTCAAACAACAGAAACATGCCTGACAGAGGTGGCTCAGGCTTTTAATCCAGGCACTCAGAAGCAGGGGCAGCCGGGTGTCTGAGTTTGAGGCCAGCCTTGTCTTCTACAGAGTGAGTTCCAGGGCTGTGATCCATGTGAAGTCTCGGGAAATAAACCCTTCCTTACATCTGTTCTTTGATGGCTGTTGATATTCCTCAGTCCTCCTCGCCAAGTTCCTTGTGTTTGTATGACCCTCTTCCTTCTGTGTATGTCTCTTCTCTTTCTTTCTGCCTGTCGAGACTCAGGAACTGGATCTACCGTCCATCATAATGCAGTATGACCTCACCTCAACTTAACTAATTACAGCTACAAGAACAGCTAATTGGAAATTGAGCTCACGTTCCATACGGACACAAGTCTGGGGAGGAGTCAATGAGCGCTGCAGTGCTTCTTCCCCCAGTAGCCAGGTATAGTGTAACAGCATGTGGCTGCCAGTTCCACTGAGTCTGTGGATAGGAATACACAAGGCATTTAGATCTTCATGATGGTCCTGTGCCTCTGGGGTCCGGACATCAGAGTGCACGGCTTGCTCTGACATACCATATACCTATTCGGAGAAGCATTTGCTCTACACACTGTGGCAACACTGTGGGATCATGCCTCAGCAGCTTGGCTTGCTGCAGTCAACAGCCCCACTGAGTAGCTAACTATCTAGATAAGGCCCACCAACTCTAAGACATAATCCACTTTCTCCTTTCATAAAACACTTCAGAAAGTGTGGACAGATATCCATGTGAGTGATTCAAACATTTCTGTAATACACGGATGAGCCCAGGTCACAGTTTTCAGTTTGACATAATGGTATCTTTCTGTGCCCAGGTCCCTCCTTGCAAGACAAATTCATGGAACTAGATTGAACTGCAAGGCAAAGCAGGCAAAGGCAAGAAGAAATGATAACTTATTGTGTGAACTCCTGATTTGAGAGGTGCAGCTAGATCAAAGCTTTTAAAATTTACACACCAAAATAAGAGAACCATGCCTTTAGCATATAGTAATGTGTCATTTCCCACTTCCTGGGTCTGCAGTTGTGCCTGGAGAAGCCTGGTTTCTACACTGAGCATCAGTACAGTCTGTCTTGGCAGGTTCAGTGCTGGTATTTTGTGTTGATGCTTGCCCTCACAACATACTTGAAGAGAGAATGCCAAAAGAATCTCAGTGGGATCATGTCTAAAACTAGTCTTTAAAGAATAATCCCATAAGCTTATGGCAAGGATTGCAAACAGAATATCTTCTAGAGGCCACATAGGTAGTAAAGTAGAAGAGATGGGTTTTCTGGGGATGGAGAGCTAGGCTCTTGATGCTATCAGAAACCACTACGTATGTTCTGTGAGAGTCCACCTATTTGAATGTGAAAGTCATTCCAGTAGCCTTTAAATTTCTTTAGAGTTAAAAAAAGCCCCATCTTTCCTACAAAATCCATCCATTTAAAAGTGTAAGTAAGTGATGGGAGTTCACAGTTCAAGGAAAAGAAAGATAATCTGTAAAGCTTGCATTCTGCAAGCATCTGGTTCAAAAGAGATCTTACATTGAAGGAAAAAAGAAAAGAATATCTTTTACTTGGGGAGGCTTACAAAATCCTTCCTAGTTTTAGACATGTTCACAACAGGTCTGCATTTTACACACAAGAACCCTGGGTCATACTAATATTTCTAACACTAAAAAAACCCCAAACTTTCCAGCATGTCATTTTCACTTGTGGAACTCTAGGGCAAGGTGGTCTCCAGCCATTACTGTTGTCTAACTGATCCTGGCACTCTATGATCCAGTACAGTGGGGCAGCTTTTGTGTCATGTTTCTCCACAGTGCCCCTTGCTGAGCTGGCACTCAATAAATCCTTCATTATTCAATTCAGGAATCACTGAGGAAACCGAAGTGTCGATAATAGCTCTGTTCTCAAGAAGAATAAACTAAGTCCCAAGGTGTCTTAGTGATCTGTCTCCAGTTCCACCAAAAGCACCAGGGCTGGGCTATGCAGCCTTTGTTTTCTGTCTGTGAAGCACCAAAAGGAAAAGCATCAAGCAGAGAACATCAAGGAAGACAGACTGGATACAAGCTCCCACCTTAGTTTGCTGCAAGTTCAGCTTGGTCCAGCGGCAGGCTCCTCATCCTTTCCCCCAGTCTTTAAATCATTACTCTTTAAGTTACATTCTCCACCCAGGCCCATTCAAGCAACCTCAGTTAATCCCAGTGGGTCACCAAAAAAGGAACAAAGATGAAAATAGAAAGGGATTTGGGAAGAAGAGGTCAAACAGAAATGAGAGGCTAACAAGGAGTGAAAATGGCTAAAACTCACTGTATGTGTTATAAAGTTGTCAATTTTGTTAAGTTTTAAAAGTTATAATTTACACTCAGAAAAATACACCCTGCTTTTAGTAGACAATCATGATTTTTGCAAACTTAGTCATGTACCACCAAGATATGGAGAGATAGCATCAGAGCTGTGTTTGTGTTAGTTTTCCTTATCTATCTGCAGTTGTTAGTATTTCCAAAGCCTTTTCATGTCTCACCTTTAGCAGTTTTATTACTGTGCCTTTAAACCCATTGATTCTTTATGTTACAATAGTTAGTTTTTTTTTTTTTTTTCTTTTCTTTTCAAGACAAGGTTTCTCTGCATAGCCTTGGCTGTCTTGGACTTGTTTTGTAGACCAGGCTGGCCTCGAACTCACAGTGATTTACCTGCTCTGCTTTCCTAAGTGCTGGGATTAACAGCATGCACCATCACACCTGGCTAGTTAGTATTCTTTTAATCACAACCTAATGTAGTTTTCATTTCTCAGATACGATGTTCAGACCTAAAAGCCCACCTAGCATGTTTCACATGCTCTGTGCCCTTCCCTAGCCTGCTCCTGTACTCTCTTTTCTTCTTGACATTTAGTTACAGTAACTACTTTCTCTATCATTTCTGTTATCATTTCTGTTATGTCTGTCAGTCTATACATTGATTTTTCTGTTCATAACAGGTCATATTTCTTGTTTGACTACATGTCTAATAAGTTTTATCTACTCTGAATACTTCGAATATTAACTCTATGGTGTTGGCCAAAATTACCCATGGAATCATTTCTGGGATCAGTATTAGTTTTGTGGGATATACTTGGATTTTTTTTTTTTTTGAGGCTTTTTGGCTTTAAGAAATGGAATCAAATGAGTTTATTTCTGGAAATAATTTCACCCAACTATTGGAGTCACAGCCTTCTCAGTAAGTTACCCGTGCAGTATTATCAGAAGGCTTCTCTCCACTGGGTGATGGGAGAAGGCACTAACCTAGCTAGTCCTGAGTGGTCTCTAGGGTTGCTGCCCTGGCTCTTACTGGGAAGTTCTTTCTTTGGTCTTAGTTGTTTCTCCAAAAGCTTAAGCAAGCTATACCCTCTCTTTATCTCTCTGTCTCTACCTTTGTCTCTCTCTGTCTCTCTGTCTTTCCCTTTCTCTTAAAAGCTCTCCTTTTTTCAGTTTTATGGTACCAAATTCCAAATTTTCCCACTTGCACACCTTAACTTGAGGGTATACAGACTTGCCTGGGTTTCCTCTCCTGCCCTGTAGCTCACTGGTGCTCTCCAAACAGAACAGCTGGAGGAATGGCGGGCTCACTGTGTCCACTTCGCCTATGTGAGAGAGTGTATTGCATGGTTTGCTGTCTAACATGAGCAAATATTTCTTTCAAACGTTTTCCAGTTATTTAGCCTTTTGAATGGGGGTGGGGTGAGCAGAGGATATAAATCAAGTCTTATTCCACATAGGCAGGAAACAGGCTGTAGACCATTTTTATTTTACCAGCCTCTCATTCTGTTACCCATAGGTAGCTCTTGCGATATTTTTTTTGCTACTGTCTCCTAAGTGTCTAATCAGCCATCTTTCCTTGTCACATTTTCATGCGTTCTTAAATAAATTCGAAATGGAAGTGACTTTATTATATTATGTCTAGTGAATGATCACAGATGATTCACCTTTTCAATTGATCTGTTACTTACACATTGCTGGATCAGCTCCTACTTGAGCTGCATATTGATCCTGCACAAATGTACGGCTTCCCAAGGGTTGCCTCACTGGTGTTTGCATCTGCTTCTTAACCCCACCTCCAGCATTTCCACATTCATCTCAGGATGATTATTTTGTACACATACATTTGTACACTTCCAAAAAGTACTGTGGAGCATCTGTACACCCAGTTTCTGCAGTGGGTCCTGGGAATTAAGCGGTGAGCAAAGAAACCGCTGCTGCCATGCCCATGAACTTGGCCATATGACAGAGGTTACAGATCACAGCCAACTCTCAGTTTCCGTATTTGTGACAGTACGATTCTGGATACTTTTATCTCACACGATGACAAACTATCTGTGCTGAAGTATTCTGCACTTCAAAATGCAGCTTAAAATGTCTATCCAAGGGCTAGAAAGATGGCTCAGCAGTTGAATTCGCATACTGCTTTTACAGAGGACGCCAATTCAATTCGCACCACCCATATGAGGTGGCCCACAATCACCTGTAACATCCCAGGTCTCTGAAGACACTGCACTCCTGTGCTCATAATCCCCCCCCCCCCCACATACTCAGGAGTAAAACTAAAAATAAATCTTTTTTTTTTTTACTTTTTTCTCTTTTTTTATATAATAAACAAATTCTCTGTTTATTATTGTTAATTACACTTTATTCATTTTGTATCCCCCCATAAGCCCCTCCCTCCTCCCCTCCCGATCCCACCCTACCTCCCTTTTATGCATGCATGCTCCTCCCCATGTCCACTGATAGCGGAGGTCCTCCTCTCCTTCCTTCTGATCTTAGTCTATCAGATCACATCAGGAATGGCTGCATTGTGTTCTTTTGTGGCCTGGTAAGGCTGCTCCCCCCTCAGGGGGAGGTGATCAAAGAGCAGGTCAATCAGTTTATGTCAGAGGCAGTCCCTCTTCCCATCACTATGTAAGCCACTTGGACACTAAACTGCCATGGGCTACATCTGTGCAGGGGTCCTAGGTTATCTCCATGAATAGTCCTTGGTTGGAGTATGAGTCTTTGGGAAGTTCCCTGTGTTCAAATTTTCTTGTTCTGTTGATCTTTTTGTGGAGTTCCTGTCCTCTCCAGCTCTTGCTATTTCCCACTTCTTACCTCAAATTCCATTCACTCTGCCCACCAGTTGGCCATCAGGCTCAGCATCTGTTTTGATAGTCTGCAGGGCAGAGGCTTTCAGAGGCCCTCTGTGGCAGGTTCCTAGGATGTTTCCTGTTTTCTTCTTCTGGCTTTCAGAGGAACTCTGTAGCAGGTTCCTAGGTTGTTTCCTGTTTTCTTCTTCTTCTGATGTCCATCCTCTTTGTCTTTCAGGATGGGGATTGAGCGTTTTAGTTAGGGTCCTCTCTTTTGCTTAGTTTGTTTAGATGTACCGATTTTAGTGGGTTTATCCTATGTTGTATGTTTGTATGAGTGAGTATATACCATGTGTGTCTTTTTGCTTCTGGGACAACTCATTCAGGATGATCCTTTCCAGGTCCCACCATTTACCTGCAAATTTCGTGATTTCCTTATTTTTCATTGCTGAGTAATACTCCATTGTATAGATGTACCACAATTTCTGCATCCATTCTTCAGTTGAGGGGCATCTGGGTTGTTTCCAGCTTCTGGCTATTACAAATAAAGCTGCTACAAACATGGTTGAGCAAATGTCCTTTTTGTGTACTTGAGGCTCTTTTGGATATATGCCTAGGAGTGGTTTGGCTGGATCTTGAGGAAGCGTTATTCCGAGTTGTCTGAGAAAGCACCAGATTGATTTCCAGAGTGGTTGTACAAGTTTACATTCTCACCAGCAGTGGAGGAGGGTTCCCCTTTCTCCACAACCTCTCCAGCATGTATTGTCACTTGAGTTTTTCATCTTGGCCATTCTGATGGGTGTAAGGTAAAATCTCAGGGTTGTTTTGATTTCCATTTCCCTAATGGCTAATGAGGTTGAGCATTTCTTTAAATGTTTCTCTGCCATTTGATATTCCTCTACAGAGAGTTCTCTGTTTAGCTCTGTTCCCCATTTTTTAATTGGATTACTTTGTTTGCTGCTTTTCAGCTTCTTTAGTTCTTTATATATACTGGATATGAGTCCTCTGTCAGATAAAGGGTTGGTGAAGATTCTTTCCCAATCTGTAAGCAGTCGCTTTGTTTTGATGACACTATCCTTTGCTTTACAGAAGCTTTTCAGTTTCAGGAGGTCCCATTTATTGATTGTTGCTCTCAGAGCCTGTGCTGTTGGTATTCTGTTCAGGAAGTTCTCTCCAGTACCAATGAGTTCTAGGGTATTCCCCACTTTTTTTTCTAGCCAATATAATGTGTCTGGTTTTATGTTGAGGTCTTTGATCCACTTGGACTTCAGTTTTGTGCAGGGTGATAATTATGGATCTATTTTCATTTTTCTACTAGTAGACATCCAGTTAGACCAGCACCATTTGTTGAAGATGCTATCTTTTTTCCATTGTATGGTTTTGGTACCTTTGTCAAAAATCAGGTGTCCAAAAGTGTGTGGGTTTATTTCTGGGTTTTCTGTTCGGTTCCATTGATCCACCATTCTGGTTCTATGCCAGTACCATGCAGTTTTTATAACTGTTGCTCTATAGTACAGCTTGAGATCAGGGATGGAGATACCTCCAGAAGATCGTTTATTGTAGAAGATTGTTTTAGCAATTCTGGGTTTCTTGTTATTCCATATGAAGTTGAGAATTTTTCTTTCCAGGTCTGTAAAGAATTGTGTTGGTAATTTGATGGGAATTGCATTAAATCTGTAGATTGCTTTTGGTAAGATGGCCATTTTTACTATGTTAATCCTGCCAAGCCATGAGCATGGGAGATCTTTCCATCTTCTCATATCTTCTTCTAATTCTTTCTTCAGAGACATGAAATTTTTTTCATACCAGTCTTTGACTTCCTTGGTTAGGGTTACACCAAAGTACTTTATGTCATTTGTGGCTATTGTGAATGGTGTTGTTTCCCTAATTTCTTTCTCAGCCCTTTTGTCTTTTATATACAGGAAGGCTACTGATTTTTTTCAGTTAATTATGTATCCGGCCACTTTGTTGAAGGTGTTTATCAGCTGTAGGAGTTCCCTGGTAGAGTTTTTGGGGTCACTCACATATACTATCATATCATCTGCAAATAGTGATAATTTGACTTCTTCTTTTCCAATCTGTATCCCTTTGATCTCCTTCAACTGTCTTATTGCTATAGCAAGGACTTCCAGCACTATGTTGAAGAGATATGGAGAGAGTGGGCAGCCTTGTCTTTTCCCTGATTTCAGTGGGATTGCTTTAAGTTTCTCTCCATTTAGTTTGATGTTGGCTATAGGCTTGCTGTATATCGCCTTTACTATGTTTAGATATGTGCCTTGTATCCCTGATCTCTCCAATACTTTAAACATGAATGGATGTTGGATTTTGTCAAATGCTTTTTCAGCATCTAGGGAGATTACCATGTGTTTTTTTTTCCTTTCAGTTTGTTAATATGGTGGATCACATTGATAGATTTCCGTATATTGAACCACCCCTGCATACCGGGGATGAAGCCTACTTGGTCATAGTGGATAATATCTTTGATGTGTTCTTGGACTCGGTTTGCAAGTATTTTGTTAAGTATTTTTGCATCAATGTTCATAAGGGAGATTGGCCTGAAATTGTCTTTATTGAGTCTTTGTGAGGTTTAGGTACCAAGGTGACTGTGGCTTCATAGAATGAGTTTGGTAATGTTCCTTCTGTTTCTATTTTGTGGAATAGTTTGAAGAGAATTGGTGTTAGCTCTTCTTTGAAGGTCTGGTAGAATTCTGTGCTGAAGCCATCTGATCCTGGGCTTTTTTTGGATGGGAGACCTATGATGACCACTCCTATTTCTTTGAGGGATATAGCACTATTTAGTTGATTTACCTGGTCCTGGTTCAGCTTTGGTAAGTCAAATCGATCAAGAAAATTGTCCATTTCATTTAGATTTTCAAATTTTGTTGAGTATAGACTTTTGAAGTAAGTCCTAATGATTGTTTGGATTTCCTCAGTGTCTGTAGTTATGTCCCCCTTTTCATTTCTGATTTTGTTGATTTGGGTGGTGTCTCTCTGCCTTTTAGTTAGCTTGGCTAAGCGTTTGTCAATCTTGTTGATTTTCTCAAAGAACCAGCTCTTGGTTTCATTGATTCTTTGAATTGTTTTATTTGTTTCCAATTGATTGATTTCAGCCCTGAGTTTGATTATTTCCAGCCATCTACTCCTTCTTGGTGTGTCTGCTTCTTCTTTTTCCAGGGTTTTTAAGTGAGCCATTAAGTTGCTTGAATGAGCTGTCTCGAATTTCTTCTTGAAGGCACTTAGTGCTATGAACTTTCCTCTTAGCACTGCTTTCATTGTGTCCCACAAGTTTGGGTATGTTGTGTCTCCATTTTCATTGATTTCTAGAAAGACTTTAATTTCTTTCTTTATTTCTTCCCTGACCCAGCTGTCATTTAGTAACAAGTTGTTCAGTTTCCATGTGTGTGGAGGCTTTTTGCTATTTCTGTTATTGTTGAGGTCCAGCTTTATTCCATGGTGATCAGACAAGATACAAGGGACGATTTCAATCTTCTTGTATCTGTTGAGGCTTGCTTTGTGACCAACTATATGGTCTATTTTGGAGAAGGTTCCATGAGGTGCTGAGAAGAAGATAAATTCTTTTGTGTTTGGGTGTAAGGTTCTGTAAATGTCTGTTAGGTCCATTTGATTCATGGCCTCTGTAAGAGACATTGTTTCTTTGTTCAATTTCTGTTTTGTTGACCTGTCCTTTATTGAGAGTGGGGTTTTGAAATCTCCCACTATTAATGTGTGGGGATCTATATGTGGTTTAAATTTTATCAATGTTTTTTTAACAAATGTGAGTGCTCTTGTATTTGGGGCATAGATGTTCAGAATTGTGATGTCTTCCTGGTGGAATTTTTCTTTGATGAGTATGAAGTGTCCTTTCCCATCTCTTTTTATTAATTTTGGTTGAAAGTCCATTTTATCAGATATTAGAATGGTTACTCCTGCTTGCTTCTTGGGTCCGTTTGCTTGGAAAGTCGTCTTCCAACCCTTTACCCCCAGGTAATGTCTATCTTTGTGTCTTAGGTGTGTTTCTTGTATGCAACAGATTGCTGGGTTTTGTTTACGTACCCATTCTGTTAATCTGTGTCTTTTTATTGGAGTGTTGAGTCCATTGATGTTGAGAGAGATTAATGACCAGTGGCTGTTAGATCCTTTGATTTTTGATGTTGGCTGTGGTCATCAGGTTGTGTGCTTGGTTGCTTTTTGTTTTACTGTAGTAAGGTTAATTATTTCCTGTGTTTTCTTGAAAGAAGCTAATTTTTTGGGGTTGTATTTTCTCTTCCAGTGTCTTCTGTAATGCTGGATTTGTGTGTAAGTATTGTTGAAATTTGTTTTTGTCATTGAATATCTTGTTTTCTCTGTCTATGAGGACTGAGAGTTTTGCAGGGTATAGTAGCCTGGGCTGACATCTGTGTTCTCTTAGGGTCTGCATGATATCTGTCCAGGCCCTTCTGACTTTCATAGTCTCTGTTGAAAAGTCAGGTGTGATTCTAATGGGTTTGCCATTATATGTTACTTGGCCTTTTCCCCTTGCAGCTTTTAGTATTTTTTCTTTGTTCTGTATACTTACTGTTTTGATTATTATGTGGCGGTAGGATTTTCTTTTCTGGTCAAATTTGTTGGGTGCTCTCTAGGCCTCATGTATTCTTATTGGACCCTCCTTTAACTTAGGGAAATTTTCTTCAACGATTTTGTTGAAAATATTTTCTGGGCCTTGGAGAAGGGAGTCTTCTTTTTCCTCTATACCTATTATTCTTAGGTTTTGTCTTTTCATAGTGTCTTGGATTTCTTGGATGGTCTGTGTTAATAATTTTTTGGATTTAACATTTTCTTTGACAGATACATCGATTTCTTCCAATGTATCTTCTACACCTGAGATTCTTTCTTCCATCTCTTGTAGTCTGTTGGTTATGCTTACCTCTGTAGTTCCTGTTTTCTTCCCTAGATTCTTCCTCTCCATTATTTCCTCCATTTGTGTTTTCTTTAATTTTTCCAATTCTATCTTCAGGTCTTGAGTTGTTTTGTTTACTTCCTTCACCTGTCTGATTGTACTTTCCTGTTTTTCTTTTAGTTCCTTCAACTCTGTTTCTTTTATTTCATTCAGTGCTTTAAGCATTTCCTTTCTAAAGGCCATAAACTGTTTGGCTGCAGCTTCCTCTATTTCTTTAAGGATGGCAATATTCTGTTTGTGTTTATCTTCCTCTATGTCTTTACGTATCTTATTTGTTTCCTGTGTTATCATCTTCATGAGCATAGTTGTTAGGTCATCTTCTTGGATTTCAGTTATGCTGGGGTGTCCAGGGCTACTTGCCCCTGGGTAACTGGGTTCTGGAGATGCCATATTGCTCTGTCTTTTGTTGCTTGAGCTTTTACACTAGCCTCTAGCCATTGGGCTATCTTAGGTGTTTGGGTTATTTTTCTGGTGGTTCCTGGGGATCCTGTGGTGGAGAGAATCCCCTTTGCAGAAAGCTGGTTTTTCCTGAAGGATGTCTTCTCAGCTTTTTGGGTATAGTCCCTGGATGGCTGGCGTTTTTTCAGGAGTTGCTGCTGCTCACCTCAGGGATAGAGACCTGAGCGGTAACTGTGGTCTTTGTTAGTCGAGAGGGTTCTCCTCTCACCCAGGGAAGTCCTGAGGACAGCTGCCCTGTTTCTGGGTTTCTTGCTGTAAATTTAATGATCAGCTTCTGTGACCCAGTTGCAACTGTTTGTGCCTGTGTCTGGAGCACAGCTGAGTGATGGTGGCTCGGCCCCGCCGGTCTGCTAGCTTTTTCCAGGGAAGGCCTGGGTGATTTATGTCAGTACAGTTTCCTTCCTTCCCTGTTGATTCTCTGGAGACAGGGACTCCCAGTCTCTTTTTTTGCCCTGGTGCTCACTGCTCATTCTCTGCCAGCTGGCTGGCCACAGAAACTGCCTGTGTCTGGAGCACAGCTGAGTGATGGCGGCTCAGTCTCCGCCAGCTGTCTAGTGCGCAGAAACTGCCTGTGTCTGCCTTTCCGGCCTTTGGGAGCCTGGGTGTCTGCCTAAACTGGATAATTTTCTCGAGACCTTTTCGGGGTGGGAGTGTCAGCTGAGTGCTTTGAGATCAGACCAGCCGTTTCCCCTGGTGCCCACAGTTCTATCTCAGGTGGCGAATCAGGAGTGCAGGCAGGCAGGGCTCTGTGCCGGCGCCTGGGTCCCCAGCTCTGTCTCTGGGCTGGCTCCTGGGGAGCCCGTGGAACCCTAGTCTTTTCCAGGGGATATCTGGGTGACCTAAGGTCAGTCCCAATTGTTTCCTGTACCGTGGGGTTAATCTCTCGACTGAAAATTCCACTCTCTGATAGTGTGGTGTGCACGGTTCAGTCTGGGACCATGACCAGTGACACTGACTTGTGGCTCTGGGCTGGTGCTGGAGCTGGCGGCCAGCAGCCAAGTGTCTGGTGGAACCGGGATCTCTTCCCTGGTTTAGCCGGGTGAGTTAAAAGCTGATTGAATCCCCCACTGTGGGGTATCCTCTCACCTGGGAAACACAATGACTGTGTTTTATGGTTGTGAGTTCTGATTGCTGGTCACTGTGCTGATCCTGCTGCTGCTGCTCAGAATGAGAGTCCTCCTGGTGCAGCCATCTTGCCCCGCCAAGCTCTATTCATTTTCAAATAGCACTGTCAAATGGATGAACTCCATCCCTACCTCTGTCAAGCAAGATACAAACCTATTACAGATGAGCATGGAAAATATATTTTACTTGCTTCTAATATATAGTTTGAAGAATCTGTACCTATAGAAGAGAAACAAGGAACCAATAGCATCACTTAGAAAAGGTGAAGAATGGTATATATTTCCACATAAACATTTTTTTTCTCATCAAGAGAGCATAAACTTGCGTCCTAGCCTTGGTCAAAAGCTTTTCAGAGCACGTCATGCTTGACCAGAAGGAAGAAAATAAATCAGCATTCACAGCAACATCTACTTCCATACCTGTTCTGATTAGAAAACAATTTGAGTTTTGTCATCCAAGGATGATTGACTTTAATTTATTCATAAAGTTAGGGCTGTTCTTACATGATTCCTTCTGAGGGTTTTGTTTTTAATTGAGAAACAATACTGTTAAGTAAGTACATATTTCCTGAGTGGGCTATCACTCCAAATATGAAACAAGATTAAACTTGATCAACATTTTTTCCCAAGTGGCTTGTTCATGTTTTATACATGTGTAAAAGTCACAACATAGGAATTATACACATATACACCCTCAGTACGGCAAATTAGATTAGAACAATCTCAAATAAAATTATTTGCTTTCAATCTCAAATATAGTGCAAACAATTTAGAAAGACCAAATTAGATTGTGGCTGTTTTTTCCTTTTGGAATCTAAGTAATTAATGGATTATAAATGCAAGTCACAAAAGTTGAAAAGAGGCAGTCTATCCTGGTGACCACTAGTCATGAACTTAGTCCTGGGTGAGAGCCCTCTAGTCCTCGGAAGTGAATGCAAGATGGAAGTGAAGAACATTTTCACCAAGCCCAACTCTTTGCCCTGTGCTCCTTAAGCCTCTTCATAAATACATCTTCATGTTTCTGTGGTTGACATTGACAGTGATGAATAAATTAATCCACAATATATCAGAACTCCAGTGAAGACAATGAACATTCCTAAAAGCTGGCAACCATTCTCCCAGGGGACACTTGTTTTCAGGAGGGAAGTACAGAGCTGTTGTGGAGCTGGTGAGTTTACCAGTGCATGATGCTATGCTCTGGCCTCCCGGATCATCAGTGGTTCGTACTCCATCCAGGTTGAGGACCAGTCATTCTAATTTTGGCCTCTGCTGTCTGGTTTGCCTTTCTGTAATCTCTAAGTGGTGGATTTAGGATTATTTATTCAGTTATAGAGGCCTGCACTTCTCAGCCACACACTACTAGGGCTCTGGGGCTTAAGCTCTGACCCTATAGTGAAAGAGCTTGTATTTGTAAAAACAGGAAAATGGCATCTGAAAACATGAAACCAGTATTTTTCCTTTGAGACATATGAGCTAGGGTAATGAAGAGATTATACATGAAGTCACTTTCAGTGTTTAGCTGAGTTAATCCAGTTTTAAGGGCAAAAGCCCAAAGAGAGATATAATGTGGAAGGGTAAGGAAGTACATTTTGAATAATGGAATCTCTGGCTGCCTCATTAAAATGCAGTCTGATTCAGTGGGTGTGAGAGATTGAGCCTGAGATTATGTATCTCGAACAGCTTCCAAGTGGTGCTCCTATTGCTGGTCCCAGGGGGAAAAAAAAAAAAACCCGGGACATGGAGGACCAACTGTGCTTTTCAGAAATTGAAACAGTGTGAAAAGAGATGTCATCAATGACAGGACAATACAAATATTCATGGCATGGCGGAATGGAGTTACCTCCAACGAAGCTAACACAGGTTAAGAAGGTCAAGGATAGCAGACAAATGTAAACAAAAGAGAATTGGCAAGGGAAAAAAAAAAAAAAAAAAACGAGTCACAACAAAACAGTGTCCAAAATCCTATTTGCATGGCAAAAGGAAATCCCAGCTGTGAGTGTGGATATACTGTAATTCTTTCAATTTCTGAAGCAACTAGACTTAATAAAGTCTGTCCATATTCACTTCCGTACATGAGACAAATGTTTGAATGTTACTTGTCTTTTCAATGGAAAGAAAAATAGAAGGAAGGAAAACAATAGCATACTCTTTGTAAAAGTTGTGCTGTCCACAGCAAGTTATTAACCTGCCATCATATTTGTGCACCAGTTTCTGACGAGTTTAGTTTGAGTTTAGTTTGTGTGACTCAGCATCAGTATGGGCCATCCAATCTCAGCTGGAGTTTCTGAGACTACAAAAATAAGGGTTTCGTTTGTTTTATTTTAATTTTTGAGGTTTCTTTTTAATTTTTAATTATGCATTCGCCTGTGTTGTCTGTGTGGGGCTCTGTGCAGGTGTGTGTGAGTACTCTTGTAGGCCAGAGAAGGTGTTCCATTCCCCAGGGCAGGAGTTACAGATGGTTGTGAGCTTCCTGTTGGTGGAGATAAAAGCCAAAGTTGGGTCCTCTACAAGAGAAGGGTCATCGCTCCAGCTCCTGTTTTTATTTATACTTTATACTTAATAAAAAACTTTTTTTTTCCCTAGAAAAAAACCACCTAATTCTAATGAACTCACAACCAAAACCATCACATAGCTGGTTTAAACACGGAGTTTTAAACCACCGCGTTAAAATGCTGCCACTTGGGATTGGCTTGCCGTAACTCAACACCAGCCTCTCTGTGCTAACTATGTCTGACTGACATAGCATAGCACTTTCTCAGAAAAGGAAGTATTCTCTACTTCAGCAGGCGAGAGCCATACTCTGTCATTAGCTAATTGGTGTTATTTTATATTCTTTTTTTTTCTAATTAAGCAGATGCTGATATTAAAAGTATAATGTTGCCCTAATTTTTCCTATTGGCTTTTGATGGTCCTGGAGCAGGCAGGCTGCTGCTTCATTATAATTCCCCTTTCTCCAAAAGTTCATCACTTCCTCATTTGCTGCTCTAGTATGCCACGTTCACCAATTACTCTCGGTATTTCTCCTTTTCTTTTCTTGACAAAATCAGGAGTGCTGTTTGAATACATTTCCCTATAATTGGTGTGGTATTAGGAGGAAGCCAGGAAAACTCACCCTTCTCGCTTATAGCCAGGCTATCGGCCTGTCTTGTGTAATTAGTCATTAGAAGCAGGTGTGTTTGAAATGCTTGAAATGTTTGAAATGTTTGAAATTTCCCCTTATGAAATGCCATCACACCGGCTGATGCTTGTCATTAAACTTCTGGCTTTTGTGTCCACATGATGACTGTTCCTTTGAAGTGAGCTTCATCGGTGGCATCTTGTCTCACAGTTCATCAGAGAACACAAAAACAGGGGCTAGGAGGGCTTTCAGTCACTTCTGTTGGTTGATAATTTAATCTTCTACCATTTCATTCTCAAGACCAAATGAGTTTAGACACCAAGAATATTTTCCTCGATTAGTTTATACAACTAAAAGAAATAGAAATTAGAATGCTGCATGGAGGGAGAATAATGACTAATTATTCAACCTCCTTGGGGAAAACAGGAAAGGAACTCCAATTCTCTTTCACCGTGGTGGACACCATGCGTCCTGGAGGTCTGATTTCAGGAGTGTAGATTTGCCGAGTGAGAGCTATAGCCCAGCTCTGATAATCCTCATACCAGGGGAGCCTTGGCTGCTAACTTTATTCTTTCCCAAGCAACAGAGGACATACAGGAGGCCAGCTCTCACTTTCAAGTTTTCCATGCTGCTTATAAAGCAAAAACATTTCCATTACAATTTTGTAGAGATCTGACTTTAATCACTGAACCACACTTTGGGGCTGCATATTAAATACGCCTTCTACTCTGTGCTACATCTGTGTCTCATTTCCTTTTTGATATCTGCACACATATATTCTTTTAAGATAAGGCATGCTTTTGTTCATGATGGTCTTAATTTAACAGGATATTAATTGTTAGACCTATCTACTGACTGAATCTTTATAAGAGCCTAGGAGAATATTTTATGAAATGCCTAAATATGTTTTTCATGCTGGTTAAGATCTCATTAGATTAAGTCTTCTCGGAAGCTTCTTGCAGGGATGGTATAGTCAGTGCATTCCCATAGCAACTGCACACGTGATTGTCATGTACCATGGCCAATGACCTGCATGGAGGGCTCCAGAAAGCCCAAGCTCTACTCCTTAAAGGTAGCATAGTTTTAACAGGAAA
The DNA here is from genome assembly GCF_907164565.1 of Psammomys obesus. Classification (NCBI taxonomy): domain Eukaryota; kingdom Metazoa; phylum Chordata; class Mammalia; order Rodentia; family Muridae; genus Psammomys; species Psammomys obesus. The sequence goes on along the minus strand of NW_026592510.1, from coordinate 18,793,946 downwards.
ATGATCACCCACCACCCAGGATAAGAAATGGAGCCTGACTCTCAGTTCCCAAGCATTAACAAGCATGGAGAATATCAGTAGCAAAGGAAAAAAAAGATGTGAGCCACACTACATGTGCGTAGTCTGAGTATGACTGGAGTCCAACGGAACACCTGTCAGCCAGCACAGAGCCCAGAAAATTCACAAGGTGTGGGGATATGTTCGTAGACAGTGAATCCCGGCTGAATAAAGGCAGATAAAAATCATCTCTGATGCCAGGGTGGATTCATTAAAAATCAACTCCGATGCCAGGATGCCAGATTCAAGGATGTGTCTTTCAGGTATTTGCTTGGCTGGAGATGTTTTGCTTTTGCTTTTTTTGGCCCCTTAAGTGTAGATACAATGGTTAAATTAGAGGCAGATTTTTCAAAACCAATAACTAGCAGCACACATGATTCTTAACAAGAGGACAACAATAAAGAGTCACAAGGAAAAGGTGTTCACTTCCTTAAAGCTAGCAAATGGTCAGTGGTTATAGTAGCACAGTTCCATATTAGGGAAGTCTACACCACAGTGACTGACAGCTGCTTCTTGGTCCATTATGGCCATTTTGTTTGATAATGGGACCTCTGATGGTTAGTCAGAGAATAAAAGATTGTATTTTCCATGGGATTTTTTTTCCAGATAATAACACAGAAGCTTAAGCACTATGTGGAAATAAGAGGAAATATTCCAGATTTGCCCTTGGTGGCACTTATAAAACCACTCTCGTGTCTTTACCCTGTGAATGAAATTTTACTGGATACAAGTATTAGTCAGTGTTAGGGGAAAAGAATGGATAGAATAAATAGATACATATGTACCTGTATATGTATGTATGTAGATCGTGACTATTCACAGACATATACATATATGTGTATATATAAAATATATTGTATATAAATATTATATATTTTTATATAAGTATATAAATAGATTTACAATCAATATGAGAGTCTGAGAATGCTGTAGTTCTTTGATCCTTAAGGTTGGGTACCTTAGCTGTTGGAGTAGTCCCATAGTTTCTGTCTCTCCCTGAAGAGTCTAAAAACCCTTAACTGCTTAGTCCACAAGATTGGAGGCCCTGGAAATCCTGGAGGGATCCTGTTAGAGTCACTGGTCCTTAGTAAGAGATGGAAGCCTGGAGAAGTTAGATCTCAGTGCAGGAATCAGCAGCAGCAACAAGGTAAGTCAACTTGTTGACAAAATTGAAAGCATTAAATGAATTGGAACTCCCTAAGTTTTTACACAGTTTATATTTCCAGTACTGGAGATAATGCGCAAATGAAATATCAGCTGTAGAAAATTATCAAAAAAATGACATTGATGATTTTAAATAGTACGTGGCTTTGGAAAGGCGGGAAATAAAATAAATAAAAACGTGGGTGTGGACAGACGTGAGTTACAGAGCTGGATTATGGGCAGGCGTGCTGGTCTGGCTGGAGAGGAGGCTAGCCTGTGCTTCCATCAGCTTCACTCTGAAGGTCTGCATCACAATGAATGGTTTTGTTCAAGGCATGACTCTATGAAGAGGATATGTCTATGTGACACTGTCCTTTTAAAATTCTGGTAGGATTCAAGCTGCTGCGGTCAGATTTGCTAGTGCTTCCATGCTGTTTGGAATATCTGTTAACCGTTCTACTTGCGTTCAAGTTTAGACTGTGAATTTGGTGAAAACTTGATGACTGCCCAGCAACACTGTTGCCTACACATCTTTTTATCCTACTGTGTGCATAATTATTTCCAAACCAGCCAGTTACTTCCCTGCCTTCTTTGAGCCAATGTGACAGAAACAGCTCCTGGCATTTCATAAGCAAGAAGGAATGCCAAGAACACATTTTATACTTGAAGTGATTTCATTGTTATATGGCCATCCTCCCTCACAGCTCTGTTTTCTACTCCTCCTACATGGCTTTTGTGTCACACGAACTGTCTTTTTGAGATTTAGACTCTGGATTTTAGTATCGTGGACTTTAATCCTTTAGTATTATGACTTTCAGGATTTTAGACATGGCACATTTGGATCTTTGGGGATTTCAGCTCATGGAAAAATGACACTCAGGACTGTGTCTTCAGGATTATAATCAGTACCAGTTGAACTTATATAATTGGGACTCATGCTGGAAAAACCTAGGAAATCACCCACTTCTGCTCTGTCCTATGAAGGGAGACAGGACCTAGTGGTCCTTATGCAGCAGTTGTAGAAACTCTTTCCACTGGCAGTTCTGGATACACAGGTATATAAACTAGTTATAGAAGCAAACATTTACTATTAATAAATCTTTAGAATGTATTTTAAAGCAATCCTTTGGTTCATATATAGTTTGCTATTTATTAAAGATGAAAGCAAACTAGCATACTAATGGGGTGGAGGAAAATCTTTATTTTTACATAAGGAATTAAATTTTGGAATTTGGTCCTTAGCATTCACATTGAGTGGCTCAGAATTTCCTATAGCTTCAGCTCCAGGGGATCTGATGCCCTCTTCTGGCCTCTTCATGCACCTGAAATTGTATGTGCACATACACACACACACACACACACACACACACAAACACACACAAACACACACACAAATACACACACATCACATATGTGCATGTCTACTGTCACACACACAAACATACATACATACACACAAATTAAAATAATATTAATATTTAAGAATGAATTAAATTATGGTTGAATATTTGATACTGAAGAACCCAGAAAAACTTTAAATGTGTATCAGAGTTGATGTTTTTATTTTATCCTCATCAATGCTGAGACTGCTTCTTCACATAAGAATACAGTACAAGATTGTCAGAAGCATGTTTAGTGCTATCTCAGAAGTTATCTGAACTTCTGTTCTAGTCTCAAGCCACAGCTCCATTAATAATTCTTTCCAAAGTAAAACTCAAGTCAACAACTCAAACAGCAAACTTTAAAAGCAAATACTCTGATACCATGTGGGCTAAAGATGTGCTCACGCTGAGGAATGATGACAGAAAAGTACAAAAAATCCCCTCTCTTCTGTAGTTAAAGCACCATGCTTCTGCGAGGGTAGAAACCTGTGCATACAGTTGAAACACCAACTCATCATGTACCACAGTGTCAAACAGGAGCACCGTGTGTCGGGCGATGCTCATGGGCACTGTGAAATGGACATAGAGTGCAAAGCATGCATGTGGTGTGTTCAGCTGCGGGCCAGCCATGAAGCTGTGTGACACAACATAGACAAGCCTGCCACAGTCACCTCAGATTCATGGCGTCTTGATTTTCAGTTGAATATTTTGATTGCTGTGCATTAAGGAGCCTCTCATTTCTGACGTTGTTTTCCTAACTACGGCATTTGGTTTTATGCAGTGCCACCTGGGGGCCCAAGACTCACAGTTTAAGACCAGCGGCAAAGAGGAGGACAAATGCCTGCTTTGCTTCTGCAACAGCCATGTAGTAAATCACTTTACTCTTTCATCATGGTAATTGTCACTCCGTAAGTCCAAAGAAGAAGGGAAGGTATGGAATAGAGATTGTCATACTGAGATGCAACATTGAACTCGAACATAAATTCGGGCCATTTTGATTAAAACACTTAGTCATAAGACAGTCAAATAGTATGTGTATGTGTATGTGCACGTGTGTGGATATGTCTGTGTACGTGTGTGTTGAGACAGGTTTGCACTAGGCCTGAAACTTACTATGTTGTGCAGGCTCTGTCAACAGATCTGTGGTTTTAGAGCTGTACCATACAGTATGTTAGTATCCACATATGATTCACGAGTCCATTCTGTTACCGCATCTACTGTTAACGCCACTCTGAGGCCATTCTTGGGAAGCAGCACACTTGTCTGACAAAAGAGCAGAGGACAGAGGAGCTGTATGCTACCCAAACTGGTACCCAGAGTAGATACCCTAAGGTATCTTCCTATGTGGAATGTGTGAGGGTCATTAGAGGGTTTTCACACATCTCCTTCCATCACTTGCCTTCCTGAGGATGGAGTGATTAGGATAAGACTATTTTTTTTCTGGGTTACAAGAACCCTATCTTAAAATAAAGATGACAGTATCCATAGGCTGCCCTAGTTGGAATTACTTTGTTGGTATAGATACAGGGAGATAAGCTTTCTGAGGGAATGGGGTAAAAAGCTATGTAGGTTTTATCAGTAAATAGAAGTTGAGCAATCAAGAAATCGATGAGATCAGGAAGTGCTTGTCAAATTGTAGAAGGTTGAGATCTCAGAGCCAATTCCTGCAGAACTGTGACTAATCGTATAATGGAGGTCAGAGCCTCTGCTTTATAAACATCAAACATGTAGTTTCAAGTTTCCAAGTGTCCCATTTTTGAAGCATCCACACTGTCACTCTTGTTAGCTCAGTGTGTTTTGAGGGTCAAAGCAATAATATTTATTTACCACTCACCTCCCATGCTCCTCACTTCCTGTTCTAGGTTTGTCCATTCACCTTGATGCTAAAACAGGAACATGGAAGCTTGAGACCTGAAGTAGAGAAGAAGGAAAGTCAAAAGAGCCCCTATATTTACAGAGGTCTAATGGTCCTTCATTAGATCCAATGATCCTTCATTAGGTCCTTCTCATACTCGTGGCAGCTAATAAATCACAATGTTCACCTCTGACAACCAGAGAGGGGAACATGAGAGGGAAAGACTTTAAGGGGTGGTTTGGGAGAAGAGGGACAGAACAACTGTGAGATGAAGCAGAAAGGGAGACGATTTGTGGAAAAATCCAGTGAGGGTCATGGTAAGTACAAGATGGAAATGCTGGAAGGAGATGAAACAGAAAACATCAACACACACACACACACACACACACACACACACACACATATGCCTACAGGCATGCATCCCTATATACCCCAAATAGAGAAATCCATCACTCTGTATCCTACCATAAATCAATTAAAATAAGAAAGTCCATTATTATGTATCTGCCATATAAAAATAGGAAGTGTAATGGATGGCTTTAATTTTACACCTAATATCAAAAACTTAAAATCCCCCAATTCACTATAGTACAACAATAAACTAGAGCACATCAGGCAGTCACTTACAGAACGTTACTTGAACTCAACCCCAGCAGGCTTTCTAAGGATAATATTTAGAAACTTTAAAACCTAGCATCTAAAAGCAGGGAGATCCTGCCTCCTTGAAATAACTCTTTCCATTCAAAATACAATCACTCATTCAGCTCTACTCACCTGGAACAAAACTGAAGTGTACAAGTAACAGGAAAAAAAAAAAGGCCCTTCAATGTTCTGTTTGCATAAATTCTGCTTTATACAATACTACACAATAAATTCATACTTACTGAACATGAACTTTATAGATTCTGGACAAGCGTCAAATAGAATTGAAAGCATTATTTTATTGAAGGCCGCCTCAGAATTACTAATCAATAAACTCTCAGATTTGTAGTTTTTTTAATATTTCTCATCATTTTAAGAAAGTGCCAGGCTGGAGAGAAGGCTCAGTGGTTAAGAGCACTGTCTGATCTTCCAAACGACCCGGGTTCAATTCCCAGCACCCACATGGCGGCTCACAACTGTCTACAATGCCAATTTCAAGGGATCTGACACCTTCACACTAATGCACATAAAAAGAAAGTTAAACAAATTATTAAACAAAGAAAGTGTCAACACACATTTTCCTTTCAAATCAACAACTAGTAATTTCTAGTTAGGTATGCGGGACCTTGCCATGCTCTATATGGCTTTGGACTTGACCTGACTGGGCCAGTGACCAATGTAGAAATGACAAGTAACGTAAACCTGGACTTGGGTGGGTCGTGCTCTGGGATGGATATGTGCCACCATCAGCAGCCCAGAAACTCATTTAGTTTATTATACACAGAAGGAACCAGGAGGGAGTTAGATGGCCTCAACACAAGCTCTTTGTAATGGCACAGCTTCAGGCTACCAGCACACAGTGAGAGGAAGCTGTGATTGACACCTTCCATACATACTGATTTGGGGTAAAGGCCAATTGTTTGTTCACATCCATACTTGACTAGGGAGAGGCCTTGCCATACCCCTGAGTCTAAGACCTGGTATCTCTGACATGGCTGTGCTCACACTTTCACTCAGGACTTCATCTATTTCCTGTAGGACATTTTATGGCAACCCCTACTTAATGGGCTAGCTGAAAGGGCACAATAGTGAGTAGCAAAACCAGGCAGGATTGACTCTTGGCTTCTTGGGGGATAAGCGCCACACAATGCTACCTGGATTCTGAACAGGACTTTAATCACCACATGCCACTTTCTAGAACCTTGTAAGGTGGTGGGGAAAGAGAAAAAGGCACGAACACATTCTGGCCAAGTGGAAGAGTAGAGTGCCAGCTGCCATAGGAAACTACCTTAAGTAGTTTTCCAGGTACAACAAGGAATCACAGAATCAGACCAAGAAAGAGACAAAATAAGGACCCTGTGTGTTGGGGAGGGAGTTAGTAAATTGCTAATAGTCATTCACTTGAGAAGAATAGGAATGAGGAGCCCTATTTACTACAAACTGCCTCTCTAGCCTGCAAGTGACCGTTGACAATTGTCAAATTTTGACCTGATTATTTTTAAAGCCTTGTATGAGCCACACCCTTCCCCTTTCGCCATCACCCTTGCTCCCCCGCCCCCTCCCTGCACTAGCAGAAATCGAAGGGGTTCAGGTGTTCATCTCTGCTCAGAGGTGCTTGCCCTCTCCAAAATCACACTACCTCCCAGCATGAAGCTTTCTGAGGGGCTGAAGCTGGGCTCTCATTTTTATCCGACTGTTTCTCAGTGCTAGGTTCAAGCGGGCATTCCTGGTATGTATTCTAAGTAGATGCCCAAGTTGTTTTTGCTAAAACAAAACTTAAGATGGTCTGAACACATGTCCCGAGAACGTTTTGTTTTCTCTTGGGGAGATGAACGGCATGACTCTGCTGTTTAAATCCATCTTGGGCTTCCATAGGAACCATGGACTCCTCCTCACATACAACGAAATCATTGCCGTTCTTAGCAGCCGATGAAAGTCCAGTTGTCCACATCCTGGGTTGTGCTTCTAGTATCTGTCAGTCCTTTTGTGTTTACTTGTTAAATCATGGCCAGGTGAGGAGTGACATCATGCTGTGGTTTCAATTTTTATTTTCCTGATGATTGCTGCTTTTTTTTTTTCCATTCTGAAATTACTAACGGCTCACATAACTTCTCTGTGCCTGTTGAAATCTTCTGTCTGGGTCCTTTGAGGTTGTTTTTATTCTTAATAGGTTACTAGAATTAATTATGATTATAAGTCATATCTGCAAGGTGAAATATGAAATATAAGTTTTGCAACATTTGCAGCAAGCCTCTTCTCCTGCTGAGCCAGCTCACATACCCTTTCTTTTTTGTGCTCTTGGGTGTTGAACCAAAGGCTCAGGTGTTTGGAGCAAGCATTCTATCACTGGCTTACCTTGTTTCCTTTTCTTACAGTCGTTCAAAGAGCTCATGTCCTTCAGTTTGTGAGACTCTGCTCAATTTTTTTTCTCTTATATTTTTGTTTGTTTTTACTCTAGCTGAAAAAAAAATACTTGCATTCCCTGAAGCTACAAGTATTTTATGCTGTTTTCTTATAGATGTTTTGTGCATTCAACCAATTTGAGCCTTTGAAGCTAAGTTGTCTTTCAGCTTAATTACTGTTTGCAGGATGAGGTAACACTGGGAGTTCATTTTCCCCATAATCAGGCTATTCCAATACCGTTTGTTGAAAGGAGCATCTTTCCACATAGATTGTCTTGACACTGTGTCAAAATTTAATTTAGTATGATTGTGTGGGCTCTGCTTCCTCAGCCCTGCATTCTCCTGCATTTCTTTTTTCCAAATAAAGCTCTTACACTTACTACTGTTTTATAATAGACCTTGCAACCAGTTTATAACACTTCATATCTTCCAGTATCCTTCAGTGGTAAACTTAGCCTTGATACATCTCTAAAAATCATGTGTAGTCAATGCAACATGGGTTGTGCTATTAAAGAGCACTGGTTGACTTTCCTGAAGGTCCCACGTACTAGAGTATGTGGTCAGCACAAACTGACCTTAATTAGAAAAAAAAAAGCCACAACTAATTGTGTGTGTGTGTGTGTGTGTGTGTGTGTGTGTGTGTGTAGTGTGCATGCACACATATGCTTCCTTATGCTTTTCTGTGTGGAGGACAGAGGTTGATATTGGGTATTTTCCTCTGTGGCTACACTCTCCCTTATTCATTGAAAGGGTTTCTCACAATACCAGGTGTCACCCTTTCGGCTTACACTAAATGACCAGCAAGTCCATGGGATCCAGAATCCGTCTCTTTCCCCCCAACAGCTGAGGCTGTAGAGATTTTATGTGGGTACTAAGGAGAGGAACTCAAGTTTTCATGCTTGCACAGAAAACACTTTACTCACTGAGCTGTTTCCACAGCCCTGGCTTGGATAATTTTTATTCATTTGTGTTTCCATGTACTTTTGACAAAATTTTCAAAAAGCTTATTGAAGGCTTGTATTGTGGTATCATCTATCATTTATATATATTTTCCATCTGTTACCTATCACCTTTTTATTTATCATTTATCTATCTATCTATCTATCTATCTATCTATCTATCTATCTCCTATTTATCTATCATATATCATCTAGCTCTCTAATGTCCACTAATCTTTTGTGAATGTATACAGTAAGGGTCTGGTATAATTCCTGAAATCCAGAAACCTACTGTTCTAGTTTTCTTTCTATTGTGATAAACACCATGACCAAAAGTACCTTGAGTAGGAAAGGAAAAGTACTTTGTGGCTTAAACTTCCATGTCACGGTATATCATTAAAGGAAGTCAGGGTAAGACCTCAACTAGGAAACTGGAGGCAGGGACTGAAGCAGAGACTATGGAGGAATGCTGCTTACTATCTTGCTTCCTCTTTCTCACTCAACCCAGGCCCATGGGCCTAGGGGTGGCCCTGCCACCATGGCCTGGCCCTCCTTTCCTATCAGTAATCAAGGAAAGAGTTGCCTACAGGCTAATCTAATGATGGAAGCGTTTTCTCAGTTGAGGTTCCCTTCTTCTCAGATGACCCTGGCTTGTATAAGGTTGACAAACCAGAACACCTGTGAGTCAGGGATACAATGTTTAAGGTAAAGGGAGGGAGAGAGAAAGGAAGAGAGAGACACACACACACACACACACACACAGAGAGAGAGAGAGAGAGAGAGAGAGAGAGAGAGAGAGAGAGAGACTGTCCTTGTTCTTTTTCTTGTCCTGTTTAAGCACCAGGGGGCTGAATAGTGCCAACCTACAGTGGCAGGGACAGAGCTGGGTGTTAGCCATTGATTCAAATCCTAATGTAGACAAGAAATGCCTTCACAAGCACAGTAGAAAGATGTTTCACCAGCTCTTTGAAAATCTGTCAACCTAGTCAAGTTGACTCATCACATTAGCCACTATAAGTATGTGGAATTTGTGGATAAATTTAGGGTAATTTTACATATAACAGTATTGAATCTTACATTTTGTGAACACAACATATCTTTCTTCTTGATTTTATATTTGTTTTCTTCAGTACTGTGCTGCTATTTTCAGAATAAAGCCTTACATTCACTGTGGAGCATTTGGTGTTTTTCTGTTATAAATGAATAGAATTACAAATTTAACTTTTCTTTTTTGGCTAATATAAAAAGCATTGATTTCTATATATTAACCTTATACATATTATCCTGTATCCTTCAGAAAGTTATTAATCCTCACTTGGAATTGGTTCAATTATAAATACTTTGTTAACTGTCTCCTACCTTTGGTTTTTCACCAAAGCACAGCACCTTATGGTATATAATCATTGATAATTGGTACTCACTTTCTTCTAATCTTAATTACTGTTACAATAGTAATTGTTGATGCATTCTTTGGATTTTCCATATGAACAACTCTGCTTTCTATCAATAAAGACAATCTTACTTGTTTTTTGATCGCTCTGCTTTTTATCTTACTTCCTTAAACAAAAACTCCAGTACAATGTTGAAAAGGTTAAAAAAAAGTTTCCTTGTACTCTTTACATTTTATGGGAGGAGAATGCCTATTTTCCTCATAAAATATATTAGCATCAGGGGTTGTTTTGTAAGTGTCCTTTATTAAATTAAAGAATTTACCCAGTGCTTGTAATTTTCAGATAATATCCAAAATGAGTATTGTATCTGGGTGAATAACTTTTTGTTTCTATTAAAATTATGGTATATTTTCCTCACTTTCATTCTGTTATTAAGGTGAATCAATTGATGGCTCCCCCTTAACCAATCATCTTTGTATTCCTGAGATGAATTTTACCTAGTTGTGAAGTATTCTTTTGAGCACTGATTTGCTAATATTTTGTTCAGGACTTTTGTGTGCACATGTCTATAATAATTATTATCCATTTTGACTTCATCAAGTGTTGATGTTAAGGCTCTTCTGAGTTCTCAATTGTGATATGACAGATTTTTATTTTTTACTCTTCTGTTTCCTATATATGACTGGCAGTTTTCTTCCAAAGCAATTTACAGAGTTTTGAGGTGAAGCCATATGTGTATAATAGATTCCTTGGCAGGTTTTTCATAATGAATCGAGTTTGCTTAATAGATAGAAGTTTATTCATGTCTTCTGCCTTATTTTCTATTGGTTTAGGTAATGTGGTAGGCTACTGCCCTCTGAGTGTACTAAGTGCTTCCAAGTGACCCTCAAGATGGGGTCTGTTGGCATTTATTCATAGGAGAAAGGTATGGGGAGGGGCATTGGGCCCTCACATGATATTTCAACTGTCCCCTCCAGTGCTTCTCACACAGCCATATGCAATGCAGCCCTAATAGCATGTGTTGTATTTGTGCTCTTGGGAGGTACTAGAACGTATAGACTGTGGAAGGATAACTGAAGGTGGGGGCTGTGTCTATGCAGACATGGGAAAGTTGTCATCCATGCTGTGATGAGACTTTCAGTGACACAGCTGCTCTGGAGTCACCCAGGCTCCTATAGGTAAGCCTGGTTAACTCATTGGTTCACCAAAATTAGACTTTGGAGGGATCATATTTGGTCTCCTGTAGATGTCCTATTTAAAAGCCAAAATGTTTGCTCATATCTCCCCAGAAAAACATTACACAATAAGTAATAAAAATTTCAAGGAATCTGCTTTTATTCCTTCTAGATGGTTGAATTTGTTAGCACAGAGTTATTAATAGTCTTTTCATTTAAAAATAGTAATGATCTACAATAAAGAGCCTTCATCTTGTTGATAATTTATGGTACCTTTCTTTTTCTGTCCTTAGTCTATCTAGGTTTTTTCACTTTTATGGATCTTTTATCAAAACAAGTTTTTTTGGCTTAAAATTTTTTGCTGTTCCTGTTGGCTTCCTATTTTTATTGATAGGGTCAGATGGAAGGGGAGGAGGACCACCCCTATGAGCGGACTGGGAGAGGGGCATGGGAGGAGAAGAGGGAGGAAGGGTGGATTGGGAGGGGAAAAGAGAGGGAGCTTCAGCTGGGATGCAAAAATGAATAAATTGTAATTAATAAAAAGGTAAATTGATTTTAGAAAGTATGCCAAGAGCTGGGCTCCCCACATTAGTCACTAATTAAGAAAATGTCCCACAAATTTTCTATAGCCTGGTCTTACAAAGGCATTTTCTCAATTGCGGCTCCCCGCTCCCCAGAACACCTCATTAGCTAATTCTCTGATGTTCTTTCCCCTATGTTCATCCTTTCCAATATTCTTTCCTTTTCTGAAAAACACTTCTTGGTGTTCTGCCCAGTTCACGAACCCCAAAAGACTAGGAATAAACAGACTCCGCTGTAAATACATGAGGTTCTTTTTATTGTAAATTACAAGCTGCAGTTTGGGCCCACACACCCCCACTGCCAAAGCGGTGGGGGCCCAGTGAGCTGCGCCCAGGTTAGTTTGGTGATTTAAAGATTCTGGTCCATCCCAGCATGCCCAAGGCAGGGAAGATTCCTGCCTGCAAGCATCTATTGGTCAAAATGCTACATTTTGAATCGATTGGCTATAGGAAGGTCCCCAGACCATAATGACATGGTGACCCTCCCTAGGGGGATGGGCCAGTTTCCTAGCAACTGTATCTTTAGGGCGTGGGAAAAGAATGCAATAAGGCGGTCCTTGCCCTCAGGGCATTACTAGACTTCTCCACCCACCTAGTTCAGGCCTTAATTAATAATAGCTGCTAATTTTTAATCTTTTGGTCTCTCGTTTCCCCTTTCCCATGATCATTTGAAGACCCAATCTTGGGTCTTCCAGATATGGCCCCTTGTTTACCTTTTTACAATGGGATCTGAATACCATTAGTGTATTGCTCCCAAACATTTTTTTATGAAAGCCATCAAGCAATTTAAAGTACAAGGCTCAAAGATAAAAATCAAAATGAGTAGGGGTCCCTTTAGGGTGGATATAGAGGTAGTAAGCCAAAAAGAACTATTATCCTTTTTCTCTAGTGTCTCTCTAAGCTTTTAGCCCAGTTGCTGCAATATTAGTTTCCATTTCGGCTAAGGAGATGCCCAAGATAATAGCTAATGCCAGGGAGCCAGCCCCTTTTGACTTAGTATTTCAGCCTGCTAGGTGGGATTTGGGCAAAGATCCATCTTCTGGAGCTTTTTCAGTGCTGACCATTGGACTGTTGGCATCAGGGGCTAGGGAGGCTGAAATGCCAGTCAAAGGCTGGGCAATGGGGCAGTCACAAGCATCTGGTTAGTTGAGAGGCAGGGAGCAATCATGTCAGTTTCTAGGAAGTCCAGATTTCAGCTTGCCGTCCATAGCTGATCCCAGAACAGAGTCAAACAGGTGAAAATCTGCTGAGACAAATTCAAACTGTAGACAGAAGTTAAAATTTTTCTGTTAAATGGGAAAGACCAGGGAAAATCTCATCTGCGATCCTTTTGAGCTATGCCAGATCCAGGTCACACCCTGAAACTCATATGAATTTTTTTTTTGGTATACAAAAGGAAATATATATTCAGCAAATCTAACATAACATTCTGAGAGTAGCAGGTAAAACTGCATCCCACTGAATGAGTATCAGTTAGCTGTTTGTTTTATAACCTTTATAAACAACTTAAGCGTGTCCACGGTAACACTTCTTCTGTGGGCATAGCTGTTGGTAATCAGCCACAAATGGAGATTGGTCATTTTTTATACACTCAGCATCTACTTTTAGCCCCCATCTTCATGTTTACATTGGTAAGTTAGGCAGAAATACATTACTGGCTTTAGTGCTAAACCTTGGATGCTTGGATTTTTCTTTATAAAGTAACTAGAAGGAATAGGTTTAAGATATTCCCTCTAGTTCTTGTGTCAAAGTCTACCCCAGAAATGGCAGATATTAAGAATACTATAGTAAAGGCTATGGCTTTGGGTCAGATACACACATTAAACAGATGTTTTTAACATGATGAGAAGCACCTTTAAGTCTATCTCCAAAAGACAACCAAAGGAAATTAAAATCTCAAGCTGGTGACTGAATAATAAGCAGTCAGTGCTCCATCAACTTATCAGAACTCTATTGATCAATGCCAAAACTCTGAACTTCTGAAATATTATAACATAAGCACAACAGTAGCAAAGAGGGGGGAGAAATTTAAAGTATCTCCCATTTTTAATCCATTTATTTATTTTAAGACACAGGCAACTAACATGAATCCTGTGAGCAAGGCAAACCTGTTTTTCTAAATAAGAGATCTAGTACTTAGGAGTTCTAACTAGCTAATGAACTGATCAATGAGCTAATTGTCTGCTCTTTAGCTATAAATCTACCATAAGCTTAGCCTAGCTGTCAAAGTGATCAGAGACCTGAGAAGGATAAATTATAAGATAAATAAGTATACCAATCCATGTGCCAATCAAAATGACAGAAATGACTAGTTAGTCCATCACCTAGGCAGTGTCCCTGGCTCCTGTGGTCTGGCATCATGAGCAGAGGCGGTCCAGCCAGGCACAGATGAGAGACTGCTTCTGTGGAAAGGGGAACATGAGAGATTGACCTCACCTTGCCTCTCACAATGTGAGACAATAGCTCTGCAGGTGTCCACAGCTTTGTTCACAGTTTAGGCTGTGTCCTAGCAGTGGGCCAGTTGAGGCACTATTGCCTAGTGGTTAGCATACCACAATCCAGGGTCGCAGTCATCTGTTGTTGTGCCCAAATCTTATGGTCAAAGTACTAGGGACATATTTCTGCCATTTTTGTTTGCTCAGTTCTTATTTTTCTCTTTGAGGGTTCAGTTTTATGAAGTACAGCTAACAACAGTACCTCTCCCCTTCAACAATAACTACTTTACTGCACTTCTCCTGACTGTAACTGTGACTGTTGCTTCTCTATAAATAACGTGTTTTGTTTCTCTGTCTTCCTTTGGGGTTTTTCCCCTTATTGCTGATTTTTAGTAGTGTGAGATGAGATGGTTCAGTGTAGGTTTGTTTAGCTTAGTTTGTTTTTTGCATTTATCTTTTTTTCTGTGTGTGTTCTTTGATCTTCCTGGTTTGATCTTCTGTGGTTTGACAATATTTAGAGGTAAATTCTTAGTTTCATTGATTTAAATAACTCTTCTATTTCTTTCTGTCTTTCATCTCAGAGTTCCTGTGGAAGTTGTGCCTCTAGTCACAGTCCCGCAGTTTCTGGAAATTCCGTCTGCTTTTCGTTTGAGTCTTACATTTCAGAACTTACAGGTGTAGTAGATTTTAAAAGTTCTTTTCAATTTTTGAAGCTTTTATTGAGATGTTCTCAATAAAAAACATTCTTCTCAGCCATCTTTGGACTACTAGTCTGCCTCAAGAACGTTCTTTGTGTCTGTTAAAAATTCATTTTTCCTGTCTCTTTTGCTTGTTATAGTTAAAATCACTTAATTTTACATGCTGTGTACTTCATCTCAACAGTTCTTAGGATGTATATCAGTTACTCTTTGTTGCTGTGATAAAACATCATGACGGAGAGCAACTCATGAAAAGAAATTGTGTCTTCATCCATATGTAGGAAGCAGAGAGTGAAAAGGAAGGAGAGCAAGGCTATAAGCTTTTAAAGGCCACGGTGGGGACACACTCCCTCCAGTAAGGATGTGCAACATAAAGTCCCACATGCAATGGAAGTTTTGGTTACTTTAAAAACTCAGTTATGTTATGTAAATATGTTTTGTTTTAGTCCCAAGTGTGGGATTTTAGTTTGGGCTTTAGTTTGTCCACAGCTGATAATTGCCTTCTGCAAGGTGCAGTCTTTGCCAGCTGGTAATAGCCTGCCTCATGCAGCACGGAAAGGCAGGTGGTCTAGGACTCTGAGGGATATAAATATGAGAGCCCAGAAAGAAGGTGTGGCAGTTTGGAGAGACCAGAGACAGAGAGAGTGGCGGCTTGGAGGAGAGTGACAGAGAGAAACATTTCAATGCAACAGCTAAGAGACTGCTTGCTGTATTTGCTGTTGATGAAGATTGGTATATCTCCAAAAGAACCCATCAACCCTAAACAACTGGGAGAAGTAAAGGGGTCTGCGCTGGTCTCTTCCCACTAACCTTATCTTTCTTACCTAAGGTTAAAGAGTTGGTGGAAGGGAGGTAGAGGCTAGGCTTAAATACCCCAAATAAAATGGAGTTTAAAAATGAATGCAACACCCACAGCCTCCTCAAACAGTACCACAAACTGGGGACCAAGTATTCAAATATGTTAGCCTGCAGGGGACACTTCTCTCTCATTTAGACCAACACAACATTGTTTGTTTCTTTGTTTGTTTGTTTTGGGAGTGGTTTTGAGACAGGTTTTCTCTGTGCAGCTGAGGCTGTCCTGGGCTCACTTTGTAGGCCAAGCTGGCCTCCAACTGGAAGAAATCCACCCACCTCTGCCTCCCAGAGTGCTGGGATTATTGGTGTGTGACACCACACCTAGTTCACAACATAATAGAGTGCATCATTTTAACATCCCCAATATATATAAATCTGATACGTGCACTGTGTATTAAAACTGGGGTTTTGTTGTTATGTTCTTTGGGGTTTTTTGTTGTTGTTGTTGTTTTGGTGGCCATAATGGTTTTTGTTTTTATGTTTTATTGTTATTGTTTTGTTTTCTCTTTTTGTATGCCCTCCTCGTAGGTTTTGATAGCCTGACAAGGTGTGTTAGAGGAGCTGCTTATATAGTTAATATTTTGGTAGCATGTTGTGAAGGGAAAGCATTCTGTAGTCCTGTGGTGAAGTCTCAGTCTTCCAATAAGCTTGGGCCTCTGCATCGAGTTTCAAATGTGCTGTCTAGGTTGTACCCCAATATTAGCTGTCTCTTGATTGGTGGATTAGGCTTGAACTGTCTGCTTTCCTTCTTCCAATAGAAAGATTGGGGAACCTGACTGTTCTCTGAGGAGTAAACTTTTCTTTTCACTTGTTTGAGAGTTCTTTTCCTTTGCCTCATTGGACATAATCACGGTGGCTTCCTTAAAGGTCCTTCCTGCTTGACTCAACATCTGGCATGTCTTGCAGCTTGTATCCATCCATCACCTTTCATGAGTAATGCTTCCTTATGTGCTGTTTTTAACTGGTGCTGAATCATTTTGGATCATATCCTAGACCTTATGAATATGCTGCTTTACAGAATCCAGATTTTACAATATTTCTCTGGGTAAAGTTGATTCTTTGGTTTTAGTGCATGTGCCACTACATTTAAACCAGAGCCTTAGTACTTTCTATGATGGGAAGCAGGTCAAATTTTAGGTTAGTATCTTTAGCTCTGTAGTCTTCCTGAGCTTAAAGTCTGTGAGTGTCTTTTGTATGAGGATTGCTTTCTGACATCCTAACCTCAGTGGCTGGTTCTTTAGGCCTTGTGGTATGTGGTTATTTGAATGAGAATGGCCCCCATGGGCTCACCTGTTGGTATGCTTAATCCTCAGTAAATGGAAATGTTTGGAAAGGATTAGGAGGTGTAGCCTTACTGCAGTAGGTGTAGCCTTGCTGGAGAAGGTGTGCCACAGGAAGTGGCCTTTGTGGTTTCAAAAATTCCTCTTGGGCCACCCCATCTTCTCTCTCTCTCTCTCTCTCTCTCTCTCTCTCTCTCTCTCTCTCTCTCCCTCTTTCTCTCTGCCTGCAATGTGCAGATCAGATGTGAGTTCTCAACTATAACTATTATTCCTGTGCATGCTCCATAATAATCATGGACAAACCCTTTAAAACTGTAATCAAGCCCCAATTAAATATTTTCCTTTATAACTTGCCTTGATGATACTATTTCATCACAGCAATAGAATAGTAACTAAGATGGGCCAAGGAACAGCAGGTTTCCACTACTGGCAAATGTCCTGTTGCATGTCACATCTACAGACTTCCCTCAGTGTAATTCTTTCAAAGTAGGAAATAGTCACCTTATATCATTCTCTAAGTTTTAACTCCTCTGAAATTTTGTCTCTTCTTGTTAATTTTTCAGAACCCTCAATTATATGTTTAAAAGCATTTTGTTTAAGTTTACAGATGTTCTTCTGTGAAGTGCTGCCAGGAACTTCTGTCATCATAGGAGGCAGGAACTCTTATAGCTTTCTTTTAAAATATTCAAATAGTCCTAGAAATATGGAGTAAATGTGTCTCAGAGAAGCAAGGCTATTTATGTCATAAACATATCAAGATTGAATGATTCTCTAACCAGGTGGCTAAAAAATGTTAAATTCGAGCAAGAAATGCGAACAATTTTTAAAGGATGCCCAAGGGATACTAGTCCTGTTGATGCCATTTAGTCTTTATGCTTAGACATAAGATTATTTCTAGATTAATTTAAAATAACATATAATGAACCAAACAAGAAGCAGCAGATGTTGTTGGTGGCATATTCATATTCTGAAGCTAATACCTGTGTTTCTTCATCTGTTCCATCCATAAGTACACAAGCCTCAGAAGGATGACTTGTCAATGGTCCCCAGCCCAGATAATAGCAAACACCATACCCTGCTCACTCTTCTGGCCAGATAGTACAGAGGTATCTGCTTTATATTCCTTCATAAACCATCAGCTTTTCTTAAGTATCCTAGTGTTTTGTTTCTAAACAATGTTTTTCTTAAATACAATACAATTCTAATTACATACCATTGTCAAATCTACTTCTGCTGATGCTTTTTAATACTTGTTCTCACTGTCTGGATTTTTCTCATCCCTAACTGGTAAGCAATGCACTGGTATTAGCTCCAGTTTTGACCATGGCAATTATTGATTTTACTTACTTTTATGCTTCCCTTTCCCACTCCCACCCCCCAAATTGCCTCTCAAATAAATTACTTACTCTGAAATGCTTGTCTCTGGTCTACTTCTAAAAGAATATAACCCAAGACATTGAAGAACCCAATTAAAGCATCAAATGTAACACTAATAGAACTGGTTAGTACTGAGTCAATAAACAAGTTAAAACATTTCTTTTTACTCCATAAAAAAAGAAATTCAAACTTTAGATGTTAGACCACTGACTGGAATGCTTGAACTTAGAAGAAAGAAGAAATTAAAAAACAAACATGACTCAGACCCACAATTTCATACCAAAGTAGAGGGGAGGAAACTTGATCTAAGAATTCTGATTACATGCTGTTACTATGCATCTGGAAGAAGGATGCCATTTTCTTTTTAAGTCATGTGATGTGATGGTTTCTTTTATAATGTTTCAGTAGGTCATCAAGACTACAATATTTCTTTCTCTGGCCTAAATAGAGGATTATATTTGGACATGATGTTTGTACTTCAGTTAAGGCAAACACAATCCCTCTTGTCCTAAAATGCCCTTTCTTAGTCTTTTGCTTGACTATTTTCTTTCAAATTTAAAAAGAATAAGGCTTTGGTCCAGAGTGCAAGAATATGTCTAGTGTAGGCTGGAGTTTTTAAAGGAAGAATGTTCAATTATTATTAAGAAGTAATATTATTACATTATTATTTATTACTATATTACATTATTATTATTATACTTCCTAATAATTGTTACAATTATTAGGAAGTAATTCTTTATTTTTCTTCTTTTAGTAATGCTGTGTATTATACTGAGAAACTCAGACTTTCACATCTTGTACATGACTTTGGAAATTTAATTCTGAGTGTTCTGATTTTGCTAGCTCCTAATAAAGTTTTTGTGGTGGATTTAATGACTGTGCCTATCTCTTAGGGCTTCTGTATTATTATTTTAGAAAATAGCCAATTCAATTAATGGTGATCAATTCACTTCAAGGTGATGACAAAGTTATTTCAATGTTTACTCCAATTCTTCCAATTTATAGTTGAGCATCTGGATTTTTTTAAATGTAATGTTTAATCTGTTTTGATTGCCTATGCACAGTTTTGGCCACCCAACATATTCTCTTGTTTTTAGATAAAGATCAGTAGAATGACAGAAAAAGAAGTCAATGAATTTTAATAAAGGAACCCAGGGCTTAGACTAGCTCCCAGCTGTTTCTGTGCAATGCCTTTGGATTATAGCTAAAAGGTTATACTTACAAAACATCATCTTGTTTTTGCCTCTCTTGTATTCCTTGGTGTCCACTCTGCTTCTTTTGATCTTTGGATCACGTATCCTTACTGTCCAATCTTTTTTATGAGCAAAAAGGCGAAGAACATCAAACTTCTGATGACAGTGTCTCAAAGTTGTGAAAAGATAGGACTATAACTTCGAGATAATCATGCATATCTCAGAAAAAAAAATTGTTAGCCCGAAAAAAATTGTTCTTATAGCCAGAGACTCCCAGGAGTCATGGGTAGCTTTAAAAGATGAAACATCAAACCTCAAAAACTCTTAAGAAATAAGAGCAGACAGACTGGGATTTGTCACCAGTCTGAAACCCAAAATTATTGAGAGCCTGCTGACTAATCAGGTCTGGTTGCTTACAGATTCCATTTGCTTGTGAAGGATAAAACGAGATGTTGATAACAATATGCCTTCAATTGCCAACTAACAAGTTGTCACCTGCTAAAGGGGAGTCCAAGACTGTCTCCATCTAGTTCAGGCACCATATTGACACTGAAGATGACTTAAGCTCATTCAGGATAACATGCTGACTCCTGGAATCTCCTTTTTCTTCATAAAGCTCTGGTGACAGTGTGTGTTACACACATATCATCCAGTGGTGATAATGGCTTACACACCAAACCTGATCTGTAGAAGACTGCATGTTTTAATTTCCTATTCACAGACCACTGAGCAAACTTTCTGCTTCTCTTTTTAAAAAGTGATTTCAGTGCAGAACTCTACTCTGCTATATCTAGTTGGAAGAAAAGTTGCCATATAATATTGGGGGGGGGGAGATAAAGAATAGAGCTCCAGCAGAGGCCGGAATGGTCTAGTGTTGTTTATCATTGTTCCTTTTGATGAATTTACCAGTCTGCCTTGCCTTCTTCCTCAACCAAAGGGATCTGTACTCAAATGATGTGGTGCATTAAGCAGGGGCCTCTCTGGTTTTCTTTGATTGTGCTCTGTGGAATGAAATAAGGCTTAAAAAAAAAGAAAATCAAAGCAAAGTCTCTTGCATATGAGGCCACAAGGACGCTCAATGTAACCATATCATAAATCATCAAAGAGAAATGTCAGCAAAGATCTATGTCTCTGGGACAGCTTGCCTTGTTCGATATATCTAATGCCGCCATTATAGCACCCTTTTAGTTTCCTTTTCCTTTGTTCAGTGGTAATTGTCCTTCCGCTGAGCCATTTATCTCATACAGAGTTATCTCTTGACTAAGAGATGTGCATAACCAGCTCTGAGTTATGGGTGCACAGCCTGGAGACTCCTAGGTTTTAGTTCAGGGGCATTCAAAGTTAAAGAAAGAGAAAAAGAAAAAAGAAAAAAATGGTCCTTGAAAAACTTGGTTGCATAAAATGATGAATGCTTAGAAAAATATTTCAATTTTCCTGTGCTTTTTAAATAAAAAATAAACAAAAACCTATTTTTTAGATAATAAGCCTAAGAATGTGACAACAGGAATGGAAAACGTCAGTTTTAGGAACTCAAACAGCACCTCAGAATTCTCCAGCAACTAGAACAGGTTACAGTGAAGCCTTCAATATGTAGATTGAAACCACTGAGTTAAAAGTACTGGATATATTTTCAATTGAGTTCTTTGTCTTGAACAATTTCAATGAACAAAATTTCTTAGGATATGCCATTATCTACAAGGACAATCTGTGTCTCTCAAGCCATCCCGAGACTCTTAAAGCTTTAGCCCTTCTCCAGTTGGTAGCTAAATCTCCCACAGGAGATCTGTTTATGCACAAAAGAGATTAATAGATTTACCTCAGACTCTGGGGGGAAAACTGAACAAAAATGCAAAGGCTCAGTCCAAAGGAAGACTAGTGAATAAAAATAGATCGAGTGGCGTTAGGATCCTGATTTTCCTTCTTACTCATACCCCAAGCAAGTACCAAGCATGGAGATAACCTAGAACCCCTGCACAGATGTAGCCCATGGCAGTTTAGTGTCCAAGTGGGTTACATAGTAATGGGAAGAGGGACTGCCTCTGACATAATCTGATTGACCTGCTCTTTGATCGCCTCCCTCTGAGTGGGAAGCAGCCTTACCAGGCCACCGAAGATGACAATGCAGCCACTCCTGATGAGATCTGATAGACTAAGATCAGAAGGAAGGAGAGGAGGATCTCCCCTAACAGTGGACTTGGAGAGGAGCATACGTGAAGAAGGGGTTGGGAGGGTGGGATCAGGAGGGGAGGAGGAAGGGGCTTTTGGGGGGATACAAAGTGAATAAAGTGTAATTAATAAAAACAAAAAATAAATAGTTGCCTTTCAGTAAAAAAAAAAAGAAAGAAAGAAAGAAAAGAAAAAGAAAGAAGACACATGAAGAAACATTCCAACAACACTACAGATCTTATGTAGGTCTACAGGAAGAAAAAAAATTAAAGCTGAGAACAGGAGACACTGTAGGATGCTGAAGAAAGCACCTGGCAGCTGGTTACCAGCAGAGGATACAATCAATATCTAACCCGATGGGGTGTGCACGCAAATAATTTTCTTGATCTGTAGCTGCAAAAGTGAGATGGCTTTCCTTCTTCTCATTCACTCACTGTGCTGTGTTATTAAAGGAGAAAACCTAACTTTTCATGGACTGGAACTCTTGTAATTTGACCAAATTAACCACGTTGTGTTCCAGAGGAGCAGAGTGACATCAACAGAAAACAAAGCAGTACACTCTTCAAAATGATGAGAAAATATAGAAATCTTGACTACTTAAATGGCTCGGTCTAGTTTCCCTCTCCTTGTCTGACTAGGTCTGTTTAACCCGATAGCTTGTACCCCTGCTGGGGTATAAACTGAAATAATTTATTGCTGCCTCTTGGCCACCTCTCTTCTCTCTATAAGAGGCTGATCCTTAGAAAGCCAGTAAGTACCCTGCCTACCCCCTGGGGGTGGAAAATAAAAACAGTGAGTCTTATTTACATTAACCTATAGCTCTGTACAACCTGCTATCGAATACTGGGAGTCAAATTCAAGACAAAAAGCCAAAACTAAGCAAGCCATGCATGGAGGACAGACAGTGAAGCCCTTCGGCCTTGAACTGACTAAAGTCTCATCAATGAACTCTAGTATATGCATTGTTTTTACACTCCAACTTAGAGTTTGCTTCCTGGTTCCAACAGCAACTTACAGAATCTCATAACTTACAGGTATATTATATTATATTATATTATATTATATTATATTATATTATATTATATTATATTATATTATATTATATTATA
>NW_026592510.1:18752709-18771257 GCF_907164565.1 Psammomys obesus | reverse complement strand
TATTATATTATATTATATTATATTATATTATATTATATTATATTATACTAATATTATAGTTATTTTCTAGGTAGAGGTAAGACTTTAAAGAGACCCAATTTATGTACAAGGTAAAGAACACAATCCAGAGTAGTTTGTGCTTTCCTCCTATGTTTATATATGCACAGTATGTATTTGTGTGTGGAGTATACACATGTCATGATCAGAGGTTGACATCAGGTATCTGTCTACCTTATATATTGAGGCAGGGGTTCTCTGTAGAACCCAAAATTTGCTGATGGATCATCTACCTAGCCAGCGTGTGCTGGGAATACCCAGTCCTCTTACTGAAATACTGGATTATGGGCAAGCTGTCATTCTCACCTGACATTTACAAAGGTACCGGGGATCTGAATGCTGAATCTCATGCTTCAGCACCACGCAATCTACCCATTGATCTACCTCCCTAGCCCTGGTTTGCCTTTTAATTCACAGTCTGTTGTCATTCCTGGAGTTGTTATCATTGCCAGTATTGTCTGATGTCCATAAAGGATAGTGTTCCTGTTTGTTGAACGTGTCCTTCTTATGCTCAGCAGGATGTCCATGAAATGGACATGGGAATGTGAGGTTAGGGCCTCACACACCATGTCTCCAATATTTGGTCACATACTGCTCTCTAATTGAGGGGGTTGGTTGTGTGTAGCATGTTTAACCGAGACAGGTGATTCCTGCCAGAATTCCCAAGGCTAACATCTAAAAGGATTTGTTTCAGTGCTTTGACATTTCTTTTTTTCACACCTACTCACCACATTTGATTAGACTTCCCCTTCTAATGCATTCAGAGAAGAAAGAAAAGCAGCTGAAATCCAAGTGTGTCCAATCACAAGCATTCTTTCCTTTGTTCTCTGTAACGTGAGAAACTGGACCCAACTGTCATGAAAAGAGACACATTGGCCCCTACCATAGCCAAATGACTATAGGTGTACATGATTTTAGAGGCAATAACAGGATAATGACCATTTAAATAAAACATTTAAAAATATAAGGGAAAATATAGCTTGAAACTCTTTGAGTTAGTTTACTTTTGAGATTGTATTTTAAATACATTTCTTCCTTCCCTTTCCTCTCTTCAGACCTTTCTATATGTCCCTCCCCACTCTCCTTCAGGTTCATGGCCTCTTTTTCATGAATTGTTACTGCATGTATACACGTGTTTGTATGTACAGATGTATTCCCAAATACATAGCCTGTTGAGTCCATAGAATGTTATTTGTATGTATGTTTTCATGCAGACCACTTGGCATGGGGTACCCAGTTGGTTTACTCTTCCCCAAGGAGGCCTCCCTCTTCCACTCCCAGCTTTACCCAGTTGCCTCTAGTTTTTTGTGTAGGGTTGAGTCCTCGTGGGCCTTTTCCCCGTGTAGTTTGGCATGTTCGTTGGTGTTTTCCTTGTTCTGCCCACATTTGGGTGGTCATGTTGGTGAGGTTTTATAGGTGTAACTTCAGATGGTACTAGGAGATACTATTTCATAGCAAAGTCCCTTGTCCTCTGGCTCTTATTCTACCCTTTTTTGGACAATGTTTCTTGAACCTTTCGTTCGAGAGTTGTTTTGTAGACGTACCCATTGGTACTGGGCTCCACAGCTCTGCATGTTGATTGCTTGTGTTTTCTGTAGTAGTTTCAAGTCTGTTTCAAAGGAAAGTTTCCTTGATGAAGGAACCACACTTACCCATAAGTATAATGACAAACGTTTATAGATTGTTGTTAAGGCTTATGCTCAGTTAGCAAATTAGTGATTGTAAATTCTCCTTCAGTAACTATGATTTATGATTAGTTAGCTAGGTTTCAACTACTAGGCATGGTTTCCCTCTTTTTTATAATTATTATTTTTTATTTTTTTATTTTTATTAATTACAGTTTATTCACTTTTTATCCCCCTCTGTACCTCCCTCCCTCCTCCTCTCCCAATCCTACCCTCCAGTTTCCCCACCCGTGTCCCTCTCCCAGTCCACTGAAAAGGGAGTTCCTCCTTCCCTTCCCTCTGATCCTAGTCTATCAGGTCTCATCAGTAGTGGCTGCATTGTGTCTTCTTCCATGGCCTGGTAAGGCTGCTCCCCACTCAGGGGAAGGTGATCAAAGAGCAGGCCAATCAGTTCATGTCAGAGACAGTCCCTGCCCCATTACTATGGAGGCCACTTGGATACTGAACTGCCATAAACTACCTCTGTGCAGGGGTTGCAGGCCATCTCCATGAGTGGTCCTTGGCTGGACATCAGTTTCAGAAAAGACCCCTGTGCCCAGACTTTTAGGATCTGTCGCTGTCCTTGTAGAGCTCCTCAAAACGACCCTGAGATTTTACCTTACACCCATCAGAATGGCTAAGATGAATAACTCAAGTGACAACATATGCTGGAGAAGATGTGAAGAAAGGACCCTCCTCCACTGCTGGTGGGAATGTAAACTTGTACAACCACTCTGGAAATCCAATGTGACACTTTCTCAGACAGTTGGGAATAGCACTTCCTCAAGATCCAGCCATACCACTGCTAGGCATATATCCAAAAGACGCTCAAGTATACAACAAGGACATCTGCTCAACCATGTTTGTAGCAGCTTTATTTGTAATAGCCAAAAGTTGGAAACAGCCTAGTTGCCCCTCAGTTGAGGAATGGATACAGAAATTGTGGTACATCTACACAATGGAATTATTACTCAGCGATAAAAACAAGGAAATCATGAAATTTGCAGGTAAATGGGGGGGGGGACTGGAAAAGCTCATCCTGAGTGAAGTATCCCAGAAGCAGAAAGACACATAGGGTATATACTCACTCATAAGTGGATACTAGACATATAATACAGGGTAAACATACAAAAATATGTACACCTAAGGAAGCTAATCAGGAAGGAGGACTCTGGATAAGATGCTCAATCCCCATTGAGAAAGGCAAAGAGGATGGACATCTGAAGAGGGAGAAAACAAGGAACAGGACAGGAGCCTACCACAGAATGCCTCTAAAAAGGCTCTACCCTGCAGGGTATCAAGGCAGATGTTGAGACTCATAGCCAAACTTTGGGCAGAGTACAGGGTTTCCCTCTTCTTGAGTGGGTCATAAGTACAATTAGAGAGCAGCTGTTTCCTACAAAAAATATGTGTGTACTTGTAGGGTTAGTATGCCGTACTGACCATTGATGTGGATCATAGGCATCATAGCTGGGCAAGACAGCTGGTTCCTTTCCTCCTTTGGAAGCTTGCATGGTGCTTTCTGATACCATGAAAGCTAGTCTTCAAAGAGGGGGCATTCAGATCAGGTCCTACTCAGGAACCTCTGGGTCCTGTTTCTGAAATGAATGGTGTCTTCAGCTATTTAGGAACTGTATATTCATTCTGCTATACCAACAGTAACAGTAACTAGTTGTATGTCTGAGGAGTCTCTTAGATAGCCCTGGATAACAACTCAAAAAGAGCTTCTCATGTCTGGTATTGGGGGTTTGTTAGGTGGTCTTTGGCTCTTGGAGGGAGTCCCATTATCTCTGATGAAAAAGTTCATTAAAAACCATATATGTATATTTATATACTGAATTATGTACATTATAAGCTTACTTTTTGGCAGTCAATAGTATGATTCCTTAAAGCTTTTTTAGCCATTTCTATTGCTTCTTTGCCTATTTTCCTTTTCCCACTTTCCCTATCAAAACAATAGTGTCCCGCTATTCTCCTTTATCTTTCTCCCACCTTCTTCTGTATTTACCTCCCTCCCCATCTCTAAGGATCCCCCTTTCTTTTTTACCTTGATCACTTGTATGCTGATATTCCCTTGTAATGGTCCCATTTTACTTTCTGGTTTCTGTAGTTTCTACAGTCTATGCACTCTCAGATGAACATTTGGAGCCAGGAGCTTTCATTAAGAGAGAAGATGCAATACTTTTAATGGCAGTTAGAAGAAGACCAAGGATTATGAGGCTTCATCAGAGAGGTTTCTAAGAGGAAAATGACACTGAGTTGTGAAGCCCTAAGAGCGTGTAAGTTGGAGTGAGAGTTTCTCTGTTGTTAAAATACAGAATAAAGTGAGTCCTGGTGACCAATTTGAGTTTTTTTTACTTAGGCAGATCTGGGTCCAAGTTCTGACTAATTCATTTCTTGTTGATCCCCACTTCCTTTCAAATGGTCCCCTCTTTTGCTTTCAGGTCTCATTTTGTATTATCTTCTCTTCTCCCACTCCCCTGTCTCTCAAGATCTTTCTCCTGTATCATGGTCTTCTTTTTATTTTCATGACCTAGATACACACACACAGAAACACACACGCATACACACTCATACACACAGAATTCTGAGTCAGGCTTATTTTAATAAAGTAAAACACTTCAGTGTGTCATTTCTTCACTCTCTCGGCATCTCAGTTAGATTTCAAGAGCAAAGTCATGCATAAGGGGTGCAGAATAGAATTTCACAAGGAAGTTATCTTCACTTACTTAGTATCATATTTTCCTGAATATGTAATTTCATTTTCTTTTGTTCCTTCTTCCCTTCCTTCTTTTTTTCCCATCTACTTTTTCTTCCTTTGTCCTTCCATTTTTCCTTTCTTGCTTCCTTCCTTTCTTTTTTTTTTCTCTCTCTCATCTTTTGCTGTTGTTGCTGTCAATTATGATTCAATTGTGTGTAGGGCCACACTGTTCTTTACCCACTCTTATGCCGATAGACACCCAGCCTGGATAATTTCCTTCTACTGGGAGGAGTATATGGCTATGCTTACATGTACAAGTTGCTACTGTGATACGCTGACTTAGAATCCTTTGGTTCTAAGTCAAACCAGCTGTCGTTTGTTTTAGGACCTTTCATGTTGTGCCATTGAAATCCAGCTGCGATGCTGAGAGAATCAAGAACGACAGACACCGAAGAAGCCATATACACACACGTGTG
Source organism: Psammomys obesus (assembly GCF_907164565.1). Classification (NCBI taxonomy): domain Eukaryota; kingdom Metazoa; phylum Chordata; class Mammalia; order Rodentia; family Muridae; genus Psammomys; species Psammomys obesus. Next base: position 18,766,359 of record NW_026592510.1, on the reverse strand, counting down.
TGTGTGCACACATACAGAAAATCTGGGATCAGATGGACTGTGTTGCTCCTGTGGAGAGCACCTACTAGCCACAGCTCAGAGAGAATAACACAAGGAGCTAGGTTAGTGAGTACCGGGGCTCTGTGTAGGGGAGAGCCTCAGACTGCAGTCATCGCTGAGGAGGAAGTTATAGTTCCTAGTTTTTATTATACACTGGCCAACCATTCATAAGTACTTGTACTTGGAGCAGAGGACGGCTTTGCCAGTTCCCACGGGGCCGAGGCTTTGAGGGCCTTCACATGTCTCTGCTCATGACATTGACACTCATCACTAAGGGCGTAGTGTGCTTTCCACACCTCCACGCTGATTTCCACAGTGGCTTCGTCCACTTACATTATGGCCAAGAGTACATAAAGATTCCTCCTTTCACCCTGTTTAACATCTGTTCACAGTTTTTTGTTTTTATTTTTAATATAGTCACTCCGACTGTGGTGGGCTGCAATCTCAAAGCAGTTTTACAGCTTTCATTTCCCTGGTGGCTAAGAATGTTGAACACATTTTAAAGCATTTACTGGCTATTTCTATTTCTTCTTTTGAGATCTGCCTATCTAATTCATCAATTCACACATTGACTAAATTCTTATGCCTCTCCCTTTTCACAGTTCTTTATGTATTCCAAATATTAATTTCCTGTCTGATAAGGAGCTGACAAGAATTTCTTTTCCTATACTGGAAGGTGTCCCTTCATTATAGTTTCCTTTGCTTTGCAGAAGGAGCTTTTAATTTCATTTGTCTGTCAATTCTTGGAATTATTTTCTGTGTTCCTGGAGTCCTTTCCAGAAAGTCCTTACTTGATTCTATATTTCAAAGTGTTTTCCTCAGCAGTGTTGCTGTTTTGGGTCTTACAGGAGAGTCTTTGATCCGTTTTGAATTGATTTTTTACACAGGGTCAAAGAGCTGAATCTGGTTTCATCCTTTTACATGTGGATGTCTTGTTTTCCCTTACATGCTGTTGGCCATACCATGAAACCAGTGTAGAAGTCGGGGTAGAGGGGTGGGAAGCAGATGAGGCCCACTGGGTGGATGTGTGTAATTGGCTTCAGCATGGATGTGTCAAGGTCTTCAATGCCTCAGACCCATGGAGACTGGTGAACTAACTTTTTTTTACCAGTGTCAAAAACAATCTTTATGTGATCATAAATTCAACTTTCAAGGTGGTTTTTTAGAACATTTATTTACATATGTATTTATCAGTAAATTGGTCTATAGGTTTTTGTTTTCTTATCTGATTTTGGTATCAGGGTAAGGCTGGCTTTATAGAATGGCTTTTCATGGTGAAGAACCAGAACTCAGCCAATGCCCTTGTGCACTGAGCTATCTTTTCAGCCCCTACAACCTAGCTTCTTTTCTGTTGATGTGATGAAACACTCAGACAAAGAGCAATGTAATGCAGGAAAGGGTTTACTCAACGCACAGTTCCGGGTTGTAGTCCATCACTGGGGAGAATTCAAAGCAGGGACTCAAGCAGCTAGTCACATTGCCTCTACAGTTGAGACTAGAAAGAAACCAGTGAACGCATACCTTCTTGCTTCTTGCTCATGCTCGGCTAGCTTACCTTCTCCGCATTTCTGCATCCTTTACTGGCCACACTTTGTCATATGTAGTTTGGACAAGTTCTCTTACTGTCACAAAACTCCCCAAATACTGCCCTCTGCAGCAGTTAATATAGCTGGCATGTGTCTCTCAATTGTGTTGGGAGGGAAACCTCGCTACAGTGCTGTAATCTGTTTATGAGGACCTGTCTTCAGATGTTCTAAACCTTCTAAATATGGATACACTAGAGGAAAGGTTGTAGCTGTGAGTGACAAATGTTCTGTTGGAACTTCAGAGTTCTAACTGTGCTTCAGAAGTTGGTCCATCTGCCAACTACAGCTCAAGATGATCAGAGTCCACATTTAAGACTCAGTTGATGAGGTCTATTCCCAGTCACCATGACAGGAGTCACCTTTCCCTGCCTGAAGCTACCATCTTTTGCCTTTTGAGATCTCAGCCTTCCCAGTCTCCAAAACTATCTTCTGGGTCAGTGTCTCACCCTGGGGCTATGACAGGGTAGATTCAGGCTCCCTGCATCATGATTATTAACCCTTGTTCTCAGTTGTCAGAGTAGCAGATCTTTAAACAATAGATTCTCTCTGAAGATGTCACTTTACCACTGCCCTCTAAGTCATATAGAGTGATGAAATGAAATTCTTCTACACTGCTGACTTGCGGTCAGATGAACTCTCATGTTGGCAAAACCTGAAGTTGGATTTATGCCATCTAAGAGTTCTAAGTGTCATGAGGGAAGGCCTCTCTGTGCAGCCGGATAATCTCATTTACCTCTTGAATGAGGCCTCTACTTCCCCTTCCCTGTTGAGAAGCTCACTGGCTGGAGCCAGATGTAGCTTAGCCCTCATTTCTTTAGATAGTTGCCCGTCTTTCTCTCAAAGTTTTCCAGCTGCGCTTACCTTTGTGAATTTCTAAATCTCTTTCTGTCTTTGGAATAGATTGTATTCTTTCTCATTCTTCTCCTTTACCAGGTCACACCAAGGCAGCTTCTAGGCTGCCATCTTCCCTGGTTGTCTCATATTAGCCAAATATTGTGACTGGTGTCTTCTGACTCTAGCAGAACTGTTCACGCACTATTTTGTGTGGTTGTTGAAATAAATTCATCTCACTGACTTTTATGAGAAAAAAAAAAACAAAACAAAAACACCAATGTTTACACGTGACAATTTCAAAGCACGCCCTACCCCTACCAAAGCCTCAGAACTCGGGTGAGACATTTTGGGAAAAAAAAAATAAGCCATAGTGATATTCAAAATCATAGCATAGAAACAATTCAAGAGGAGAGTAAAGGGGAAAAGCGTTTCTCTGAACTGAGAAACACTTTTGGCTTTTCACGCCATGATAATTCTTTTACAGAAAAGTTATGGAGTGCTGAAAATAGGGGTTTATTGCCGGATATGTGACAGAGTCTAAGTGACAAGATGGGTCATCATTTTAATGAGTGTTGCAATATACCCGTTAATTATCCTTGGATGTGAATGTGACCATGTGAGTCTGCAAAAGCTTGAGAGTGGTTAATTTCAGTCAGCCCACTCCTGTATATCTGCCTGAACTTGTCAAGAATCAAAATGACCCAAAAGTACATAGAATTAATCTTATGTTTAAAAGGTTTTCATGTATACATTCAAACATCTTGAGTTTAAAACCTCACTGGGAAAATTATAGACCAACACAAAGTAAAATTACAGGACTGAAATACAGTAATGGAGGAGAGAACACATTTTGAAATTTAGTGCTACAGAAGTTAAAATAATGCACATGTTGTCATGGAAACTTGTTGCAATAAAGAGACCCAGAAAGCCATTGCTTAGCTGTACCATATGAAAAGGTTCTGATGCTATGTAGAACAATGGAGCTTATCATTCTCCAAGTACCTAGAAATGAGTTGGTGATAAATAAGAAAGATACAGAAATGGTGAAAGTAAAGACATTAGAACTGAGGCAGTCCCAACTAAGAACCAAAACAAACAAAAAAAAATCTTGTTGCTTGTAATAGTGAAAACAAAGCTGGCAAAAAAGAGCAATTACAAACAGTTGGGGTTTTTTATTAAATGAAAAATGAAAAATTCAGGAAAACCAAAGAAGAAGATAATTATAAGATACTTTAATAATTATTATTACTTACTAAAGTGTATTTGAATCTCCCCAGTACTCTAGGGTCCTCTTTGGAATGGGATTAGCTTTGTTTACCACTATAACCCTGGCTTTTGCTCACGGCCAACATTGGATGTCTGGTAAATTGTTATAATTGCTCCTATGACGATGGATGGTGGTCCAACTACTGTAGCAAGAGACAGCTTAACTTATGCAACTGTGTTGATGTTGATGATTGGTGTGTTTCAGAGGATGCAATCTGAATTTCAGGAAATTTAAATGAATGTTATGGTCCAAACAGGAATTCCAACCCAGACTTGTTGATCAAAATGCCCATGTCCTTTACAGTACTCTCCAATGAACTAATTCAATAAAAGTTGCTCAAGCAAGGATGAACTGGTAAAGCTGATAGGAGAGGAACCATGTACCTCCTCCTCAGACTCAGTGATAAAAAGAAATCTAACACTTCTAGTATTGGTTTGAATGATGATGGCTCCTGTAAGCTCATGTATTTGAATTTTTGGCCATTAAGAAGTGGCATTCCTTGAGAGGGATTAGTAGGTATGACCTTGTTGGAGTAGGGGTGCCCTTGTTGAAGAAAGTGTATCACTGGGGGTGGGCTTTGAGGTGTCACTGGGGATGTGTTTTGAGGTTTCAAAAGCCCAAGTCAGTCTTCCTGCTGTATATGGATGAAAATGTAGAACTTTTATTAGTGTATTCAGAACTTTCCTGCAATTTAAGAGGTTTTAGTGTGTTGGTTTGAATAACAAGAAGTGAAATGATATTAAGAACCTCAAGGCAGGCACTGAGGAGATGGCTCAGTCTGTAGGGGCCTTACCTTGCAAGCATGGGGACTTGAACATTATCCTTAGAGCCTCATGAAAAGGAGGCATAGTTGCCCATGCCTGTAATTCCATTCCTGAGGAGGCAGAAGCAGGAGAATTCCTGGGCATTGCTGGCAGTCAGTCTAACCAAACCTGTGAGTCCCAGGTTCAGTGAGAGAACCTGTCTTAATAAGGCTGGTGGAAAGTAGTTGAGGTCAACTCCTGATGTTGACCTAAGCCTCCACACTTGGCCACACACACGTGACACACCCACGAACGTGTACATACACATGCACACAAAAAGAACTTTCTATTACTAGTTATTTTAGGTCCTCTAGATAACCGTCTCCTGATTGATTATGACTTCTGTAGGTCAGGTTAGTTAACTGGTGTAGAGAGAAACGGTGGCTGTTGTCAGATTCTGTCTGTGAGCATAGACCGCTTTTCATTGCCTTAGCAGACTCCTCAGCTAAAACAAACCCATTCACAAAATCCTCCACAGGAAGCCTAAGCCACAGGTACCTGTAATTAAGTTGGCTGATTGGGGTTCCTTAATGCTAGGCATCGTGGTTACCCGCAGCTCTCTGCCATGTTCTTGACTAAACCAGCGGGTCCTATTGATTCATAGGATAAATCACTGGATTTTTGTGTTGGCTTTTCCCACATTTATTCTTTACTGCTTTCCACTCACTAGAATATCCCGGGAGCTTTAGGATGGGCATCTGGAGGTAACACTAGGGAAGACCCTAGATTTTCCTCAGATCAGTGGCTCCGCAGTTAAATGAACCTAACCAAAGTGTGAGAATAGATATGATTCTCTTCTGGTGGAAGCATTTGAAAAGTTGATGAATTCCAGTCTTAAGTAAAAAAAAAATCAGGTCTTGCTAGCACTTCTCAGTGAAACGGAAGAGGCTTGCTCCTCCTGGCTTGCTGAGCCTGATGTTTTACACAGTATTCTGGGCCACCTGTCTCAGGTGATACTGTCTCAGGTGCACAGCGGTTTGGGCCCTCCTACATGGATTATAATCAAGAAAATGCACCACAAGGTTATCGAGAGGCCAAGCTGATGGTTGCAATTTTTTTCTTCTCAGTCGAAGTTTCCTCTTCTCAGTTGACACTGGCTTGTTTGTTGCAAAGTTGGAAACAAAAATTCCTAACCTGCACAGTCCTTGCTTTCCATCTGGTTTGAGACAGGGCTTCCTGTAGTTTTGCTGATGTATATGTCAAGCAAGCTGCCCCACAAGCCTCTGGTGGTCGTCCAACTTCACCTCCCTTCCCACTGCTGGAACACTGGGGTTATAGAACTCACTACTGTGCCTGGCTTTACATGGATTCTAGAGCCTTAAACTTAGGGCAACATGCTTACATAGCAAGGATTTTACCCACTAACCCATCTCCCCCAGGCCTCATGGTAAGTTTTTAAAGAGATTATAACATATGTAGAGTTCAGAGTTTCTGGTGAAGGGATGGGGGCGGCTATTCATCTTCCACAGAGGGCAGAAAGGACACACCAGCTTTGAAGGGCATGTCTTTGTATGCAGTACTTCAGCCTCTTCCTTCCACGGGATCCACAAAGCATTTGACATGCACATCATGAGCAATAAAACAGTTCTAGGGTCCTGTCTACAGACTCTACAGAAACAAGGTGAGATGTTAGGTATCAACACATCCTAAATCAGATTCAGGTCTTCTTGGTTTTTGTCATCCTGCCCATAGCTGAAAGGGAAGATTTTACTCCAGTTTAGCAGGAAAGCAAAGGGATTTGCTTTCCTTTGCACAAAAGTTGGTCCCATAAGTGTCTCAGGAACAGGAAGAAAGCTACTTCTTGGAGAAATTAAAGCTCCTCTTACTATCGATTAAGAGGAACTCATGATGAGCTCTTCCTCCTTCTGACACTCTTGTTCTCTTGAGAGTCCATTTCAGTCTGTGCTGATGCTGCTCTTCAACCCTTAGCCAAGAAGCAGAATGTTTTCAAAGTCATTTCAGATTAAAGACTGTCTTCTTGTAAGTTTGTCTTCACACAGTGAGCATGATAAGAAAATCATTGGAACTGCTTCAGTTGTGATGTTTATTTAAAAATAATATCAATTTTAAAAGGCTGCAGTAGCATTTGTCAAGTGTGATAATTGGATTGTTGGCATTCACATCATCCGGGGAGTATTGTGTTGACATGTGAGTTATAGGCTATATTATAAGGAGAGCGTATAGCACAGCATTCCATGGATAATTTGAATTTTTGTTAAACAGTGCAATCATAACTCATACTTTTTAAAAAGATAATGGTTATTAACTCATTACTAACTGGGTTAATACTACATAGTGTATTCATAGGATTAATAGCACACGGTGTATTTACACAGTTAATAGCACACAGTGTGCTCCTCAGTCAACACAGAACACTTCCAGCCTGTTATCCAATTTTCTCTCCAATTCCCTCAGCCTTAAGTGGCCACCCGTTTACTTTCTGTCATTTCCTACTTATTCAGGACATTTTATATGAATTAAATTATAAAGTGTGTAATGTTGTGTGACTAGTTGTTTCACAAAGCAGGCATTTTTTCCCCCAGGATTTGTTTATGTTGAAACATGTATCGGCACTTAGTTCTTTTTATCACTGAGTAATATTTCAGTGTAACTTGATAGCACATTGTATTCATCTTTCTACTAGTTTACATTTTCAAATCTCCAGTATGTATTTAAGACTGGGATTCTGGTAAGTCCATGTTGAAAAGTTTAAGGGACTTTAGGAATGTTTCCAAACTGGCTCTTACACCCCTGTCACAAGTATATGGATTCTAGTTTCACATTTGCATTCTTGCCAAACCCTGTAACCTGTGTGCATGGTTTTGGTTTTCAGACAATCTGGAGGAGTTGTAGTGGCATTTCACTGTATTTCAATTTATAATGTTTGATGATTAGAGTTATTGATAAAATAAATACCCCCAGGCTAGAGCCTGACTCTGATCTAGAATCTCTGAGTCTGCATTTGCCAAGCTCTCTAGTTTCCTTTCTGGTACTATAATAAAACACTAACCAAAAGCATCTTAGGGAAGAAAAGATTTATTTGGCTTATACCTCAGGTCACAGTTTACCATTGGGGGAATCGGGGCAAGAATCTAAGCAGGAATTTAAAGAAACAATTGAAGATAGTTGCTGCTTTGATTGTTTTCTGGTTCAGTTATGTTCAGGCTTAGCCAGGATTTGAACTAGGATAGTTCTGGTATCTGTTTCGTGTAATAGGTCGAATCACACAATACCTCATGTTTATAAGAGTCCTGGCCCTGGTTTAATGCTCTGTGGTTAATATTGAGGAATTCTTAGTAACTTGCTGTCTTTGAACTTATGCTTTGTAAATACAGTTCAAGGGTAGAGCAGAGGACACATGTGCCTGGTGTTCCTTGTAGCCCATTGCATGTAATGATTGTGATACCCCATGGAAATCTGGCCCACCACGTGTGGAGCTCAATGCAACTCAGAGTAAGTAGAAGGATATGCTTCCATAATTGTGACTGGGTGGATGGAGGTGTTGATGGCCCACAGTCAACCACGCATGCCTCCTGCTGTGAACTGGGTGGCAACCTAAGAAATCTAAGTGACCAGTGAATCCCTTCAGATTGTGAAGCTTTGAATGAGAATGTTCCCCACCCACTTTGAGTGTGCATAGGCTCATGTATTTGAATATTGGGTCCCCCATGGGTGGAACTCTTGGGAGTTATGGCCTTGTTGGAGGAGGTGTCTCATTGGGGTGGGCTTTGAAGTTTCAAATGCCCATCTGGCAGGTAGCTTCAACTCTTCACTTTAGAGATTCATTCTTAGGACCAGGGGGTCAATCACATTGTCCTGACTGTGTGGATTTACCCGAGAGACCTCATACACAGTAAGGGGATCAAGACAAATGGAGAAGCTGAAGGGCAAGAGACCGTTGTGAAGGTTGCCTCAGCCATACCATGGGAAATTCTTAAGTTGGAACTGTTCTTCGTAGTTGTTCTGAACTGAGAGATAGGGGTCTAGACCTGTGTGGCCACACCTGGAACAGTCACTGGATATGGGCTGCCTAGGAGTCAGGAGTCTAAGCTTAGGTGCAGTCACTCCCATCAACAGGGGGCGCTAGGCGACCCTGATTACAAAGGAAAATGACAGGCTCAGCCATTAAGGCAGGATCCCCACAGGTATGACCTGACCATGTGTAAACCGTGGTGTGAGAACCTGTGGCTCTATAGAGCAAGGGAGGGTTTCTTAAAGCACGCAGGGCTGTACTGCAAAAGCCATTCATCTGAATGTGTGACTCACAAAATGCAGAGATTTACACAGGGATCAGAGAAGATGATGTTGGATGGGTGTGCCACAGGTTTCTTAAGAATATAGCAGTAATATCTTTTTAAAAAATCATATAGAATGCTTTCAGAGTGCTCTTAAAAGAGAATGGGATGGCTGTGATAATCAAGTACCAAACCGGTATTGACCTCAGAATCTGGGATGAGGACCACGGGGATTAGTTTGAGCTGGCTTTCATTCATAAAAATAGACGATACATCTGACAGGCCCACCATGTCGGCATTGAAGGTTTTCTCTCTACCAAGGAACTGTACCTAGAAAAATGAACATTTCTCAATGTTCAAATTACAATGCTTGTATGGGAGGCACAACAATGACCTGTTCTAGTTATTATGTCCTTTCTAATTTTGCATTGTTAGGAATTTATTTTAAAAGCTAGTGGTATAAGAAAACACTATTCCTTCATGTTGCTCTGTAAATGTAGAGGGGGCGGTTCTCAAACAGAAAATGCATGAATGGCTAGCAAAACGCCACGGTTATGTGCTAAGTACATTAAGGTGGACTAATCAATAAATATGTTTGTTATGCAAATTACTTACTTGTTAATATAAATGCTGATTGAGCTTGGGAGGGCAGGAGAGATTTAGGAAGGTTTGAACTATTTGATGGCAGGAAAAGAGAGAAGGAAAGGAAGGAAGGAAGAAAAAGAAAGAAAGAAAGAAAGAGAGAGAGAGAGAGAGAGAAAGAAAGAAAGAAAGAAAGAAAGAAAGAAAGAAAGAAAGAAAGAAAGAAAGAGGAAGGAAGGGGAGAGGGAGAGAGGTGAGACTAGGGGAGGGAAGAAAGGGAAGGGAGGGAAGGGGAAGAGGAAGGGGAAGGAGAAGGGAAGGGAAAGACTATGCCTTTGAGCAGACATAAGAGTCACTTAGGGAGCTACAACACATGTTGTTGATTGAGTCCCACTCTCCAAAATTTTATTTCTATTTAAACTGAGCCTGGCCATCAAGACTTTTGAGAGCACATCAGGGAATGCTAAAGAGTCCCTCAGACTGAAACCCACTGAGACATGTATAGCTATGCCCAGGAGTGTACTGTAGAATCCGAGGTTTTAAACTCTGAATATAGCACTAAACAGAGAATACAACTCCTATACAAATCTTTCTCTCACCAAAGGAAGATTTTCACAAAATAAGAAATTTAATTCTAGTCTGATGTAATGATGGGGAAAATTACATTTCTTGGCATCTGGTTTTAGTTTTTCAGTTAAGGACAGAGCTACCTTAATTTAAATGCTGATGAGATTTCTGGGGTGAGTCTGCACAGGACATGGCCGCCCAGTGTCTATAGGGAAGCCAGTCTTTGGGGCAAAGCCAGTAGGACACACAACACAATGAGGCCCCTCTTTTTTTCTTCTTAATCTCCAGGAAGCCAATGAAACCCAACAGATAGCTTTGAGAATAAATCTTTTTTTTTTTAAATATTAATGAAAGGTTTTGGTTTTGAGTATGAGATGATGTGGAGAAAAATGGATGAAGAAATGGGTGCAGGTGCCAGCAACAAAGAGAATAATGAATAAATTACATTTTTAGAGTTAATTGAGGTCATAGGAGGACGATTTTTGTTTGTCTCTGGTCATAGAAAATGAGACTGGAATTGGATATGAGTCAAATTTTAGTTCTCCAAGGTACATGAAACCTGTTTGCCTATCAACTAAGTTCTCCACATAGTTGTATAGCATCCTGATTACACCAGCTTAACACCTACCCGCCGCTTGTCTCTGCTTAGGTAGCCTGGTGATGAAATTCTGTGCAATGCTCATCCCAGTATTTCTGTGAGGCATACTCATTTTCTTAATCAAACAACGTAAAGCAACTTACACTCCAAATTAAGTCTCATGTTGTGTGTCTGTCCTCATCATCAGGGTAACTGAAATTCATTTATCTCAAAACCCTAGCATTAGCCAGGAGCAGGAGGCCAAGCAGTAGGAAGGCTGTGTCCAGGTTGTGAGGTGGTTTCATGGGTCATCAACAGGACACACTGGCATTTAACAATCATAAGACCACAGCAAAGAGGCAATAGAGTGCTCTAGTCTCCTGGCACAATTGCCACTGAGCCTTGGCATAGCTTGCCCTTCACTCAGCTGCCATTTACTAATTGGCAGAATGTCAGTATAGCTCCATTGAATAGCCACTGCAGGATCAAGGCTGCCTGTCAAAGCCGGAGGTCCAAGGACAGAAGGACTCCTCACCTGCCGGGCCTGTTTGCCTGAAAAACTAAGCTGATGTTCTGTGTAGAATGCTGTGCACAGCTGGTTCAGCAAACACAGCATTCAGCAAGGTAGCTGATTGACCTCCATCCCACAAAAACCCCTGAGAAGCCTGCCTTGCTGTTTGTAATGGCCACTCAGAAAGACAACCCTGGAAGTTTGGCTTCCTGTACACAAATTGGAAAGACAAGTTGGTTTGAGGAAAAAAAAAAGTTTGGGAAAATATTTTATATTTCAAAGCAGTGGAGTGTTTGATATTGAGGAATTTGCGCTGCTCTTCTGACTGGAAGCATCTATTTAATTAAGCATGCACACTCACATACCTGACCCTTCATTTAACAGACTTTGGCCTCCTGTGTCCTCTGGAGATTGTTCACCCAGCCCATAACTTCTGTTGCCTAATGGGCATCTTAAACTAAAGGCAACCCCTGCCTTTGTCTTCATCCAATTAAATGGTCCCTCCATTCACTCATCTTCTCAGGCCAATGTCTATGCTTGGTCCTTGAACTTTCCACTGAGTATTTTGTCTGGAAGGTTCCTCCCCATGATACCCATGCGTCTTACTCTTCCCTGATGTCAGATATAATACCATGCTTTCAGAGGTGTCTTCCAACCACACAGTAAGTCGCCTATCTGGTCATTTTTCTCCTCTTAAGTGTGATATCATTTCATGACTTTATTGTCACCTGAAAAGGTATGTGTATTTTCTTTTATTTAGGTGTGCTCCTATTGAAAGGTAAGCTGTTTCAGGTTGGAGACACTTCTTTTGGGCCACCATGGACATGAAGAAACACATCTGGCTGGCCATTGCAGTTGCTTTATAAATATCGACCAAATGGATTAGTAAAAACTAATGAAATTTGATTGACAGTCTCCAGCATGTGTTGTCACTTGAGTTTTTCATCTTGGCCATTCTGATCGCTGTAAGGTAAAATCTCAGGGTTGTTTTGATTTGCATTTCCCTAATGGCTAATGAGGTTGAGCATTTCTTTAAATGCTTCTTTGCCTTTCAATATTCCTCTACAGAGAATTCTCTGGTTGGCTCTGTTCCCCATTTTTTAATTGGATTACTTGGTTTGCTGCTTTTCAGCTTCTTTAGTTCTTTATATATACTGGATATTAGCCCTCTGTCAGATAAAGGGTTGGTGAAGATTCTTTCCCAATCTGTAGGCAGTTGTTTTGTTTTGATGACGGTGTCCTTTGCTTTACAGAAGCTTTTAAGTTTCATGAGGTCCCATGTATTGATTGTTGCTCTAGAGCCTGTGCTGTTGGTGTTCTGTTCAGGAAGTTGTCTGCTGTACTAATGAAATTATTCGGAAGACGAACCGAAAGACAATTAATTGTTTAATTCTAAGTGCTGAGCTACACATTAAGGAAAGTATTTTTTGAAGAAGCAAGGCCAGTGAAGTCCAAAGGGAAGCAATTATAATTTCTCAAATTATTTGTGAATTTAAAGAAAAAAATAGAAAATTAGTGTGGGATTTTATTTAGGAAACATTTACTTAGCATCAGCCATGTGCTTGAAGCAGGATGGATGTACATACAGTGTTTATGTGGTTCTTTTTCTCAAGGATGTCATACTATGAGTAACTAAAACACCAAATCCTTCCACTGGAGGGAAGAACCTTCAACCATCTCTCTCTTTAACAAAAATAAAGTGTTATGAAGGGATTGTTCTGTTTTCGTGTTAAGAATGAAACCTGTTATAAATAATCCAAAGATCAGTGAAAGATCTAAACAAGCAACAAATCATGCCAAAAGCCTCCAGTGAGGTCTCCAGTTTGCCGAGTGATCATCTGCACAGATAAGTACAGGCATGAGACAGAAAGGGAGCACACTGATTATAAATGTGGGATAATGTGGTATTTTAAAAATGGAAAGTGATTATATTTCTTTGATTTAATAAAAAAAATGAATCAAAACTGAAAGAGTTGTTGATTGTCACAAAAGTATTTCTTTGTTACTCAAGGTATTGATTTGTTAGTGTCTTAAACGAACAATTGTAGCATGAAAGCCACTAAGTGGAATACACACACACACACACACACACACACACACACATCCTGTCTTTGTAGTAAGCTCAGGTGTTGACATAGGCTGCTACACTACAAAATGCAAAAAATAGCAAGCTGCCCTCCTCTATCATGCCCATTGTTTGTTTATTTTTCTTAGTTTTTGTTGTTTTCGTTTTGTATGTAGGGAGGGTTAGGGTTTAGAACAATTACTTTCTGTTTGGTGACCACAGCCCCCTGCTTTTGGTTTTAGTTTGTGTTATAATGACTTTTTGCTTTGTGTTCAGTTGGGTGGATTCTGATATTGCACAGATATTTTTATCTCACGAAATGCTCCTTGGTGTAATGTTTTCAGAATCACATATGGGAATGCCTTTTATGTTTAAATTTGAGAAGCAACTGGACTGGAGAAGCCTTTCCTTATCAAAGAGCTGTGTGGTGACTACAGCATTGCTATTCCAAAATTGGCTGGGTTAAGCACAGGAGAACCTGATACTAGCTTCTTTGTTTCCCTGTTAAATCTTTCTTCTCTCATTTTAATAAACAACCTTCTTCTTCTTCTTCTTCTTCTTCTTCTTCTTCTTCTTCTTCTTCT
>NW_026592510.1:18720643-18752699 GCF_907164565.1 Psammomys obesus | reverse complement strand
CTTCTTCTTCTTCTTCTTCTTCTTCTTCTTCTTCTTCTTCTTCTTCTTCTTCTTCTTCTTCTTCTTCTTCTTCTTCTTCCTGCTCCTCTTCCTCCTCTTCCTCTTCTTTTTCTTCTTGGTGTTGCTCTTCTTCTCCTCCTACTCTTTCTTTGAAGTGGTTTTAGGTTTATAATAAAGCTGATTAAAAGGCACTAAGACATCCTGTGTACTCCTGAGCTCACTACATATAGGCCTGTCAACATTCCCACATGCAGGGTCTGCTTTGACACATTTAATCATTGAGTCCAGTGTTTATATGGGGCTTAATATTTGTCTGTGCTATGGATTCTTATGATACACCAACCATTGTAATTTAGAGAGCAGTTTTATTGCCCTAAACTCTGGCTGGATTCTGTGTATTTATTTCTTTCTGCCCCCAGACCCTGGCAGCCACTGATTTTTGTCTTTTACTGAATGTTGCATAGATGGAATTATGTAGTGTGTGCCTTTTTTAGACTATATATCCTTTGGTTTGGTTTTGATAGTCATAACACAGATTCATAATATATGTAGTATTCTGGAAATTGCTTTTCTCCACTTACCGGTATGTTTTTAAGATTCATGAATCATATTGTGCCATAATAATCCATCATACAAAAAGTCCAGTTCTGTTTCTCTCTATGTGGAGACTTGGATGATTTTATTTTCACCCTTTAAGCACTCTTTTATGAAGCCAGGATGCATACATGCATGGATTTCGTTAGAGGGAGGATGACAAATTAATGCAGAGTTCACATTAGTTTAAATTCTTCTAAACAGTGGGTATAACATTATTTAGGTTTTTTTAGCCAGCACTTGATATTTCGGACTTTTCCAGTTCAGTAGATGGGAAATGGAATTTTCTTAGGATTCTTCTGCTTAAAAGCAGTCACCTTGTAGACTTGTTCCTTGTTTCATTCCTCTCATAGTGAATACTTATTTGAATTGCTAATTCTTCTATTTACTTGTTTTTATTTTTTACTTTCTTTTTTAATTTTTGAAAAGCTATTTTATTTTATGTTTCTGTGTAGGAATATTTTGCCTACACGTATGTCTTCATATGACATGTGTTCAGCGCCCTCCTCGGAGGCCGTGAGAGGGAGTCAGATCCTCAGGATTGGAGTTGTAGGTTATGAGCTGCTAAATGGATGCTCGAAATAGAACCTGGGTCCTCTGGGTAGAGCAGCCAGTGCTCTTAGCTGATGAAGTATATATCTGCAACCTATCCCCCTTTCTTTAATGTGGTCCTCTTTCATGAAATTAGTTATATTGGCTGCAAATACTTCTTGGGTTTCTGTTGTTGTTTGTTTTTTTGCTTTTTTGTGCCATTTGGCTTTCCACTCCTATATATTCATGTTTAAAGGACTTAAAATTCCTGCCTTTAATATGTATAAACGTATCAAGTTTGTCCTTCTATGTCTAAGTAGTTCACCTGTATTCTGATAGCTTATGTGATCTGCCGAATTTATATGTTGGAAAAGATTCCTCATTCGCAAGTGTATAGTACTCAGAATTGAAGTACTTGTGAAGTCATGAAATCTTGGAAAGTCATGAGGTTGATATTGAGGGTTGAACCTTCATGGATGAGATTGTGTCTTATAAATAAGACAAAGGCAAAGCGCTTGCTCTTGCCCATGGGAGGATACAGGGACTAGACCCATATGGACCAGGAAACATGATCTCACCAGACATTGAGTGTAGTTTGATCTTGAATTTTTCAGAGTCCAGAAATGTGAGAAAGGAACATTCTCTGTTGATTATCTTGTTAAGATAAATAAGCCAGACTGAGAAAAACAAATAGCATGTTTTCTCTCATATGTAGAATATAGATTTATTTTTGTGCCAACTAAAACAATTAAAAATGTAATCATGAAGTTTGAAAGGACATTGAGATTTCATCTTACCCCGCTCAGAATAGCAGCCATCAAAAAAATAAACCAAACCAAGCAAACAAACAAACAAACAAAAAAAAAAAAAAAAACCAAACATCAAATGTTAGAGGAACCTAGGCACTGCTGGTAGAAACATAAATTAGTCAAGCTGCTAAGGCAATCTGCACAGGAGTTCCTTGAACATTAAAAAACAAACAAACAAACAAAAAAACCTACCATCTGATTCAGCTGTTTTTTTTTAATAGGTACATTTTATCCTGGTTTAGTTTCTGTTGCTGTGATAGAACACTGACTGAAAGCAACTTGGGGAGAAAAAGTTTTATCCTACAGGTTATAATTTGTTATCAAGGGAAGCTAAGGCAGGAACTCACAAGAGGCTGAGGGCAGGAAATGAAGCGGAGACCAACAGAAGAAGACTTCTTGCTGTCTTGCTCAGTTACCTTTCTTAACCAGCCCTTCTATCAGGGGTTACCACTACCCAGAGTGGGCTGAGCCCTCCTGCATCAACTGGCAATCAAGACAATGCCCCCACAGACTTGCCACAAGCCAATCTTTTGGAGGCAAATCCTCAGATAGGTTCCCTCTTCCTGTGTGTGTCAGTTGACAGTCACGGTTGCTACCACAATACTAAAAAATGTCAAAGTGAGCTTACAGTAGAGATACAAGCATGCCATGCTTACTGTTATACACTTGATAGCAGCCAAGGTTTGGGGATCAGCCCAGCCTTATCTCCATAACGGACTGATAAAGAAAGTGTGGCATATACACAGTGGAGTTTTGTTCAGCTATAAAGAATGAAATTATGTCATTTGCAGGAAAATTGATAAAGCTGAGATCATTTTAAGTGCAATCAGCTAGTCTCAGAAAAGAGGTATTGCATATTTTCTCTTATATGTGAAATTTAAGGAAATAAAAAAGAAGAGGAAAGTATACAAGGAACTATTTGAGATTTGAGATATGGAAAGAGAAGGGAAGGAGAGGGAACATGGAAATGATGGAAGTCCATTGTATGTACGTATGGAAGTATCTAAGTGAAACTCTTAGTGTGTATGATTAATGATGAACACATCAATAAAACACCCTATCCATGATATATTTTTTTCTGTTAACAAATCACTTATTTTTTGGAGTCCAGATATTGTGTTAAATGATTCATCCTTTTCTGCGATTTAATAAATAGTTAATTACACTTATAGTATCTTAGTTTAGATCATCTTTTGTATTCCAGGGAGAAATCAGTTGTATCCGTCTGTGATTTAACTGCCTCTGATTTTTGTCATTGTTTTGCTTAGGTTCTATGCTTTGGGAAAAGTATTATGCTTATAAATAATGTGTGCATCTACATTTCCCAGGTTTTTTTTTGTATTGTTTGTAGCTCATACAATTTGTTGACTATAAACTCCCATAGGGACAAATAGTGTAGAGATACAGATATTTTTGCTACTGAAAGTGAAGAAAATAGGATTGGCTGAGTATCTTCTGTACTGAGAAGCTCCACTCTAAGACTATGGGTCAGAAAAAAGCACAAGTCTTCCTTGATCTTGGGGCTTCTCACAGACCACAGCTGTAGCCCTCCTACCTACCTCCAGACACTCCCTTCCACGGGGAATGAGAACATTCCCAAATCGGGAAACATGTCTGTATTGCTGGAAGACCTCAGTAAAGGCTATTTTGGAGAACAAGATGTCCTTGTTTACATAGTCGAATTTCCTGACTTTGAAGTAGAATACCCTAAGATTACATTTCATGGAGAGTCCCCAACACTGAGGTGGAAATTCAAAGAGACAAGGTAATTGGCAGGTCCCTCAATTCAGCATGTCACTCATTATGTAGGTAATTACGTTTGCTGTTCTCATTGTCTCTGCTTTTTACCTTGCCTCAAACATCAGAATTTTTATTTGTTTTACAAATTGATTTTATATGTGACCTGCAATAGACATCCTATTTCAAAAACCTTAGTTACAGTCTTTTCTATTATATGTTCTTTTTCACTTCTCTTTGGTTTGATCATCATCTCAAAATCTGCTGTTATTGTTCTGGTTGTCATTACTTTTTGTAATACGCCATGGTACCCTTATTACTTGATTTCACATACCAAAAAAATGTATCAGAATCAATAAAATAAAATGATCAAACAACTCAACAACAGATAAATAATGGTGTGTGTGTGTATGTGTGTGTGTGTGTGAGTGTGTTAACATTTCACAGAAATATAGAGGTATATACAAATGGAATGCTAGTATGGCTTGAGGATTCCATTTATAATTTTTAAACAAGTAACGATAACCCTGAAATTAATAGCAAGAAAACTAGAAAGAACAAATGAGCCATGAAAGTTTCTCTCCGACAAAAGAATCAGGTTTCTCTCATTATGGCCCTCTCGAAGTATTGGTTTCATCCTTCAGCTTGTATGAGAATTATGGATGCTAACAAGTGAATCGCTTCGCTGCGACAAAAATAAAAGGAGAACTGTGCAGTAGGGATGCGTCTCAGGCTGTTACTTTGACAAAATGGTCCAAACCTGGAGATATAATTGAACATAGGATGTGATAAAAGCCATTTAAATTCTAGTCTGAAATGAGACAAAAGCTAGGAGTGGAAAGGAAAGCCTTCCCATGCAGTATGATGGAGGTGTGGGCTCTCTCTGCTTCTGAGCTGCACCATAGGAAGGGTTGTGTCCCTTTATGGCTTGTCCTGGGTGTCTGCCAGAGGTGCAGCTGTTCCCAAGTCCTGGGCCATGCCCACTTAAAACTGTGATTCACTGCAAGATAAATCCCATCCTGGGAGCTAAGAAGCCACCATTCTATCATTGACAGGTTTCATCATTTATCAAACACACTCATTCCTATCTGATTCTAGGAGAGGTCAGTAACAGTTACTCCAAAAATATTTTTTAATGCAATAAAAATGAATTTAAGTAGCAATGGAAGTTTGAGGCACTCAGTGTAAACTCCACACACACCTTCCTTTGAGAGAATCAACTCATGTTGAAAAAAAGCTTCCTTTGCATCCCACTTCTTCTAGAGTAGCTTCAGGTATTTAAAAAAACCTTCATGGGCAACCCATAACATATGGCAGAGGACAGGACATTCAAAGGAAACACACATTTAAATTAAAATTAGCCTTCTAACTCCACAAGACGCCATAGAATTTTAAGTGGGACTTTATTGGCTTGTGCTATGCCCTGTACAATTCCCCTGGATTTTAATGAAATTTTAGAGCTGATAAAATAGTGAAAAGCACTGACCTAGAAAAAAATATTAGAAGTCAGTCTTTATATCCCTTATTAATAGTATACCTATGGTCATGCTTTCCCTTTGCTGTTTTAGTGGAGGCTACTGAAGATGGGTTAAAGAGACTAAAGATACCTGCCTGCATTCTTGATACCATGAGAGTAGGTGAGTTACAACCTCCTTTCCCAATTATATATGCTGTGTTCATGCAAATGAGAATGAGAGAAAATGTCCTATAAGGAGTTAAAATCTGGTTACTGACATATGCCAGCATGGATTAAGGTGGTTTTTCCCCATCATCAGACCAAATAGAAGTTAAAATTGAGTTCTAGAAGAACAAAGAACATTGTTTTCTTTCTCATACATGAGTAACTGGCTAAGAAAAAAATTAATATTCACTATATTGGAGGAGGGCTGTGAATTAATTCTCTACTATTGCCCAATAAGTCATCCCTAAAATATGGCCACTTAAAACAGCTCCATTGTCTCCACAGTCCCTAAGGCATTGCAGAGTGGCTTTGCTGAGTGTCTTTGGATGAAGGTCCCCCATGAGCTTGTTTTATGGGTATGATTGGTAAGCATCTGAATAGCTGGCGGGGGCCGGGGGTCTGGTTCCAGGAAGGTGCACTCAGTTCTTCTGGCTGTCACTTAAGCATGTGCTTTTGCAGGAAGTGCCTAAAATGTCTTTAGGACATGCTTCCCAACTGAATAGCCAGAGGTAATCTAGATGCCACTTATTCTCTGGCCTCATAAGTCACATAGCAGCAATTCCACAATGCTTTGTTGGTTGCCACTGGCCAACCCTATTTAAGAGGGTACATTTGAATCATTCCATAGACTCTAGGCTGCCCACCATGATTTTCAGACTAGTACTACACACAGGCATTTCAGAAGTCACCGGTTATGAATAACTGGTATTCCGAATGAATGTAGGCTCAGATCAGCATATCCAGCTAGCACGGGTCAGAGTTGTGCCATTGTTTTCTGATAAAATGACAGGACTGCCAAAGTGCTACAGAGATATGAGTTACCAGACTTGCACAATGCTGAAGAGCAGGAGCCTTGCAGTGTTAGAGATGAGTATGTGGCTCTGACTGAACCTGTTTCAAGCATATGAGATTTTTTTTTTTGTCTGCATACTGTTGTTAGTACAAAACCAGAACCAACAAAATATGAGGAATGGAAATGAATGTTGGAGTATTAAGTGGAACTTTCTGGTTTCTTTGTAAACTCAGCTGTGTCAAGTGAATGTTTTTTGTTTTGGTCCTAAGCGTGGGATGTGGTAATGTTTATTCCCCCTCACAGTTCAGGCCCTCAGAAAACACCCCCTCCCCACCCCCGGAAAAAGCACATGACGTTTGTCAGCAGGAGCCTACTTTGTAGGGGGTGGGGTATGGTTTTTGTGAGCTGAAAAACATCCCTTTGCGGACTCTGAGAAGGGGTAAACAGAAGCCCACAGACAGTGAGAGAATGCTACTCTTTTTTAATGGTTCATACCCTTCACGGGTCTTTGCAGAGAGAAACACTCCAGAGAACTACTCAGGCTGCTTGGGCGGAGTTTTGCCACTTCAGTGGAGTCTAGCCACTGCTATTGAATCATTCTGCTGCTGGTGATACGTGTTGTTGTTGCTGCTGCTGCTTTTCCGTTTGACTAGGACTGCTGGTATCCTGAGGACTGACTTTGGTAACCTCCAAAGAACCCATTGACCCTTATCAGCAGGAAGTAGATAGAAGACGTCTATATAGCCCTTTCCCTAATAATCTCCCAAGGTGGGGCGGGGGAGGGAGGAGCTTGGAAGGGAGGTAGAGGCATTGAAGAACCTTAAATAAAGTAGGTGTTTGAAAAATCTAATTCTAAAGTAGAAACTGGAGGTAATGCTGTAATTGAAGCTGATTGGCAGAATTACTAAGCATGTGCTTCCTTTCCCATGCTAAACAAGTGGTGAAAGGAAGATAAGGAAATGATTATAATAACGGAAGACTCCTCTAAGGCTGTCTATCACCTTAGTTTTACAAATGAGGGTACCTGGTGACAGCACACTTTGTGGACAAACGAGTCCACACTTCGACTTAATCAGCTGTACTGTAGGTTTAGATAAAATTTCATAAGTCTATGGGTCTTTTCCTTTAATTGATTTTTGAATACACATTATGGGAGATAACAGGCCAAAGGTACAACACTAAGTTGAATTAATCATATGGTATTACATAGACAAATAACTGGAATTATTGCTTGTAGACTACGATGATTGTCAATTGTTCAGGGTCGTTAATTTGGCCAAATAACTTTATGTAGGCACTTTGGATATCTTAAGGAACCTTTCAACTTGAAAATGTCAACTCTTAAAATTAAAGAAATATTTTAGCCCTCTTCTAAAGACATTGTCATAGAGCAAAACACTTGCTTCTTTTTAACTCCTCAAAATGTTTTCATGACTCTAAAAGAAAAGACTTTAATATAAGAAATATTAATCATGAACTATAATGTCCAGTTGTGCCAGCAATTCTGACCAGATGAAACTATTCCCTAGCCATGGGATGTCTCACTATCTGAAATTTCACAATTGTGTGGTAGACGCTGTTTTCAAAACTGCGGCATCTCATTGCCTCATTTCAACTCTGCCTTCTATGCCTCTTTAGCTTGCAAACTTTTCCAATTGTCGTAATTTTATTTTCATGCCACATTACCCTAGGAAACGTTCTTCCAAACAAATGATCGCTGTCAAAAGGCAAGAAGATGCCCTGTTTATCTTAGATTCCTCTGAATGAAAATGTCTCATAATAGTGCACAAGACTTTAGAAGTGTGGCTGCTTTGCCTGCAAATAGAATTAGCACAGGCTAAGTGGCAATTTACAGTTTCTAGGATAAGGTGGACTAATTGACCAGAAATACGGAAACTAAAGGGCTCTGCAGAAGAAGCACAGCAATGAAGAACAAACACCGGACTTGTAAAATATTAAATCAGTTCTTTGACAGTTTCATACGCACACACATACACAGGAGATGCGCTATGTACACAATGCCTCCTGTTCACTACACTCTCTGTTATTCCCCCTCCAACCCCTCCCATCATCCCCCAGTTCCCTACCTGTCCCAATACTGGATCCATGAGTTTTGGTTTTATTGTGTGTTCCATTTATTTTAACCAAAGATTTCTGTGTGACCATTGGAATGGGACTGTCTAGTGGAATCTAGTGAGGTTCTTCGTAGTTCCACAACTGAAGACAATCACTCCTCCTTTCCATGAATCCATCCACAGGAATTAGATTAGCAGTGAGGTATAAGGCCCCTGAGAGCCTTCTTTATTTTCACCTGGCTTTTGACGGGCTGTTTTGAAAGCTCAGTACAGTTATGCATATCTGCTAAGGGCTTCTGATTGCAATGGTGCATATTGTAGCCCTTTGTCCTCATTTCCTGGATCTCATGGCCTTTCTTTCTCATCTTCTGCAATGTTCCCTGAACCCTGGAGGAGTTTAGGGCTGGGCATTCAGTATTCACTTATTCTCAGCACCTTGTGTGGCTATGTGACTCTGACTTTATTACAGTTCACTGCAAAGAGAGGTTTCTCTGATTAAGTTTTTGTCTATTGAGTAAGGTTTTCACCATCACAAACAAGAAGAAAAAAATAGCTGCCACAGCCAGTTCTTCTTTCTGCCCCACCACTACAGACGTTTGATGAGTGAAAATTGATCTCAAGCTCCCATCTCTCCTTTGACACTTCTTCCTCTGACACTTCTTCCTCCACTCCCTTGGCTAGCTGCACTGGCAGCTCCTCTGCCCCTATCATCAGATATCCTGACAAAAGCAAGTTAGGGAAGTTTTGGCTTGGGTTCCAGAGGGGATCTGGCTTATCGTGGTGAGTTTACGTGTCAGCAAGTGTGAAAGGCCAGCCTGGCATCCAGGGAGCAGACTGATGACATCACATCTGCACAAAAGAAGCTGGCAAAGAGAAGAGGAAGTGGGGCCATGCTATAAAAGTCCAAGTGGAATCTTCTTCAAGGCTCCATATCTTAAACGTACCACAACCTCCCCAAACAGTGATATCTACTGGGAACAGAGTGTTCAAATAACACTAGGAAAATGAAGATTAGACAAAATTCTTGTCTTCTTTTGGGTAGAAGCCTATGAATTCAAGGGAGAAGGAATCTCCTTACCATCAGATACCAATGCACTTCTTACAAGATTTGAAATTGGAAAGTTCAGGTTCAAGTCAATGTCCTCCCTACCACACACCATTAGCTAACTGAACCTAGGAACCTATGTTCTCACTGGAGAAAACAAACAAACAAACAAACAAACAAACAAACAAAGGAAACATATTGAGTATCATTTAGTAAAATAATTGGGACCAGAAGGAAATATCTGTTTTTACCGTAAACTCACTGAAGGGACCTCACTGTAAACATGACTGTGGTGCCTAGCCACTCACGGCTGTATGCCTGCCTCAGAATCCTGGCACTATTCCACGAGTACCAGCACCAGCATACACTCCTGGGATGATTCCACTGGTGCTATGACTGAACTGCTTTGTTCGGGGGCACACGTGGCTCAGCCTGTTGGCTGTGATCCTTGTGTTTCAAGGCTCTTCTCTGATATCAGTGGCTTGATGTTATTGAAACCAGCCTCTTCTTGAAGAATACAGTTTTGATCTTGAGAGTTCTAGAGAAGAGATTGGCATTTCAGCACTTTCTAACATAACTGACTAGCCAAAGTGGGAAGCTGTGGTTTAAACAAATCTGTAAACAAGTCAACATAGCTAGGCACTCATAAGACCTTCTGTGAAAGAAGACAAGCTGTTTCCTGCCACCAGAGAGCCTGTCTATGATCTTATTGACAGCATGTGTTTAAATCTATTTCCCACTTTTGCTGGGATTTCCTAAAGACCAAGATCCTACACTAACTGCATTTGTATTACCAGTATCTTCCATCATATGTGGGAAAAGGTTGACTTTCAGTAACTGTATTGTATGCTTGGGCACGTGGATGAATTGTTAGGATATACAAATTATTCTTATAGTTAGATTAGAGTATCAAAATACAAATGTCTAAGATTAATAAATGCCTACTTCAAACTATGAGGAGAATACGAAAGGACCTTTGCAAATCACAGTTTATGGGACAAAATTTTAGTTCTAAGAATGGTTGTTTTATGCTTCTGAAATGGGATGTCTCACAGTCTTGTTTACCAGGCAATAGTCAAGATGTGCTTCACTACGCACAGCCACAGGAGAAAGACAGCTGGACAGACTTGCTGGAGAAGGTAATGGGAGCATGTCTGACAAGAATGCAGCAATCATCACCATTTGCTGCACTGTAGAAGACATGGAGAATCAAAAGCAGCTGTTTTGAGAGGAAAAGTTTTTAAGTATCTAAATATGAGTGTCTTAATATCTTTATCAATTTAATTTGTTATGTTTTTCATTTTAGTAAAGTATCAGTGTGCTATATCGTAAAAATCTATGCCTAAATAAGTCTAAAATAGCTCTTTCAATAAGCAGAAAATAAAAACCGTGAGTGAGAACAGGGTGTTATGTAAATTTTACTGACAGCAGTTTTCTTAGCAATCCGTAAAACAATTGTAACTCTTATAGTCAGTGACACCCATAGTCTGTAAAATATGGGCACTTGCTATGAAATTAGCGGGTTTCTCTCTCTCTCTCTCTTTTGAGAAACAAATGGGATTGGTGAATTGCAATGTTTATCCTTTTTACTGAAGTATGAACATTTGAGATCTGCCTGCACTTTTTCCAGAAAGATGAGTCCAGGCCCTGATGTAATAAAACACAGATGCCTTGAAACTGGAGATGTCTCTCTATCCAACTTAGTCTTTGTCTTTGTTTAATGTTATTGCTAAGGGTGAGAGAAAGGCCTACCTGTGGGAGCCATATAAAAATATTCAAATGAACTCAGTGGCTGGCCTTTTGATCACCTCCCCCTGATGGGGGAGCAGCCTTACCAGGCCACAGAGGAAGACAGTGCAGACAGTCCTGATGAGACCTAGGCTAGGGTCTGATGAAAGGGAAGGAGGACCTTCCCTATCAGTGGAGGAGGGGCATAGGAGGAGAAAAGGGAGGGAGAACAGGATTGGGAGGGGATGGAGGAAGGGCCACAGTTGGGATACATAGTAAATAAATTGTAATTAATAAATAATTAAAATATTTAAAAAAGAAAAAAATAGTCAAACATTTTTTTCACAGCATTGCTAATCATTTCTGTCTTAATATATTTACTACCTCCACAAGCCAAAAAAGCAAAACCAAAACAAAACTGGGGGACTGAAAGACCTAGCATACAGTGGTTGTTGCTAAAGCCTCTTTTTCTTTTGAAGAGAGTTCACATCTTCTTAGTGGGATTTAGGAAATACAGAAACAAGAAAAAGAATGTCATGGGAAGAAGCTGTTCCATTAAAGAGAAGCAGGGCCCATTAGGATTATCACTGAATCTTGTCATATCCTGAACTTTCTACTCTGCTGCTTATTTTAAAGAGCCACAGTTAAGACTTACCTGAATGGAAACCAATCCTGATACATCCACAAAGGCCCAAAACGTACAATAATGTGTACCACTCCCTACATTGTCCCTCTAACCCACCCCATACCTTCCAAATTCTCTTCCTCAGCCTCCGTGTTCCCTCCAAAGCAGAGATGGGGAGCAGCACCAGAGGGAAATAAATGGTTTCCTTTGCCCACATTTCACAGGTGGTCAATTGTCCTGCGTATAAGACATTGGCCTGGTTGCCCTCTTCCTCTCTTTCCTCCCCCAACTGGACATAAGGTAGAGCTATCTGAGAAGAAGCAACCAAACTGCAAATACCTCCTCAGATTGAGCTGGAAGCCAGATTTTGGGCCATTTTTCTACTTAGTAATGGATGAGGGAGGACCCAGCCTATTATGGGTGTGCCACCTCTGGAGAGGTGGCCCTGGATGGATCAGCAGGCTGAGAAAGCCATGGGGAGCAAGCTGGTAAGCAGCATTCCTCCATGGTCTCCACTTCAGTTTCTCTCTCCAAGCTCCTGCCTTGTGTTCTCGCCTGACTTTCTTTGGTGATGGAATGGATGTGCCCTTATTGTTGTAAGCAGAAATACCGGCACCCCCCCCCAAAGTTGTTTTCAGTCACCGTGTTTTAGCACAGCAGTAGAAACCCTAACCAAGACCGGCAGGTATCATGCAGTCCAGTTCTTAGCCATGCAAGCAGAGGAAAGATGTGACTAGAGGAATTAAACAAAGGCTCCCTCCTGTGTGGATGCCTTCGGTGAGCAATTTTAGTGACCCCTGTAGTTCTCAGCACTATCATTTTAGCTTTTGCTTTTTGAAGACTCTTCGTGTAGGTTGCAAAATGCCAATTTACCATCTTTTTTTTTTTTTACAGTCTTTCTTTCAAAGTTGTCTCTGAGAACACTCCCTCCACTCTACCTAACACTTAATAAAACCCTGATATCCAAAAGAGTTAGAGGCTCATCTCTAAATTTCATGTATGTTCCGAGAAGAAAAAGGGCTATTTGTTCTTGTTAGAAGAAGCATGGAATTCAAACAACGAGAGCAAGAAATGGATCAGAGGAGGAGGAAGAGGGGGAAGAGGAGGGGGAAGAGGAGGGGGAAGAGGAGAGTCCTAGAGCTCAAAATTTCCTCTAGCATTATAGACCCTGTAGTGACAGTGGCTTGTCCTAACGTCACATAAATCCACTTTTCTGTTTTAAAGAGAACCTGCCACACATGCCCACTAAAAATTTAATTATTCCATCTGTTTTCCTAAAGCATGGGCTTTCATGTGAGGATGTGGACCGACATCCTGGGTAGGTTCTGTGTGTTGTGGCTGCTGCTGTGAGCAAAGGGAAGGGCGTGTGGACGCCGTGAGGCAGTGTCTTGTCTAAAGGAAATGAAATACTGCATGTAGCAAGCTTATTAAAGGCTTCGTGTTTTAAAAGCCCACAGCAAAGGCAAGCACCGGGAAGCAGACAGCTTCCCCTTTTGCTAGCCATCTTAACTTTATAGTTGGAAACATGAATGCAGTTTTGGCATTTCTGTGAACTGGGGGTCGGGGTGGGGTGGGAGGGTGGAGATAGTGAAGCACGAAGCCAGGTTTTATTGAAAAAACATGGGAAAGAACAAAGCTTATCAGGGCACCAGTCTGCCTGTAACGAAGAGCAGCTTGCTGTCTGGGGCATCACAGACTCCTCCCAGCTAAGAGAGATAAAACACAGAGTGTGCAGAGGGGCCCAGCAGGAGCCTGGGTTCCTCTGCTGACCTGACCCCTTAAAATGTGACTTCAGAAATTTCCCCAAGCTATAGCAAGATATCATAGCCCCAGCAGCATAGAACAGCAAAAACAGCTTAGCATGTTCCTCAAGCTCCACTTTCAAACCTCAACCAGGTTTAAGTTTTTTTTCGTTGTTTATTTTTTTTTATTAATTACACTTTATTCACTTTGTATCCCCCCATAAGCCCCTCCCTCCTCCCCTCCCAAGCCCACCCTCCCTCCCCCTTCTTCACGCATGCCCCTCCCCAAGTCCACTGATAGGGGAGGTCCTCCTCTCCTTCCTTCTGATCTTAGTCTATCAGATCTCATCAGGAGTGGCTGCATTGTCTTCCTCTGTGGCCTGGTAAGGCTGCTCCTCCCTCAGGGGGAGGTGAAAAGTGGGTCCATGAGCTTGCTCAGTGGATAAATGAACTTGTTGCCAAACCGGATGACCCGAGTTAAATCCCCAGGGTCTATGCATGGTAGAAGGAGAAAAATGGCTCCAGCAAATTGTCCTATGACCTCCACATGCATGCTATAGCATCCATGCATGTATACACAAACAGAGCATCAAATTCAAAATGTAAAAAATAAATAAATAAAAGAAAGAAAAAAGAAAAAATCTTATAATTCTTGAATAAATACTTCATTCATATGTTCTAAACCTTGATGTGCCAATGACATATTTTGAAACATATGAATGTCCCTACTTCCTGCCGCTGAGCCTACTCCCCCCCCCTTAGACAGGCTTGATCACCTTTCTGACATTGTATGGTGAACAGCAGCAGGCTACAAAGCAAACTTCTTCATGTGGGTACCCTTATTCCTTAAATGAAGTCTGAATCAAAAGAAAAAAAGTTGCAAATTCAGTGAAATGAGTAAATTGAAGCAACCTCTTGAAATGAACTTTAGCTTGAGTTAGAGAATTTTTATGTACCAGCCTACCAAGTAATGATTCCTAATCATGTGAAGTAGAGATGCTTTCACAAAGCACACAGAGTGAATCCCAGGGAGAGCTTTCTCTCAGCCCTGCTCTGCATGGGGTCAGCCAGCCATCTGCAGCACTTTCTTCCATCCCACTTCATTGCTTCTGCAACACTCTCCTTGATGGACATTATTCCAGTTTTTCTATAAAGATGTTACTTAGTCACAGGTTCTACATAGGTAGATGGATGGGTAGATAGATAGGCAGATAGATAGATAGATAGATAGATAGATAGATAGATAGATAGATAGATAGATAGATAGATGGCAAAAATCACGCTTTTTCTAATGGGTCAATACAAATCAAGCCATTATCTTTGGCCATCAGTGGCTGGCCATCTAAAAGACTGAGAGAAATGGTCTCTGTGTAAAGAGTGGCTGGCAAGGATCAGGAGATTCCTTCCAGCATCGTTGGCATTTGGACCTCAACCAGGCCAACAAATATCTCTGGACTCCCATTTGATTCCTCTGTTACCTGAGAGGAAGATCTCGGAGATTTTCTGCCTGAGCATTCTGGTTTTCTCCTAACTCTTTCCAGGGCTTTGCCCACATAAGCCAAGTCCTAAAGTCAATACAGCAAGTCCCTTTGCCTTACCTTGAGATTAAAGAGGTGAACATGGTCAAGTTGAAATTTGAGAGGCATTTCCTTATTCCTTGACTGAACAACTGAATGGTAGAAATCAGGGCACCAAGTTTGAGAAAAGAGGTGATATGAAATTACCCTTTAGAAATGAGCTTTATTAGGACAGAAAGCCCAGGCTATGAAGTTCTGACCAGGACTTGGGGTAGGAGCAAGTAGGAGGGACGTCAGAGGCAGCAAGATGGGGCCTTAAAGTGGGAGAACCTTACAGATATCATGAGAATGTGAGGAGAGACAGCTTAAAATGAAAGAACAGGACAGATAGCTACCATAGACATCATGGCAGAGGACCAGGCTTTTAGAGAAATCCTCTGAACAAAAAATATTCTGCCACTTATACCTTTTGATGGCTGGACTTGGTTTTCTCTCACAGGCATCTATGTGCTTATAGTAGGGGTTGCTGGTTCTTTGTCTCAAGAGGCAAATTACAGGGAGTGGTAGCCTGATTTCTCCATGCTTCAGATCTGGTCTTTTAGAGTGATGAATGTTTTAAATAACAAAGTCGTATTTTACCCAATGCTACCTCCTGGTTGCTTTGATTAACTGAATAGGCCTTTTTAGTATCAGTGTGTCTAAAGTTCAGGTCTCATTCTGAATACATAACGGGTCTTCTTCTTGAAGCAGATGCATGGCGATCACTGGGTGCATCCAAGCTGTCATATCACTGAAAACCAGGGGAGGAAGTAATGCAATGGCTCCTTATATACAAACTCCCCATAATGACCACACTAAATTTTGGATGATGAAGCTAACTGAGCTGAACTAAGATAAGAAGGAACAGTGAGCACACACTGGGATGGAAGACAAGTGAATGTATTTTTCCTGAAATTAAGCCAAGGTCAGGAACCCAATGCCTGGTATTCTGAAGGCGTAAACAAAGATATCTCAGTCAAATATTAGGCAGCAAATTTTTATCCTTGTAACTGTCATGTGTGACTTTGAGTGCATGCTTCATTCAACAAATTCTCATCAAGAGCAAGCTCTGTCCAAATTCTGTTCTATGTAACAGAAACATAGCAATAAAGAGACCCTACCACAACTGTACATAGAAAAGAAAACAAAAACCTGGCACTGTCTGCCTGGGGCACACTTAAAAGAAAAAAAGAGAGGTTAAAAAAATCAATGATTCTGGTCACTGGTTTCTAAACTCCACTACGGCATAGTCTTGTGACAATCTAATTCTTGTTCCCTTGAGCTCACATTTTATCGTTTGTGGAAGCATCAGGACTAGTTTTCTTAATTTGAAATTATAGAAAGATGTTCAAAGATCAGAGACCTGTGTCTTTCTTTACCTTTGGGGCATTTCAATTTAATTTTTAAGGAATTTTTACCCTGTTGTGATTTGAAATTTGTAATCATCTCCACAAAAGACTTTGGAATCCTGGCCTCCAGTACCCGTGGGATGCGATCCTTTTGGAAACAGGGTCTTTGGAAATGATGAATCTGAGTGTGACGACCCTCGAATGTACGAAGACTGCGTCCTTATAATAAAGAGAAGCCTAGACACAGAAACAGGCATAAGCCGAGCTCACTGCTGACAAGAGGTCACCGGTCACCGCTGAGAAGAGGGAAGTGTGTGTGTTTCTGTGGGGCTGGGGGGGGGGGGACTGGGGTGATGATTCCACAAGCCAAGGAGGAGGGAAGAAAACAATCTACCCCAAGCCACCCCGCATCCAGGAACAATCTCCCACAGCCCTCAGAAGGAAACCATGCCATCTGCTTACAGACTTTGTCCTTCTGCCCTCTGAATCTGTAAGGTGTTTTAGACCTGTGTGTTATATCCCGTAGCCCATGGAACTCGGCTGACCTAACAAATTAGCACACACTGGTTTTTATTAAGTCCCATATTTTTGGACCCTTTTTTGTCAGAGATTGATATCTTATAGTAAGCCTGTATGGCTACTGCATCTTTCATTTTTATCTTCTGATATCTTTCTGGGTTTTTTTTTTTTTTTTTCTTGCTTGCTTGCTTTGGTTTTGTTTTTTGGTGATTTTTGGTTTTGGGGTTTTTTTGTGTTTTTTTTTTTTTTTAGATTTCTTTTGTTTTATCTTCAAGCAATTATTCTTCATTTGTAGGCTCTCTTGTTCTGTGTTCCCATTTCACAGTAGTTTGATTTTGTTTCATAGATTTAATGCATTTTCACATCTCCTTGAGGGTGTTGGAGGAATCTTGAAAGTCCTCTTCTATTTCCTTAATTATGTCTATTTTCTCTAAGAAAGTGTCATCTTTCTCTTTCATGCTACTTGCTTTTCTCACGCGTCTCCTTTGAGAGTCCATGTTTAATAAAGAAAGTATATGCACTCCCTCCTTTGATGGGAAGGAAGGGGTTTGTTCCTCACTTGCTTTCTCCCAGGCTGAGAAGTATGCCTGACGGGCTGTGCAGGAAGGTAGAACTGATTCCAAGACTAGTTTTTTTTTTTTTTTTTTTTTTTTGGCTGATGTGTTGAATGAATCAAATGCCACCATAAGAAACAACTTTTCCTGAGGAGTCAGAAGACTTAAAGGAGGTTATGGCTGTTCCTGATTTGTTCAAAGCACATAAGGAACAGTTCTGGAAATCCTGTTTTAATGGGGTAAAAAGGCAAGTGGAGCAGTTAGTACGAACAGTGCTCCCAGTCTTTCCTCTCTCTCCTTTCTCAGCTCTCTCAGTCCTGGGCGTCTTAGTCCTGACGTGCTTGTCAGTGACTACCCGCTGCAGACGCTCAGAGAATTTTCTGGGCTGGACCTTTCTCTGTAGACTTCTGCCTTATTGCTATGAAGAGACGTCATGACCAAGGCAACTCATAGAAGAAAGAGTTTGTTGGGCTTATAATTTCAGAGGATGATTCCATGACCATCATAGTGGGAAACATAGCAGGAGGAAGGCAGGCATGAGGCTAAAGTAGTAGCTGAGAGATTACATTATTATTCATGAGTAGGAGACAGAAAGAGAGCACAATTAACTGGAAATGGACTAGGGAAGGGCCATGTGGCTGGGGGTGGAGGGGAAAAGGAGTGAGGATGGGACCGGGAGATGATGAAGGAGGGGGCTACAGCCAGGATACAAAGTGAGTAAATTGTAATAAAAAATAGTAATAATAAATTTTTTTAAAAAGGCTTTTGAAATCTCAAAGCCCATCTCCAGTGACACACCTTCTCCCAAGCAAACGCCTTCAACTCCATCCCTAACAATTCTACCACCAGGAACCAGGTATTCAAATATATGAGCTTATTTGGGGCAGTTCCCATTATGCGCCAGTCCAAGCCTATTCTCTAGCACCCCGGTCCCCATGAACATGCCTTGTTGGAACGAACAGTTCTGTTTCTACAGGCTCTCTGAATAGTCACACAGACGGAGTAATTCCCACACAAATTCCAAGTCCCCAAGTCCACGTTATACTAAATTTCCCCATTTAATTCAATCTACACTTAGACAATGGATAGGGATCTGTGCAACAGCTGTGTTCCTGATAGGAAGATGCAGGAATCTCCTCTCTGCTTCCACAACAGTGTCCTCTCTGTACATATGAACAGTTGCTCCTTAACTAAATAGGAACATTGTGCTGATTAAACATTCAGAGGAAAGAAAATGTATTTATCACGTGGAAGAATTTAAACACCTCTTTTTTTTAAGGGCTGACT
Source organism: Psammomys obesus (assembly GCF_907164565.1). Lineage (NCBI taxonomy): Eukaryota > Metazoa > Chordata > Mammalia > Rodentia > Muridae > Psammomys > Psammomys obesus. The sequence goes on along the minus strand of NW_026592510.1, from coordinate 18,734,074 downwards.
GCAAAAATGCATATATTCATAAATCTAAAATTAGTTTCAAGTCCAGCAGACCAATTCCAATCTCTCCTGGTCTGCAGCCATCCTGCTAAAGTCTCTTCCACAGCTCATCTCTTTTCTGTATGCAGATGTGACATTTCAAGTGCATCTCATACCTCAGTGTTCCTGAGAGACAGACACAGGATCTTCTGACAACTGAAATACTTGGGTCTCAACTATCCATTTGTGCTGTATTTTACTTGCCATGTTGACACAAAATACCCAACAAAAGCCCATAAACAAAGAAGAGGTTCTTCGGGCTCACAGTTTGAAGATACAGTCCACCATAACAAGGAAGTCACAGCAGCAAGAGGTTGAGTCATATTGTATCTATAGTCAAGAAGCAGAGAGTAATGAAGGCTCCTATTCAGATCACTCCCTCCTTGTTTAGCCCAGAAGTTAGGGTAGATCTTGCAATCTGAGCCTAATCTAGAGAAGTCCTCACAGATATGCCCAGATATTTGTTTCCAAGGTGATTCTATAGCCTGTCAAATTGGCTATCATCATAAATCACCATATACCCCCTTCAAATGTCACTGTGCCTTTGTGCTTTTAGCACTTGTCTTAGCCAAGGTTCTCTAGAGAAACAGAATAAATAAAATGAACACACAAACATACACACAGAGAGAATTTATTAGAATGGGAATGGTTTAAAGGTTATGGCTGTCTACCAGTGTAAGGTCCAAGAATCCAGTAGTTGTTCATGAGGCGGGATCTCATCTGGTCAGTACATATCAGAATCCTGAAGAGCACTGGTGTCAGGGCTTGCTAGTGAGAGTGAAAGCAAGCAAGCAAAGAGAGAGTAGTCTTTATATAGGCTACCAGCAGAAAGCATAGCCCAGATTAAAGGCAGATGTTCCCCACTTTAAAAGACTCAGGTTAAAAGTTGGTGTTCCCCATGGCAGCTCAGTATCCAAGTCAGTTCCCTAGTAAGGAGAACAGGGACTGTCTCTGACATGAACTCAGTGGCTGGCTCTTTGATCACCTCACCCTGATTGGGGGAGGGGGGCAGTCTTACCAGGCCACAGAGGAAGACAATGCAGACATTCCTGTTGAGATTTGATAGGCTAGGGTCAGATAAAAGGGGAGAAGGACTGCTCCTATCAGTGGACTGGGGAAGGGGCAAGGGAGGAGAAGGGGGAGGGAAGGTAGGACTGGGAGGGGATGAGGGAGGGGTTACAGCTGGGATACAAAGTGAATAAATTGTAATTAATAAAAAAATAAATTAAAAAGTTCTCAAATGATTTAGTTAAGAAAAAATGGTCATAGGTATACACAGCTACTTAGACTTTAGTTAATTGCAAATTTAGTCAACTTGACAGCCAAGAATAGCCATCACTCTGCTGATCTGTTATTTGCAATATCGGCCATGGCTAGAAAATACAAAACCACCATTAGGCTGAACTTTGAATAAACCTCATTTAATAATTTAATTAAGTCTTTGCTCCTTTAGATCATACTCCTATCTCTACTGATGCATGCTTATACAGATTACACTCAGACATTTGGAAAATTCTGCTTACTAGGAGTTTGTAGGCTCATACCAGATGAATGCCACTAAGCTGATTTGAGTGCAACTCTGAAGTCTGTTGACGTTGGTTGTAAAGAGGAGTGGTAAAGTGGGTGTTGACTGAAAGAAGGGAGGTTCTTATATTCAGTCAGGTTTTCACCTTAAAGAGAAAAGTAGCAACGGGGGTGCTTGATGCCAGGTGTGTTACTGCTAGCAAATCACAGGGAGATGCTGTAGGAAAAAAACAAATGTAGCATATGGAGAACCTCATTTTCCACCTTAATGTCCAGAAATGTGTCTAGTATCACTGCTGTGTGTGTGTGCGTGCGCTATGTGTTTTGCTTACTTTAAGAAACTTCACCATTTCCAGTCTTTTGAGGAATCCCTCCTCTTTGCAAAGTTGCTGCCCCAGTTTTCACTCCTACAAGAACAAGGATTCCTCCTTCCCCACATCCTCACAGGTATTTATTGTAATTTTGTTTCTTGATGATGGCCATTCTGACTGGGGCAAGATACAATTTCAAAGAAGTTTTAATTTGCATTTCACTGATAGTGATATTGGATACATTGTATTAGCCATTTGTATTTTTTATTTTGAGAATTCTTTGTTTAGATCTGTAGACCAATTTTCAGAATTAGTTTATTTGTATCCTTTATATTTTGTTTCATCTGAGTGCTTTATATATTGTAAATGTTACTCCTCCACTGAATTAATCTGGCAAAGGTTTTTTTCCATTCTGCGGGCTGCTTCTTTGCTTGACTGAATATTTTCTTTGCTGAACAGAAGCTTATTAGTCTCATAAGGAATCATTTGCCAATTGTTGGCCTTGTTTCCTGAGCATTCAGAATCCTATTTAGGAAATCCGTATGTAGCCTATATACTGCAGCATGCTCCCATTAGTTTCAGAATTTGGAACTTTGATCCAATTGGATTTCATTCCTGTTCAGGGTGCATCATAAAGTTCTAGTTTGGTTCTGTGCATGGATATCCAATTTTCCTAAAAATATTAGTTGCAGATGCTGTGTACTTTTGGTTTCTTTATCAAAACCAAGTGGCTACAGTTGTAAGGTTTTAACATAGTTCTTCTGTTCTATTGACTTATATCCCTGTTTTGTGCCAGGACCGTGTTGTTTTTATTACTATAGTTCTATAATACAACTTGAAAACGTGTACAAAAGTACCTGTAGCATTGCTAGGATTATCCAGCTATTGTCCACATGGGCAGTATATCCTACTACAAAGACAATTTGCTCATCAGTGTTCATTGCCGTTCTGTTCACAATAGCTAGGAAATGAAATTAGCCTAGATGCCCATCAACTGATGAATGAATAACAAGGACGTGGTTCGCGTACCAATTGAAATTTCTTCATCTCTACAGAAAAATGAAATTTGCCGGGAAATGGATAGAGCTGGAAAAAATATATCAAGTGAGATGACCCAGGAAGAGAAAGACAAACACAGCACATTCTATCACATATGTAAAACCTAACTTGCATGATCAGTTTGGAGTCTACATAAACACCAGAAAACTCAGAAGAAGCCCCTGGGAGAGGGATGCCTTAAGGACTATGGGATAGTTACAAGTGACATAGAAGCAGAGAAGGAAGGCACGAGGTGTGGAAAGGTTTACACAGGGATGAGGTGGGAATGTAAAGGAGATGAGGAGCTGTATTGAATAGGGGTTGCATAGGGTTAGCCAAAATGAAAGGGTATGAAAAGCCACATGGAAAAACTACTATTGTGTAAATTATCTTGAAAATAACATTTTGGTTGTCAGGGAGACCTCTAAGTCTTCCCAAACAATATAAACTTGCCATTTGCCTTGATTGCATGCTGAAGAGAGGGAGAGAAAAAGTACCCATTGTCTTGCCTAGCTGTGACTCTTACAGTCCGAGACAAGTCTAAGCAAGATATACTCACTTCTGTGATAGCTGTACTTCTGTGGGCATAAGCAAATGCTCTTTGTTCGGATCTAAGGACCATTCCCCAAAGCAGCAGTCCATGTGTATAAGTGTAAAGCTGATTTAAAAAAATCAATGACAGGAGAGATCATACACCCAGCATGTGTTTTTGTGTGGCGGGAAAGGGAGGTACTGAATACTCTTGTTAAGTTAAATTGACATGATTTCAAACTGTCTTCTAAATATTCGTATTTACACCTGTAGACAACCGCTACTTTTAGCCTTAATCAGGAAAGCTACAGTTTCTAGTGAATGGTGATGAATGCAAAAGCTCATGGATACAAGATTCTAAGAATGACATATGAGGCTCAGCCTTAAACAAGATAATTATACTTTGCCTTACATTTTAAGGCTTAGGAAACACAGAGGAAGATGGACAGGAAGGATATAAGATCTGGATGATAGGTAGAAGAGTTTCAAAATGTCATCTTTTCGGAGAGACACAGCCGTTGAAACAATGAGCAGCTTCAGAAACCTGACTTCATTTTTACAAGAATGGGCCTGTCAACAGGCAGAGATGCAAGAAGGGTTCAGGGGTCTCCAGCCTTCCTTGCTCAACTATTTGCCATTGATAGATTAAGGAAAGAAGAATCATTGTCTTCAGTTGTATACTCGCTGATGGCTCCACCAGTCTCTAGAGAAGAGTCCCAATCCAATTTTCACACAAATGCCCCTGTTTAAATTCAGTGGTCCATAAGAGGGGATGGGGAAGAGAATGGGAGGGTGGGACCTGGGAAGAGAAGGTAGGTGCTGGGAATAAGATGTAAAAAGAATAAATTTAATAAAATTAAAAATAATAATAATAATAAAAGAAAACCAGAAGTCAAGAACCATGGAAGGGGACTGGTAGGGATTGTAGGGAAGGTTGGTAGGGGGTGGAAGGAAGATAAGAGAGATGTAAGAAGGAGTAATCAGAGTTGTCAGATGACACCAGCAATTGAAAGAGAAATCCTCATCATAACAAATGCATCATAACAAATCCAGAGCGTATCCTGTCACAGAAGAAATCTCCACTGCACAAAATGAAAATTTCTCCAGATGTTTAAATTTTGATTTACTTATAAAGTTAATATTGTATATAGTTCTCAGTTCATTCAGTCCCTCATGTATGTTTATTGATAACTGTCATAGCCATAGTCCGGGCACATCAATTCATTCAGAATAATAGATCTTGAAAAAGTTCTGGTCAACATGGTTCCCTTTGTTGTCCCTTACAGAAGTGTTGGTGCTTCAGCTTTGCCTCCAAAGTGGCTGTGGATGGCCACTGATGCCTTAGCTTGCTGACTATAATACGACAGAGATTGTATCTGTGTGTTCAGTGACTTCCCAGCTTTAAAGCAGCTTTGCAAATCTGGACAGTCTGATAAATATCAGAAATATCTAAGCACTCAGTTGTTTGTCCATTGTATATCAGCATAATGGAATTGGCTGTTTTCTGTTAGGATGTGATGAACATAAACTAAATGCTTTCTGTCTACAGAGTATTGGATTTCTGAGACGGCAGAAAGGAAGACAATCTAGGGAGAAAATAATTCCAGAACTGTCAGATATGCCCTCAAAATCTCTGAGAGCCACATCCCTACAAAATTAGTAATAATTACATCCCATGTTTTTCTGAGGAAATAAAACCAAACTGTTATTGTAGATAAGAAAAAAATTAATATTAATCCGTGTGAGGCTTTTACTTAGCAAAGAGAACAGGTCTAGAGATTATGATCCAGGGCCAGGTGGCTAATCCTGGCTATGCCTTTACAAGCACATCTTGTGCGTGATAATCTATTTGACCTTGCTGTGACTCGAGAGTGTGTTAAAAATCTGTAAATTGATGATGACTATACAACCTTTTACATATGCTGTCACTGGATTAAATGCGTTAGCACAAAGTAATCCTTAATGCCAGAAACAGCGTAAGTACAATTTAAGCATTTGCTTCCGTTATTATGATAAATGCCTGCTCCGTACGTTAATAGTCACAGCCCCAGGCGTCTAGTGGACACTTTATATATAATTCAATTGATGTGAATGAAAATATATTTCATGGAAGAAAAGATGTTTTCAAATACACAACAAATAGATGGTTGAGTCGGAACTCTTCAGGGTCTGTCTAATTTCAGGCCAATGTTCACGCTAAGCAGCTAACCAGCTAACTGGTTGACTGACTCCTTCACTAGTTGTCCTAGGGTTCTGAAACAAGATTCTGGCAAGACTTGGACAGCTATCTCCAAGATCCTCCATCTCTTGTCAGAGCTTGGGGGAGAGCTACTAGTTGAGGCACCTCCTGTGACACCACTGGCTCTTCAGGGAAGCAGAGAACAGATGGAGTGATCAAAAGGCCCTGTCCCTGACAACTGCCTCTTCTGTAGCATCAGAGGCTCCCTGCAGTGGATTCCAATCAGTGTGTGAGGGTTCCTTTCTTTAGCCCTTTCAAAATATTTTAATTTTTGTCATAGCACATTGAATATTTCATTGTTTCTTGTAGATGAGAGGGGAATGGCTCGTTCCAAAAAATATGGATCCACAGCAAAGATTCATCCCAGAGTAGTGTTCACAGCCTGTGCTGCCAACTTCAAAAATAAATGGTTCTGATATCTTCGGAAACCAGATTTTCATATTTGTTCTCTGAAGAGCGGAGAGTACATTTTTAATAAAGCTCTGCTTGTGATAAATGGCTGGCTCAGAAATAGCAGGCAGAGGCTCAGCTTGCACAGTGGCCTAGGAGCCATTGGTGATTATTTGCTGGATAAACAGGTGCTCTGGTGAGATCATTTGAAAGGCTCAGCTCCCTCTTGCTGTGGGTGACTTCCTTTCCCATTATCAGTATTCCTCCCACTGAAGGGGTTTTGCCTATAGTCCAGACTCCAACCCAAACCTACTTTAGTAACCTCATATCTACCCAGGAGAGCAGACGCTCATCTTTTCCATCAACTACAATTTGCCTTTACGGCCTGAGCCTTGCTTGTACATATTTATCTTTGATAAGGTTTAGGGCTGAGGAAAAGTCTCTGGTTTCATTTTTATAAACAGGAAAGAATATGGATTAACATTGCTGTGACAGAGAAGCGTGTACACTTAATCCCATAATAATCCCTTGCTTTAGTGACCAGGGCTCCTGGACGCTATCAAGAGCAAGGAAGAGTTAGGGGAAGCTAAATTAATTGCATCAAAAATGTGGTGGACACCTTCATGGTATTTCTCTCTGAGGCCATTGTCCATTAGACTTTGAAATCTATGTCTCTCTTACAGGTGACTGGGGCCAGGTGATTTCAGAAAGAGCTTTAGGTAAGAAATCATCGACTCATCAGCTGCTTGAACTCTTTTGAATTATGGGTGACGTCCTCGGAGGCATCTCTTCATGGGGAGAAGTGGGGTGTCTCCACAGATTGAGATCTGACTGTGGAAAGGGAGCCATATGGCATGATTGTAGAAGTCCTATTAGCAGGCTGTCACATGGGCGACAGGCAAAAGAAATCTAAGGGCAGTATCTTTTCTCCAAAGGATGCTGTTGAAAGAATGCCAAAACTTCTTTCCACCTGAAGTACTTGATGGACAAAGCCAAGGTCCAGTACATTCCCCTCTACCCCTGATCCTATATACTAATTAGTTAGAATCTAAGTGTGCCTAGGGGAGTGGATTCCTCTGAAATGCAAATACTGAATGAGCCTTCTCAGTCCCTCCTTTTAAAGCCCAGGGATGTGCTAGATGTTTCCTTTTGGCTTCCTTGAGCTACTCTTTACCTTTTCCATTTGTGTTCTGTCTTGGAAGATTGTTTACATCAATGGTCTCTTGTGTCATCTAGCTTTTAATTATTTTCAATCAAGGAGAAGTACTACCAAGAGACGGGAAAGGCAGGAGACAAGTGAGAATGAAGTATTGATTTCCTGAGGCTTTCCCTCTCAGGTCACTACAAGCAGGCTGCATCTTTGAAACAGTTTCCTATCTATTCCTTCTCAAAGGAATAGAACTTATCTTTGAGAATGACACTTAGTGATCAAAGAGAAGGAATCACGGATGTGTGTGCAAGGAGTTGTGGTAGCCATAGCAGAAAGCAGAGATCACACATGATAGCATTCTTTCACTATTCTGAGAGAAAAAGATAAGTACATTCCTGGTGCATTCAGGAAGTTAGTTAAGGGAAGAGCTTAATGTGTATGGTATGAAGAAAATAAATGGAAAGATTGACTGTAGAAATGCATAAATTAATCTTTGAAAACTGTGTGGAATCAGAGAAAATGGATTTGTGGTGGAATTAGGGTCATGGGTAGCACTCACAGGTCTGTGACAAAGGCCATCAGTTACAGATGTATAAAATTCAGTTTACCAGGCAGTGGTGACAAAAAAATACTTGGGTGATTTGAAGAGTTTAGCAGAAGGACTAAATATCATGTCCAAGAGTAATCAGAATAGAAGATGTGGAAATGGCAGTAGATAGAAAAAAAGACATGAAGAGCTCAAAGAACTTGAAGGAATGATGTGGAAAGAGATCAAGAGCATGGGAAGGACACATGGCTATCACTAGAGGGGTCATGATTATGGAAGGGAGAAAAAGTTATTAGTAATGTCAGGCCCTAGGATGTGAGCATGGAAACAGAGCAGAGGTCATTTGAATTCAAAGATCAAGAAATGAAAAATGTGTTTTGGGCAAAATGATAAGAAATGTAAAAATAACCAATGCTTCCACCTTTAGTAGCTTAGAGCAGATCAGGGGCAGGCTGTTGATGATGGGGTAGAAGGTGGAGGACAGGGCTCCAAAGCAAAATGTTTTGTGCAAGAGGGAGGAATGTGAATTAAAAGCAATACTGAGGAAGGGAAGTATGCCCACAGTAGCCACTGGCTTGAAGATATCAGGAGAATGAGCAGCTGCTGCTAGATAAAACTGTCAGAGAAGCAGCCCTTTGAAGCAGTTAGATTCCAGTAGAAGTGAAGTCGGTAGAGAGAAAAACACCAATTTGTTATGAATCTGGGGTACAAAAGAAAAAGAACCCTCAGCAGAGTGCAGGGAATCATCTGAAAGAAGGGGAGTTAATATGATATGGAAAGGATAGGAGCTCTACAAGGACCAAATATATCTGGGCACAGGGTCTTTTCTGAGACTGACACTCAACCAAGGACCATCTATGGATATAACCTAGAACTTCTGCTCGGATGTGGCCCATGGTAGCTCAGTAACCAAGTAGTTTTCCAAAGTAAGGGGAACAAGGACTATTTCTAACAGGATCTCAAGGGCAGTCTCTTTGACCTCCCCCCCCCAGGGGAGGAGCAGTCCTGTTAGGCCACAGAGGAGGACTTTGCAGCCAGCCTTGAAGATACCTGATAAAACAGGGTCAAATGAAAGGGGAGGAGGTCCTCCCCTATCAGTGGACGTGGAAAGGGGCAGGGAAGAGACCAGGGAGGGAATGTGGGGTTGGGGAGGGAATGAGGGAGCGGGATACAGCTGGGACACAGAGTTAACAAAATGTAACTAAAAAGAAAAATTAAATTAAAAAAAAAAAGAAAAAGAAATTATAATGGTGAAAATTCGGGGAAAGTTGCACTAAAGAGAAATGGCCAAAATAGCATGCATTTTAGCCAGCAAGCCTCTTTAGACTCATGAGCCATGGTGGCTTTGGACAGCTTAGTGTTATCCAGGCGGGTTAGTTACGATAGCATGCTGGTGCTGGGCAGAGCTAAGGAGTGTTAAAAAAGTGCCCAGTTCTCTCTGGGAGAAGTTAGATGAGCAAGCAGGATTAATTTACGTTTGATCCAGTCTGAATCCAATAAGTGAATAGTCACAAGGATTAGTAATTTTATTTAAAAAGACTTCATGTGAAGCATTCTTGGATATGGCATTACGTTACATCACATAAGAACATTCTCATGTAAGTATGTCATGTACATTGAGCATCTTCTTCCCTTTCCCTTCTCACTCCCCTCTCTGTCCCTTCTTCTCCAGGGAATATTTGCTTCAATACTTTTACTTCATATATATATATATATATATATATATATATATATATATATATATATACAATTTTGTGTATTTGTATGAAATATAAGAATGATAAATGAGATAGAACATACAATATTTATCTTTCTGATATTAGTTTGTTTCACTTAAAGTGATCGTCTCTACTTATAGACACCTTCTTACAAACCACATAACTTTTCTGTTTATAGATGAAGAAATTCCATATCTGCAAATATCTGTGAAACACTTACCTTATCCGTTTCCGTCTTTGTGGACACCAAGGTTGTTAAGCATAGCATAGCTGTTGTGAGCAGTGCTGTAGTAAACACTGATGTCTGAGTGTCTCGGGAGTGTGTGGACTTGGAGTATTTGGCATAAATACAAGGTAGCGGTGTAGCTCTGTCGTATGGTAAGTCTATACTTAGGATTTTGTGAAATCTCTACACTGACTTCCATAGAGGCCAAATCCATATACAGATATCTCTGATGAACATCCATGTAAAAACTCTCAGCAAAATACATGCAAACCAAATTCATGACCACATCAGCAATTGGTCACTATAGTCAAGCTGGCTTCATTCCCAAGATGCAAGGATGATTCAACATATGCAAATCAGTAAACATCTTACATAAATAGACGCAAAGACAAAAGTCACATGATAATCTCAATGGGTATAGGAAAGGCCCTTGATAAAAATCCAACATCCCTTCATGATAAGATCCCTGGATAGACTAAAGGTAGAAGGAACATATCTCAAAGTAATAAGGCCTGTGTGACAAAACTTAAGCCAATATACTAAATACGGAAAAAAAAATATTTCCATTAAATTCAAGAGCAAAACAAGAGTGGCCAGTTTCTCCACTCTTATTCAGGATAGTCCTGGAAGTTCTTACAGCAAACAGACAAATGAAGAAAATCAAAAGGTGCAAATAGGAAAAAAAAAAAAGTCAAAGTATCTTTATTTTCACATAACATGATTCCACACACACAAGACCCTAGATATCCTGCCAGAAAACTCTTTTTTTAATTTTTTATTTTATTAATTGCATTTTATTCACTTTGTATCTCCCCATAAGCCCCTCCCTCCTACCCTCCCAATCCCACCCTTCTTCATGCATGCCCCTCCCCAAATCCACTGATAGGGGAGGTCCTCCTCTCCTTCCTTCTGATCTTAGTCTATCAGATCACATCAGGAGTGGCTGTATGGTCATCTTCTGTGGCGTGGTAAGACTACTCTCCCCTCAGGGGGAGGTGATCAAAGAGCAGGCCAATCAGATTGTGTCTGAGGCAGTCCCTCTTCCCATTACTATGTAACCCACTTGGACACTAAACTGCCATGGGCTACATCTGTGCAGGGGTTCTAGGTTATCTCCATGACTGGTACTTTCTTGGAGTATGAGTCTCTGGGAAGACCCCTGTGTTCAAATTTACTGGTTCTGTTGCTCTCCTGGATTTCCTACCCTCTGCCCAACAGTTGCACTCTGCCCAACAGTTGGCCATAAGTCTCAGCGTCTTCTTTGATAGTCTGCAGGGCAGAGCCTTTCAGAGGCCCTCTGTGGCAGGTTTCTAGGTCGTTCCCTGTTTTCTTCTTCTTCTGATGTCCATTCTTTTTGTCTTTTGGGATGGGGATTAAGCGTTTTAGTCAGGGTCTGCTCTCTTGATTAGTTTCTTTAGACGTACAGATTTTAGTAGGTTTATCCTATATTATATGTCTATATGAGTGAGTATATACCATGTGTGTCTTTCTGCTTCTGGGACAGCTCACTCAGAATGATCCTTTCCATCATTTACCTGCAAGTTTCATGATTTCCTTATTTTTCATTGCAGAGTAATACTCCATTGTGTACCACAATTTCTGCACCCATTCTTCAGTTGAGGGGTATCTGGGCTGTTTCCAGCTTCTGGCTGTTATGAATAAAGCTGCTACAAATATGGTTGAGCAAATGTCCTTATTGTGTAGTTGAGCCTCTTTTGGATATATGCCTAGAAATGGTATGGCTGGATCTTGAGGAAGCGCTATTCCTAGTTGTCTGAGAAAGCGCCAGATTGATTTCCAGAGTAATTGTACAAGTTTACATTCCCACCAGTAGTGGAGGAGGGTTCCCCTTTCTCCACAACCTCTCCAGCATGTGTTGTCACTTGAGTTTTTCATCTTGGCCATTCTGATGGGTGTAAGGTGAAATCTCAGGGTTGTTTTGATTTGCATTTCCCTAATGGCTAATGACATTGAGCATTTCTTTAAGTGTTTCTCTGCCATTCGATATTCCTCTGCAGAGAGTTCTCTGTTTAGCTCTGTTCCCCATTTTTTAATTGGATTACTTGATTTGCTGCTTTTCAGTTTCTTTAGTTCTTTATATATACTGGATATTAGCCCTCTGTCAGATAAAGGGTTAGTGAAGATTCTTTCCCAATCTGTAGGCAGTCGTTTTGTTTTGATGACGGTGTCCTTTGCTTTACAGAAGCTTTTCAGTTTCATGAGGTCCCATTTATTGATTGTTGCTCTTAGAGCCTGTGCTGTTGGTGTTCTGATCAGGAAGTTGTCCCCTGTGCCAATGAGTTGAAGGGTATTCCCCACTTTTTTCTTCTAACCAATTTAATGTGTCTGGTTTTATGGTGAGGTCTTTGATCCACTTGGACTTTAGTTTTGTGCAGGGTGATAAGTATGGATCTATTTTCAGTTTTCTACATGTAGACATCCAGTTAGACCAGCACCATTTATTGAAGAAGCGATCTTTCTTCCATTGTATGGTTTTGGCATCTTTGTCAAAGATCAGGTGTCCATAAGTGTGTGAGTTTATTTCTGGGTCTTCTGTTCTGATCCATTGATCCACCATTCTGTTTCTATGCCAGTACCATGCAGTTTTTATAACTGTTGCTCTATAGTACAGCTTGATATCAGGGATGGAGATACCTTCAGAAGATCTTTTATTAAAGAGGATTGTTTTAGCAATTCTGGGTTTCTTGTTATTCCATATGAAGTTGAGAATTTTTCTTTCCAGGTCTGTAAAGAATTGTGTTGGTAATTTGATGGGAACTGCATTGAATCTGTATATTGCTTTTGGTAAGATGGCCATTTTTACTATGTTAATCCTGCCAAGCCATGAGCATGTGAGATCTTTCCATCTTCTGATATTTTCTTCTAATTCTTTCTTCAGAGATTTGAAATTTTTTTCATAGAAGTCTTTGACCTGCTTGGTTAGGGTTACACCAAGGTACTTTATGTCATTTGTGGCTATTGTGAAGAGTGTTGTTTCCCTAATTTCTTTCTCAGCCCTTTTGTCTTTTGTATGCAGGAGGGCTACTGATTTTTTTGAGTTAATTTTGTATCTGGCCACTTTGCTGAAGGTGCAGAAAACTCTTAGAGCTAATACACAATTTCAGCAAAGAGATAGGATACAGAACCAACCTACTAAAATCTGTGATCTTCTTATATGCCAAAAAAAAAAAAAAAACCACTCTGAGAAAAATGGAAAAACAATGCCATGCATAAAAAACAAGCATCAATACTATAACCTAACCAAATCAGAAGTGAAAGTTCCTTATAGTAAACATTGTAAAACACTGAAAAGGGCACTTGAAGATGATACTAGATTGTGGAAAAAATCTCCCACACTGAGGGACTGGAAGAAATAATAGTGTGAAGACACTGTATGGGCAAAAGAACATAATATGTTCAATGCAATTATCCTGTAATACCAATGCCACTCTTCAGAAACAGGAAAAAGACATTAAATCCATTTGCAAGCACAAATGGATTTGACCCCATATAATCAAAGCAACACCTAGTAAAGAAAATAATTCTGGATATATTACTACACCAAGTTCTATTACAGGTTATTTTTACAATTGCAAGTTATATTACAGGGCCGTAGTGAAAAAACAACATGGTAAACACACACACATACACACACACACATACTCACACACATGTACACACACACACACACACACACACACACACACACACACACACACAC
>NW_026592510.1:18690791-18720633 GCF_907164565.1 Psammomys obesus | reverse complement strand
ACACACACACACACACACACACACACACACACACACACACACACACTGATGTATAGACTAATGAAGTAGAATAGCTGACCTGGCTATGAAATAACACAACTACAGACTTCTGGTTTTTTACAATGATATCAAAAGCACACCTTGGAAAAAAGACAGTTTGTTTAACACATGTTTTTGGAAAATAGAATATTCACACGTAGAAGACTGTCCCTACCTCTCACCTGGCTTAAAATCCAATTCCAGATCTACCAAAGGCGTTACTATAAGACCTGAACCTCTGAAAGTGTCATCAGAAAAAAGTTGGGAAACACTTTATGATATAGAAATAGGCAAAGACTCTCAGAATGGGACCCCAGTCGCTCAGAAAATAATCCCCAGGATTGAAAAATGGGATTGCACGAAATTCAAAAGTTCCCACTCAGCAAACGAAGCTGTGAATCCAGTGAAGAGGCAGCCTGAGGAATAGTAAAGAGTCTTTGCCAGCTCTACATCTGACAAGAGGACTCATATCCAGAGCATGCCGGAAAGACAAGAACCCTAGCATCCCAGTCAGGAAGTAGGATAAAGCAATGAACAGGCAGTCCTCAAAAGCTGAAATAAAAATGGCCGATAAACAGAAAAAAAAAAAAAGTGCAGCCACATAGCTGTTGGAGAAACACAAAGTGAAATCATACCAAGAGACTCTATCTCACCAGAGCTAACAACAAATGCTGGATGAGAAGCCTTTTCATTCTTACCACAGTGGTTTGGGTTTGTTTGTTTATTTTCTTTCTTTTGTTAATTTTATTTTTTAATTTTTATTAATTACAGTTTATTCACTTTGTATACCCCCTGTAGCCCCCTCTCTCCTCCCCTCCCAATCCCACCCTCCCTTCCTCCTGTCCACCTGTGCCCTTCCCCCACTCCACTGATAAGGGAGGTCCTCCTCCCCTTCCCCCTGATCCTAGTCTATCATGACTCATCAGGAGTGGCTGCATTGTCTTCCTCTGTGGCCTGGTAAGGCTGCTCCCCCCTCAGAGACAGGTGATCAAAGAGCAGACCAATCAGTTCCTGTCAGAGACAGTCCCTGTCCCCATTACTATGGAACCCACTTGGACACTGAAATGCCATGGGCTACATCTGTGCACAGGTTCTAGGTTATCTCCCTCAATGATCCTTGGCTGGAGTATCAGTCTCAGAAAAGACCCCTGGCCCAAACTTTTTGGATCTGTAGCTCTCCTTGTGGAGCTCCTGTCCTCTCCAGGTCTTACTATCTCTCCCTTCTTTCATAAGATTTCCTGCTATGAGTCTCAGCATCTGCCTGGATACCTTGTAGGGTAGAGCCTTTGTTTGTTTTTACAGGCTTTTTAGTCTCAGAATATCCTTACACTGCTAAAAGTCGTGTTTCATATGGAATATGTATGCAACTGTTTCAACCAAGAAAATTTAAAAACAAGGTTTTAAAGTATCGATTTACATTATTTTAAAACTCAAAACCAAATCTATTCCCTATTAAAATCGCTAATGTGTTTCTTTTTAAAAATAAAAATGTATTTGGAGGGTGTGAAAAAGCTCTGACACTGAGCAGAGGCTTAGCATGTTTCAAGTCCTCAGTTCAATCCAGAGTCCTGCCAGTCCAAAAATGACCTTGCTTACAAATATTTGCTTCAATAAAAACCTGTTAATTCTTTAAGGGATAGCTTCTCTGAGTTGTCAGATTTTATATTTTCTTTTCTTTGAGCCATTTCATGACCTTGTAAATTTCAGATGACCAATAAACATTTAAATTCTCTTTTCTGATTCAGATGATTCTGTAAAGCCTATTTGGCCTTTGTCTACATCTTTTCTTACCTATCTTCCTGTTTAAATTTAAGTTGATCTCCTTTTTAAACTGTTGGTAACATCTGCCCAATCCCCTTACTGATTAACAAGCAGAATGCTATATTTAACCCACATTTATTTTCATAACTCTGTGTGAGTTAGTTTTTTGGAAAATTATTTTTAAGAAAATATTTTCTAAAACAACAGCAAAAATTGGCAAGAAGAGTATAGTTGCTTTGCACTTTTGTGAATCATTTTCAGGTCTGCTATAAGACAGCTGTCTTTCATATCTGACGCTGTAGTCAGTCTGCTGTGGATATGCAGCTTCAGCTGCAGTACATGAAGAAAATCTGGCCTCCCACATAACATATTTGGAACAAAGAAAAACACTTTAATAGCCTGTTGTGGTAATTGCAAATATGCTTCTTTAATAAATGCATCAAATTTGGCCAAGTTTCAGGTTTTTAAGGATTAGCCTCAGCATGCATCTGAAACCACTTTAAAAATTTTTCATACTCCATTACCTTAAAATTTGATGGTTTATTTTTAACTTTAAAATGATCTCTAAACCATGAATTGTACATTAGAAAAAAAAATCCAGCCACAAATATTATAAAGTATCTAGGGGTAACTCTAACCAAGGATGTCAAAGACCTATATGTCAAGAACTTCAAGTCTCTGAAGAAAGAAACTGAAAAAGATACCAGAAAATGGAAAGATCTCCCATGTTCATGGATCAGTAGGATTAATGTAGTAAAAATGGCCATCTTTCCAAAAGCAATCTAAAGATTCAATGTGATCTCCATCAAAATACCAACACAGTTTTTCACAAACCTTGAAAGAACAATTCTAAATTTCATATGGAAAAACAAAAAATCCAGAATATTGAAAATGATTATTTTTTTTAAGTTGATGGTCTTTTTATTGGGGGGTGAAAAAAGACTAGCATTTACAACATGGAATGGATGTAAATTGTAACGTCCTGAACAGCAATGTTGCTGGTTGCCCTCAAGTCCACAGACACAGACTGCTCTGTTGGCTCCTAGTCATGGTTCACAAGGAAGTTGAAACAGAGTCCAAAGATACTCCCTTGGTTAACATTTCTTATTAAAATTTGTGTGATTCGGTGACAGTCTAGATGTTCATTTCTTCCCCAAGGCACAGCACTAAGCCATCATACTTGGGGATTCCACCAGGGTGTCATTGTCACTGTGGGATTGGAGCACTTTCAGGACAAGAGGAGCATCATACTTTAGGGCTCTGTCTCAGAGTTTAGCCTTCACATGTTTTCTGCACATTATCCTGAGGTAAACCAATTTTAAACGTTTGCTTGCAGTAAACTGGCTACTGATGATTTATTGGAACAGATTGAACTAGAATCCACCTGACGAGATTTTGAATTTTTTTTTTCTATTTTTCAGTTTTAATACTAATGCCTGACTGTGCTCAGCTGTGAAGCTTCATATGAGAAACTGGCCAGCCCAAACAGTGTATTAGTCATTAGCAAATGGAACTTTAAGGACTCCACTGAGTGCTTCCTTACAAGGTAGTACAAGTATTTGTACTGTAAAACTGATGGCATGAGGATGGATCCTTAGGGGCAGGGCCACCAACCAATACATGCAGATTTTTATGTGTGGACAGAAGTACTTTTGACATTACGTTTTGCTAGATAGAATCAGAATGAATATGTGAACTAAGTTTCTTTCCTTCCTTCTTTTCTTTCTTTCTTTCTTTCTTTCTTTCTTTCTTTCTTTCAGAGGTAAGTAAAAGATTTCAATTTGATTGCTCTAGAGGGAGAAAAGTAGTTGAAAGTAAGTCTTCAATTTGCAGTCATCATCTGTACAAATTCTTCATAGTTGACTTTTTCGTTGTCATCAATATCTGTTTCTCTGATTATTTCATCTACTTCATCGGCCAGAACCCAGCAGAAGCCTAATTGCAGGATATGATCAACGAAGTGTATGCTGATGGGAATGGCACCATTGACTTTCCAGGGTTCTTGACCTTAATGGCTAGAAAAACGAAAGATACAGATAGAGAAGGAAAAATTCATGAGGCATTGAAAGTCTTTGATGTGAATGGAAATGGTTACATGAGTGTGGCAGAACTGTGCCACACTGTGACAAATTTAGGTGAAAACCATTCTATACAATACTAAAACTTCTGGAGCTATTGCCATACCTGAGCTCAAGCTACACTAGAGAGCAATCGTAATAAACACTGCATGGTACTGGCATAGAAATAGACTAGTTGATCAATGGAATCAAATCAAAGACCAAAATAGAAACCCACACACATATGCACATCTGGTTTTTGATAAAGGAGCCAAAAGCATACAATGAAAAAAAAACAAAACAACATCTTAAACAAATGGTGCTGGTTGGTCTAACTGGATGTCTATATGTAAAAAATGCAAATAGATCCATATTTATCACCCTGCACAAAACTCAAGTCCAGGTGGATCAAAGACCTCAACATAAAACCAGATACACTAAATCTGCTAGAGGAAAAAGTGGGTAAAAGCCTTGAACTCACTGGCCCAGGAGACAACTTCCTGGACAGAATATCTATAGCTCAGGCTCTAAGATCAACAATTAATAAATGGGACCTCATGAAACTGAAAAGCTTCTATTAAGCAAAGGATACTATCAATAGAACAAAATGGCAGTCTACAAATTGGGAAAAGATCTTCACCAATCCAACATCTGACAAATGGCTAATATTCATAAAGAACTCAAGAAATTAAATACTAGCAAACCAAATAATCCAATTAAAAATAGTATATAAAGCTAAACAGCAAATTCTCAACAGAGGAATCTCAAATGTTGAAGAAGCACTTAAAGAAATGTTCAACATTCTTAGTCATCAGGGAAATGCAAATCAAAATGACTCTCAGATTCCATCTTAAACCCACCAGAATGAGCAAAATCAAAAACTCAAGCGACAATACATGCTGGTGAGGAGATGGGCAAAGGGGAACTCTCCTCCACTGCTGTACAACCACTTTGGAAATCAATCTGGTGCTTTCTCAGAAAACTAGGAATAGGTATACCTTAAGTCCCAGCTATACCACTCCTGGGTTTCCACCTGAAAGATGTTCCACCATACAACAAGGACATTTGTTCAACCATGTTAATATCAGCTTTATTCATAATAGCCAGAAACTGGAAACAACCTAGATATCCCTCAACAGAAGAAGGGATAAAGAAACTGTGATACATTTACACAATGGAATACTACTCAACCATTAAAAGAAGGAAATCATGAAATTTACAGGCAAATGGGTAGAACTAGAAGAGATCATCTGAGTGAGGTAACCTAGACCCAGAAAGACACACATGGTATATACTCATTTATAAGTGGATTTTTAGTTATACTGTACAAGATAGACATACTAGAATGCACAGACCCCAAGAAAATAAGCCCAATGAACATCTTCGGCTTCATGTGGGCCCTTTAGTTAGGGAAGTGGAAGATGTCTTTGACAGACTATGTTGCCTGCTTTCTGATCACTTCCCCCTGATGGGACTTTTCCACAAGGCCACAGGGGATGAAGAAGAACCCAATCCTCCTGTGAATAGATGAGCTGGGTGTCTGAGTAGGGAGGCTCACCTATTCTGAAGGGATGGGGGAGGGAGGGTGTTACTGGAAGGAGGGAAGGCTAATGACTAAGTTGTAAATTGGCTGCCCACTCTCTCTTCAACATAGTACTTGAAGTCCTAGCAAGAGCAATAAGACAACTAAAGGAGATCAGGGAGACACAAATTGGAAAGGAAGAAATCAAAGTATCACTATTTGCAGATGATATGGTAGTATATATGAGTGACCCCAAAAATTCTACCAGAGAACTCCTACAGCTGAGAAACACTTTCAGCAAAATGACTAGATACAAAATTAATTCAAAAAAAATCAGTAGCCCTCATGTATACAAAAGACAAGGGGGCTAAGAAAGAAATTAGGGAAACAACCCCTTTTACAATAGCCACACCAAAACAAAAAACATAAAGTATGTTGGTGTAACTCTAATCAAGCAAGTGAAAAACTTGTGTGAATTGATTAATAAAAAAGAAAGAAAAACCCCCTCTTCTGAACTTCCAAACTTTGACAAATTTCATTATATAACATCAAATGTTCTTAATATCACCACCAATTTCATAGTTAAAGCCTCAGATATTAGAAAATTGTCAAACTTAACAGGTGGTTATGCCTTCTGAAATTCCAATTTTAACTTGAGAGTTTAAATGTTACCATTGACAAGGAACCCACTGAGTTGTTTCCCTCAAAGAAGCAGGCTCACTCAAGAACTCTTAGGAAATATTTGCCAAATACTCAGGTCTGAATGACTTCTGTTTGATTATCAATCATCCCTTTAAGTAAACTTGGCTTTTCACATGAAGAAAGCTAATCCTATTTACAACTTTAAAAATTGCATAAGAACCTCTTTTTAGAGATCAACATTTGTTGTGTGACTTAACCATTTGCTGTGTGACTTCTCCTGGGGAGATATCAACAAAAGCCTCTTCATCCCAGAATGGGCTCCACCCCCCCTTCTTATCTCCCCCCCCTCCCACAGCTGGTCCTGTGAGGGGTTGCCAGCAGGATCATGGGTGAGTGGATAGCCATGCCACTGAAAAGCCCACATGGTTCACAACTTCCCAAAACTGCATCCTTAGAAGCTTCCACTCAACTTGCACACAGCTCCATCAAAGCCTTTCTACAGTAGGGATTGTTCTCTGCAATCTGTAGTCCCTAGGGAGGGGCCTACTGCAGTTCATGACTTTCTGAGCTCCCCGAGTTTCTTGGAGTTTCCTAAGTCTGAGTTTCATTTCATTAGCTTCCCAAATCTTATGAGGCTCCCTCCTCTCCAGGACACAGAAGAGACGATCTTCGCACACTCTGCCGCACAGACTATTAAAGATGAACTCTCAAGGACTGGGACTTTAAATTAATTATTTTTACTGCTTCACCAAGGACATTTGCAAGTGAAACTGGCATTTGTTTTACTATGAGTGGGTGGCAGCGAAGAGTCCAAAGACTGCTTTAATGCTACTGCTTTGGATCATTTTAAGGTGCCAAGAGAATTTATCCAGTGTTATTTTTGCATCATCAGTACAAATGCCAGGAAGGTGGAAAGGACATATGCTCTAATGTTATTACAGAAATAGTTTCACCTCTGTGGACCTCTGAAAGATGCTCAGAAACCCACAAAGGTAAACAAACTGCACTTTAAGGACCATGGCCTTTCAATATTGTTTTGTCTCTTGATTATTAAAGGAATATGTACCTACAGAGAGACTTCCCTGCTGCTGTGTTGGCTACTCTAATCTTATTTTTTTCTTGGTGCCTGATATACAGTAAGTTTAAAGTTTTCTTAGAAGATGTTCAGCGTCAAGGAAGGTTTATCCAAGATGGTATTTTTTTAAAAGGTGACATTAAAGTGGGCTCTTAAAGGAGAGAGTTTGACAGGTGGAATTTGCAAAGAGCATTGTGGATAGAAGAAGGCAACATATTCAAATCCTTTTGCCATTTGAGTTGATTGGCTAGATAAAGATGTCCATTTTGCCACCAGACATGTAAAATTAGTACTTGTGACATACATTCAGATAAGAAAGACATATGAAAACCACAGCACTAAGGGAATTATGCCACTGGGTGTGACCCTACAGAAAGCATATGCAGTGAGGGACAATAGGGTAGGGAATGGAATGCCTTCCAGAAGCATCTCTTTAAAAGCAGAAATGATACTAGCAAAGAAATAAAAAATAAAAATAAAATAAAAAAGGGGGGATCAGAAAAATGAACCTGGATTTAGGACCCTGGAATCAAAAAAAAAAAAAAGAAAAAGAAAGAAAGAAAAGAAAGAATTAAATAAGGAAAAGGGTTAAGGAAGGAGAAAGTTTTACAAGGGATTAGGAAGCTTAAGAAGAACAATGTGGAAGAGTGTCCATGAGAGCTGGCAAAGAGAAAATGGTGGCCATCCTTTGCTTGATTGATGAAGGCAGAAATCATGTTATATGGGGAGCATGTTCAGGGGTATGTGGGCAGGGGGGTGATTGTTAGTGACTCTTAACTTATAAATAGAAAGTAAGAGCAGATAGAAGAGAAATATTTTCTAGAGAAGAATTTTTATAATATAACAGATCTGTATATATCTGTAACCCACAGATAAGGAACAATAGGAAGAGAAGCAATGGTATCAATGAGAAGAGAATTGACAGGAATGGCCCCTTGGAAGAGAGAGGAAAGGATCAAACCGTGGAAGCAGTTAGACTTAGGCTGCATAAATGAAGCCTCCTCTCTAAAACCGGGATAAGCACGGAGAAAGATAATTCAGTTTACATCTGTGGAATGAGGAAAGTGAACGTTTTCACACCTGGTTGCATTTATTCTCTCTATAAATAGGAACTAAATTGTCTTTATTTTTTGAGAAAGTTTACTAAAAGATAGGCAATATCCTAGCCTGGATTATTCAGCAAATAGCCTGTGGCAAGAAAGTTTATTTCTTGCTTTCTTGTATTTGTGTGTTTACAGGGAGGAATGGTGGCATAATTCCAAGGAGGCAGGAGACAGTGTAAAAAGAGAGGAGATGGAGAAGGAGCACCCGCAGAAATGAGAAGCTGTATTGCTGTGGTGGCAGCTGTGGCTGCTGCTTTGTTGTGGGACAGCAGCGGTCCATCTGTAGAGGACCTGTGACGTACGTGGAATGCTCTGGTGGGGAGGATGGACCAACTGAGTTTTCCCCATCCCTCCTACTTCCACTGGTTAAAGATATGCCTCAGAGATCGTCATCCACCCTGTGTTAATAATTTTGTAAAGTCGCAGTGGCTGGTAAGCTCCCAGGAAAGCCCTGGAGTGGCAGTGAGCATTGCGTCTGCGTAAAGATGATGGAGAATCAAAAGGCAGATATTTGCATCCGTAACTCACATTGTGCCTTACCGACATCACAGTGAAGAAAAACCCACAGGTTCTGGCGTGATGTGTGATAGGCGTCTGCAAAAGGAAGTTGACCTGAGAATAATAAATCAGAATCGAAAGTCAGATGTTCACATTGAGAATTAGTAAAATTTTTATTGACATTGACAGTTCATTGAACTCCAATTATTGTAGCGAACGTTTTTCCAAGACTGTTATTTTCTCTGGTATACTAGTGGCCCCAGAATAAGGAGGTTTTTTTTTTGTTTTGTTTTGTTTTTTAATAGCTCTAGTAAGAAAAGGGAAGTACATAAGATTGCAGTTAAGAACAGAATAAATGTGACCAAGCATGGACTTTGGAATGAGAAAAAGAATGATTTCATAAAGTCAGAGAAATGAAGGAGAGATCCTGATAGGTCTGAAATATGCTTCACTAGGAACCAAAGGGGAAGGAATCCTAAAGGACATTAAATGGAGGTCATAAGGGCAAGATGCTAAGTTGAGAAGAAATGATAATGAGAAAAGCATTCTTGGATCATGAGTATGAATTCATGAAGTAGAATCATTAGAAAAATTCCATTTGACTTCTCTGCCAAAGGTGCTGGCCATATTGAGCTGATGGAAATACACAGAGTGATGCTAAGACATGAGGAAGCGAAGTGAGGCAAGATGCCGTGGTTGTTGGTGGACAAAGGGAAGGGAGCTGCAAGTTGGTAGGCATGGTACCAAGAAGGCATTGGAATGCCATTCAGTATTTCCACTGCCTCAGAGCACCAAATGGCAGCAGCGATGCTGAGCCTGGGACCAGACACTGGAAAGGAAAAATAATGAGTAAGTCTTAACAGCCAAGCAGACAAATGAAGAGAACATACACTGAGGAAAGACATATGATGCTATGTGCAATGTGCTAAGAATACATGGTAGCTGATGCTGAAGCAGAGACCTGACCACTGATTAGGCTTATAAAAGTATAGGAAGGAGAAATGGGGGTTCTAGGCAAAGGGGAAGGAAATAGCCACTGAGATGCAGAAGAAAGCAGGTGAGACAGATTGATGAACTCGGTGATTTTAACGACTTTAAAAATATGTTTATTATGTGCTTGAGAGTTACTTAGAAATTCTTCCAAGTTATTATATTTTTGTTGCAATGTACAAATTTATATGTGAATATATAATTTAATTATAAGAGTAATTCACACCTCCAGTCTGTTTACTTTCTTGGCGTGCATATCCTGAGGGAGCCCTGCAGGATTATGGAAGTCAGTCAGTATAGAATCCCCCATCTTGCCTTCAGCTCCAGTGGTGCAAGACAGCACAGGTCTCCTGCAGACTAGCATGGGGCATTCATCACTATGGTCGGTAATATCCTCATGTCTGCTCTTAGTGCTGAAGCTCAGAAAAAGAAAGCTATAAATGAAAGCCTGGGTCCACTTTGGGATTGCTGGCTTGTTTAGAGGCTGCACGCTGCCATTTCCCCTTCCTTTTACTACTTTTGGAGGAAGACTAACTCATTTTATTTTTATGGCCTTGGATGCACTTCCAATTTTCAGAGATGCAGCAAAAAGGGGGGTGCGGTGGGCAGGGAATAGATTCCTAAGCTATCATTAGCAGTCCTTTAACAGCAGTTCTGCAATGGTCAGATGGCAAGGGCTTTACCTACCTTTCCTGACCAGCAGTGGATTACACTTCCGGCCAGTTGGAGAACAGACCAGGGTAATTGGTGCATTATGACAGACCAGAGGCTAGGTGCCATGGTGACAGGTTAGCAGCTAATCCACTAAGCTGATTCTGGCCGTGTGAGTAATGTGAGGACTAGCTCCAGTCGAATTATTTTTTCATCTCAGTAGCTCAGTTTCCTCACCTAGGTACAGGTCTTATGAGACAGACTTTGAGTCTCTAAAGCCACAAATCTGCAGCCAGCGATGTGGCTATAAACAGTCTTGGCTACCCTGCAGCTGCACTGGGCTTTATGTGGACCTTCCAAAACATTCCTTGACTATGGTTTACTGATCCTGTTTCTTCTTACTCAGCTATTTGTGTGGCCCTGAAACTCCTCTGTCATGAGCTCCAAAATGTCACACCATTCTCAGAGAAACCTGTGATCTGGAAAAGTTAGGGGACAGAGTTCACCGTTCTGGCCCCTCAACATTAGTGAGAGCAGTTTCCACATGAAAACCATGGAACTAGGCAGGTGAGAAACAAATCTATTTGATGGGCACAATATGCAATGATCAAATCAGGACACCTGATTTTATTGGTAATATTTAGCATTCTTTTTACTGTTTATGCAGAAATAACAAATTGCTTAACGTCAACCATAATATTCTATAGTAATATGGAACAGTAAAAGTTGTCCTATGTCCGTTCTCCATCCCTCCTTCTCCTATACCCTTCCAAAGTCTGCTCACCACCATCCCACTTTCCACTCTTATGAGGTTAGTTGTTGAACCTCCACGTGGAAGTGAGGGCATTCAGCATTGGTCTCCGTACTTGACTTATGCTCTTTTTTATTAAATTTTTATTTTTTATATTAATTACAGTTTATTTACTTTGTATCCCAGCTGTAGCCTCCTTCATCATTCCTCCCAAATCTCACCCTCCCTCCCTCATCTCCTCCCTGCCCCTCTCTACTGACTTATACTCTTAACACAATGTTGTCCAGTTATAGCCAAGTGGCCCAAATGCTAACTTCATTCTTTTTGAGTTGTATAATATTCTATTTTATGTAATATACATAATATAGCTTTTAACCATTCATCCATCAATGGATAACTAGATTGACTCTGGTTCTTATTATTGTTAATGTCAATAATAAGATTGTTGGGTTTTTTTTGAGAAAGAAACATACTATTTTCACCATGACATATTAATTTACATTCCTACTCATTTCTTCCCTTTACCTTCACCACCATTTATTAGTGTATGTCTTTTTTTTTAACAGACATTCTGAGTTGAAAAGATAGTGCATTTCATCTTTGAACTGCACTGGTCAGTGATGTTGAACAATTTTTTTTGTTGTTGTTATCTTGTTGGTCATTGTGTGAGAAGTGTCTGTTGAAGTCAGCAAATACAGCACTGTCTGTTTTCCTAGCACTAGGGGATGCAGAGGTAGTCAGATTTCTGTGAGCTTGAGGTCAGCCTGGTCTACAAAGTGAGTCCAGGACAGCCAAAGGTACACAGAGAAACCCTGTCTAAAATAATAAAATAAAATAAAAAACCATTATGGAGCTGTTTTGTTACTAACAATTAGATTTTAAATAAATTTTTATGAGTTTAACGAGTCCCTGATAATAACTTCCCTTAATAAGGAAGAAAATTCCAGAGCTATCCATCATTAGTTAGTGAATTGAAAATGAGAAGTGTTTCCTCAGGATCCAGTCTGGTCACGGAGGGGTAGAGAGAAGTAAAGTTACTCAAAGGAATGTTTCCAAGGCACATATGTTTCAAATATTTCACTAAAGTTTCACTTTAAGTCAGACATTTCCATTCTTTGTGCCTCACTTTCCTCATTGAAACAGACTAGTGCTTTCCAAAGTATGGCCACGAAATCATGCAGATCACCTACGAGCTCATGAACACTCTGCTAGAGATGAGAAGTGGACACAACAGGCTCTATATTTTATGTTTTTGTTTATACAAAATTCTATAAAACACAAAATTTCAGAGTCAGAACATACATAAGCAGTGTATCCTGGGAGCTGTAGGTGAGGATAAGGAAAGAACAGGAATTGCAAAGGGACTCGGGTGTCCTAAATTATGCAATGTTTTTTTTTTGGAGATGTAGCGCATGACACAGTCTGGTCTGTAGCTTTAGGAGGAGTGGATTTACCATGTGGTGCTCACAACTTACCTAACATTGTGTAAATTTTATGCATTTCCAAACCTCATCAGAACCTGAATTCTTAAGTTCTCTCAGTGGATGCTTTGTTAACTAAACTTTGGGAACTACTGAATTTAATAATTTATTCATCCCTTACAAATTTAGGATTCCATGAAACTCCAATTTGGATGACTGTGGCAAAGTGTTGGAGATGTCAGAGATGAATCGTCAAGTGTATTTTTAGCTCTTATGTAGACTATGAAATATAGCTAAAAACTCTACAAGTTTAAAAAATGTAAAGCTTGGCAAACTATCTGAAAGACAGAATTAAAGAAGCATTTAGTGTGTGAACTGGGGTATTTTAGCGTGGCCCTTGTCTAAGTACAGAGTCTTTATCTCTGCTTTTATCTGTCTACTCTCCAAAAACAGAGGAATCAAGGGTTCAAGAGCAAAAATGAGCTAAACACAGACCAAGCTGGGTTTTATTTTGTTTTGTTCTTTTCTTTCTGTGCCTATGATTGTTGTCATTATGAATAGTCTGGGTTTTAAATAATTCTAGTAAGCAAATAAATGCCTTTCCAGATCTCCCAGGCCATCATAGTGTTTGAGAAGCATAAAACAATAACATCCTAAAGGCTCTGGGAACACTGCTCGTCACTCTCAGAAGAGCTGTGCATGGAAAGGGCTGGAACTGGATTATTACATTCTTAACTTTTCATGGGGGAATGGTTGTTTTTCAGAATGATTTTTTTCCCTTTTCTTTATTTTTAGGAAAAAAAAAACAAACCAAAACAAAACAAAAATCCCTCACTCTAGAGCAGTGCCCAGTGTCTGAGATCATACT
This sequence comes from Psammomys obesus, assembly GCF_907164565.1. Classification (NCBI taxonomy): domain Eukaryota; kingdom Metazoa; phylum Chordata; class Mammalia; order Rodentia; family Muridae; genus Psammomys; species Psammomys obesus. The sequence continues at coordinate 18,707,255 of NW_026592510.1, read as the reverse complement.
TTCGATGGCTAGCTGCTGTCAGTTATCAGGAGCTAGCCAATTGTCAGGGACAGGAGCAGACAGCTGTTGCCTGGAAAGAGGCTTCCAAGATCCAAAACTCCAAGAGGATTTCAACACTTTGTATAATGAACGAAGAGTTTCTCAACAAACAAATAGTGCAGGAAGGAAGAAAAGAAGGAATGGAGGGAGGAAGAAGGGAGAGGGAGAGAAAGGAAAGGAGAAGGGAGGCAAAAGAAAAGGAAAGGATAGATATGGCAAGGCCAGATGAGAAACAGTGCACTAGAGATGACTCTGCTGGGGAAACCTGGTTCTGGAAGACACCCTCTCCCACCTTCTACAGCCACCTCCCCAGTTGTTTTTGCCCCACCTCCCACCCACATGTTATTTGTTCCTCTTTGCCTCTTTCTATCCCTACTCTGGGTCACTATTTAAATGAGGAAAAGGGGGTGGGGACAGCTGGAGAAATCTAATAAAAGTACAGCTCCTCTGGAGGAGCTTAAATTGCTGTGGGAGACCCTAACAGAACAGCTGTATGATTCAAGAACTGGAACAGCAGCTCCTAGCTCTCTCTAGAGAAACTTCTTTTCTTTCCTTTTGCATTTTAATTGAATGTCTGTCTGTCTGCCTGCCTGTCTGTCTTGTTAGCGTATGTGTGCGACATCATGCCTGCGGAGGTCAGAAGGACTTGGTTCTTCTCCCTTGTAGGTCTTGGGATTGGAAAAGGGTCAGCAGCCCCCTGGGGATGCTTTCTTGTTTTATACCAGTGGCTTTCAATCAGAGGACATTCTTAGCTTACAATGGACAATGAAAATATCTTGAGATTATACGTGGTAGAAGGACTCAGCGAAAGGAAGAAAGTTCTGATGGTGGTGCGGGACTGGCTGTCATGAATATGAGAGAGGAGAGGAGGAAGGACAGGATAAGCAGTGGAGGAATTCCTGAGCAAAGGTTTCAGGCATCACGATGGCTCCTCTGATGTTCTCTGCCCATCATTCTCAGAGTCTGGGAAGACAGAGTCCTGGCAAGAACACTGGGTGGATGACAGAGGTGGCAGCAGAAGCTAGCCGCTCACGATGCTGCTCGGCATTTCTTTTGGGAGGAGAGCAGGCTGGTGGTGTGCCTCTGTGACCACCACACATAGACTATGACTTCAGACGACTCTGTAAGCATGAGGTGTTAAAGGTCCCCTTCTTTCTTCCAAGAAGTGAGGCTGTGCACATGTACCAGTCAACACGGCTTCCTGGCCTTTTACCTGTAATGCTGCTGTCTTGATTTTTGTTTATATATCGGAACAAAAATAAGAGACTTTGCCTTTTGTGTTGAAAATTAGGTGAAGAAAACACAATTATATGTCAACTGGAGATCATAAAGTCTGCCCAAGAAGTGTTACTAAAAGAGATCGGGATGATCACCCCGAATTCCCCGCATGTACATGAATGTATATGTGTAGACATGTATGTGACCCCACACATGCTTACAGCCTATTACCAAAAGAGGGGCTTCAGTTCCAGCTTGAAGATACTTCAGGTAAATGACAAATCTTGTATCAAAACAAAAAAAATGGACAATGATACAGAAAATATCTCATATTTTTTATCACTTTATTTGGAAGATGTGTAATGAGACAATGATTTCTTGACCATTTTTTTCATCTCTCTTGGCATCTTGATCTTGTCTCACAGCACACAAGGCGCCTAGTGGGTTCCTCAGGAAATGATGTGAATGAACTCCCAACAAAAATCTGTGGACTTGACCAGAACATGCTGTTTGTGGAATTAATAGTTTGCCTCCTCCCCCGTGAAGACTCCTTATGATCAGTAGCTACCATTTGAACACAGTCCCCACTGGCAGTGAGAAGCCACTTTACTAATCAATGTCCTAGGAAGGATTTCCCAAAACCAAACTGCCAAAAGTAACTCCTCTGAGGAGTCAAAGGAGAGAGGTCAAATAAAGACAGCTGCTCTCTTTATTTGAGTTCTTTCTGTTCATGTGTGAAAGTTTGTGAAAGTGACTCTAAATAAACTTAAAGGAGAGTGCTTGTGTTGACACCTTAGGTTCAGAAAATTAGAGAGGTATAGAGCACAGTTTCCAGCAGCTCATGGCATTAATAAAATCTCATCACGTTGACTCATGAAATATCCACACTGAAGTGACCCATGCAAGCTATATCCTTTGGGGGACAACACACAGAGGAAAACCTCGTTACGTGCATTACATTAGCCAGATGGCTGAAGATGCATGGGGTTTCTAATATTGCTGTCTTCCCAGAGAATTAGGCATATATATGCTTATCTGGAATCGATTTGGGGGAAAAGAACAGCTATCACACTCTCCCTCATCAATGTCGGAAGAGTCTTCATATACAAACACTCAATAATGGCCTTAGAAAGTGGTCATGATTAGTTCATTTCTCAATGCAGTGCACACTACAGTAATAATCCAAATTGCCTGTGACTTATGAGTATATTTGGCAACAAGCACTAGTTCCCACTGTAGTGTGAAATTAACACCACAGACTGTAGCTGTGGCATTTATTGAGCACGAGGGAGCTGATTATAGCCTCATAAATTCAAAGGCAACCTCTGCTATTACTTAATTAGAATCAGTATCTATGCATAAATTACAGTATCAACAATCAGTCCAGCTAGAGTTTTCTACACAACCTGTAATTTAGGGAAGTTGTAAGTTGTCTGTAAAAATTGTTCAGAGGGGAAGACTGGAACATAGTATCTTGGAGGCCAGTAGTGTTTTGTTTCTAAGCAGACTTTTAAAATATTAATCTTGTGCTTTGCTTTTCCCCCACAGGAGCACAACCACTAAATCCCTAACCCACCCTAGTAATAAATTGTTTTGGCTGCATATGCATGTTTTTAAAGCATAAAACTTTATCTTAAAACAAGTATTGTGCTGACAGATTTTCTTCCAGGATCTTTTTTTTTTTTTTATTTCTTAAATTGTAGTAAACCAGGCTTTATCCATATCCTTTATACATATACTCCTAAGGACTACTACTACAGAATTATTCTCAAAATTCACCTTTAGTCTTTACTAATATGAATGTTATATTTTTATGCACTTGAAACCAATATGCACATTTCCTTAAGGTCCAGCTTTGAAATCTTTTTTTGGCTTAACATTTTCTCTTTGACATAGATGGGTTCAACATTCTACCAAAACAGAAATATAAAACCATCAGAAAAAAAAGCATTGCAAATTATGATGCAAATTCATATTCTAGATGAAAGGTAATTTTTTAGCCACAGAACGAGCCAAATATGATCAGTAATCAGGGAAATAGTTGATCAACAAGGAAGAATGAGGCCACAAAATAAAAATGAATCCATTAAAATTTTGGCGCTATACTCTGTTTTTAAATATCATTTGTCTAAATTAACAATTTTTTCACTTGATGTTTTTTTACTGTGTAGATGCTACCTAATTCATTTGCAGAATTAGGGCCACATCATTACAAAATGAGAAATTGGATATAAAGGCCCTGAATAGCTTGCCGCTGCTTTCAGTTACAATCACTAATCTCCTTAGTCTCCAGACGGATGAAGCCTAACCTTCAGCAGTAAAATATTTTTAAATATCACATTTGTCTCTCTACAGTTATTTTCAAACACAACAGGCTAATCATTTGAAATCCTGGTTATACTATCTGCTAATATCAAATTATCATTATGGTTGTTGCTGTTATCAATCCTGAAAAGAAAATGTGTTTTCAGTCTATGTTTTCTTGATTTGCTTTTTCTTGATTTTGCTATCACTGTCTTATTGACAAGAGCATGAGAGAACAAACATTTTTTTTTCACACCCAGAAATAATCCTCAATTATTCTAGGTAGGTTAAAAAAAAAAAAAAGTAAGCAGCTATTGTCCAATCTGAACTTGAATGCCACCAGGCATGGACTGGGTAAGGCTTTCCTTTACATAAAATTTCAGGCAGATTCTCCATGAAGAACGTTAACTAGTATAGCATTCTCCCTCTGCTTTTGCTAGACAGTGGGTCTATCTGGCCCCCCTTCCCCTCCAAGCTTAAACTCAGCCTGGGCCACACACAGACCATCAGGATGACTACCAGCTGACTGGGCTTCTGGACACTGCTCTTCCGCATACTGAGGCCTGGACTTGTGACTTTGGCTGCCTAAATGACAGAATTGGGCTGGCTCTGTTTAATCCCATCAAATACTTACAGGCTCCTGCGATGAGTAGTGGGGAAAATACAGCCAGCCGGGGCAGCTGTAATGAGTGTGTGGTATAGGAATGTAGGGGATTGCTGCGCACAAACTTGATTTATCCAGAGAGAGGCAACGGAGGGAATTTTGCCTACTAGGAATAATTTCTGGGCTTCTCCTATGACCCTGAACACTAAAAATAAGACAAAAGAGCTCTCTTACTTTATGTTTTATGTGAGAAATCATCCCACAAGACACTGAGGACAAAACAGTTATAAACAATGCTGAGGCTGGCACATCTTTTTTTTTAATGTTTTTCAAGTATTTTTATTGGTATAAAACCAAAATATGGTGATATAATTTTCAAAACTATGTGAAAAAGATTGTTCCCCTTTTAGTTTCCTTACTGTGAAGAGCAAAATGCTCACTTACTTAAAGGAGCAACTGTATGCGTCACCAAAACAAAAACAGTTCTTTATCAGTAAAGTAAAAAGTCAGTAATATTTGTTAATGCTTCTGTGAAAACTGAAGAGCAGAGAATGGCTTCTCAAACCATTTTTTAAATTTTCTTTTTCATTAGGGGAGAATAAACTCTGATTCTGATACAAGTTCACCAACCACTACAAGGTCTTAAAGCTTCTTCCTCGTGGCCTTGTACCTCCCAGGGCACATGTTTAGAAATTGAGGCTGTCTTGGTTTGGGAACCAAAATTAGAAAAGGTTCAATTTAATCAAACCTCTCCGTTGATAAACTAATATTTTATTTGAAAGTGTTGGGGAATGAATGCATCATTATGAGCCTGCTATCATAATACTTTGTTGTTTTCTTTTCTTTTCTTTTGTTCATTCTAGGCTCGCATTTCATCACTGCACTGTGTCCCTGTCACATTTCCTCCTTTACATTTCGTGGTAGTTCTGGGATATGGGGGAAAAGCCAAACAGCAGAATCCTCATCTCGGGGATGAGGTAACTAAACGTAATGCAGAGGAGGATTCGTGAAGGAACTGCGAGTCAGAAAACTTTATGGGAACGAGACAGGAAAAGAAGATAGTCACTCAGCCTTATACAACCTCAAGGGCGGTGAGGCAGGATTTTCCTGCTGTCAGTGGCTGCTTTCAAGTCACACTTGTATTTCTGTCGTGTAAAGCAGTGTCTGAGAAGTTTCTAGTTTCTATATGCTAGTTTCAGGCTAGCATATAGGCTTACCTCTGAGACTGAAGAGATGAGCACCCTACCCATGAGGATTTTAGCAGGGACATGTTTAAAGGGACATAAGGGCACAGGGGCTGGTTATGTGAGTCAACCTGGGCTTTCTGGAATGAGGGTCAGATTTAGAAAAATAAAAGGAACAGTCCAGTAAAATTTGAACTTCATATAAATAACATAGTTTCTCACATGTCTAATATCTCATGGGAAACATATTAAAATTAGTGCTTTTTCTGAAATTAAAATTTACTGGATGTTTTTCTTTTTGTTGTTGATACATTCATCAATTTTATTGCAGGATGAAACTGAAGATAAATGGAAACAAAAGTGTGAAGAGGTGGGAGGTAGCACTACCTTCTCCATCAGAACATCACCCTAATTCTTGCAGCATTGCTAATAGTCCTTTTTAAAAAGTATGTCAAAGGGAATATGAAGTTTTGTTTATAAAATAATGGACATCTGTGTGAGGAGTATGAAATGATGATAGTGGCATCCACACAGTTTAGGAGAATAAAAATGTATTTCTTCACAGGTAGTTTAACAGAGTTCATCATCAAGGCACAGTGACTTGCTGATTTATTTAAGATAGGAATTTACATGTCCATAAGAATTTTATGATGTCCTTTGTGACTCTGCCTGAGCACACACCTGCATTCACAGCGTTCCCAAGGCTACAATCAACTGGGAGGATCTCTTGCCATGTAAAATTTTATGCACTACCCTAGTGACTTTATTTTGCTATTATTTTTTTAAGTAAACCAATTATATAATAGAGATCAGCAAATATTGCTGCAGGAAATATGGTACTAGAGAGGTATTCAGTGTGCTTTCTAACGTACATGTGGTATTAACTAAATGGTGTAAGTCCTAGTTGGCACTTTATTTCCAAAGAAATATATATAGCAATTATGGTATATATCTCATAATATATATGATATTATGTATATATCATATATATGTATGTATATATACACATATATGATATGTATGTATATATGATATATATGTATATATATTATATATGTGATCTACATATATTATATATGTATATAATATCATATTATGATATTATATATGTCACATGTACATATACATAACATATATACATATTACATATCCATTAAGTGACCACAGAGAGCATGCAGTTGTGCTGCACAGGGTGCAAGTGTCTCTGAGATAAGGATGCCGTTTGTAAGGGGTGCTTGGTTCCTGACTCCTCTGCATGTCTAAAACATTTTCCCTATGAAACTTTAGCCCCAGCTAGCAAAAATATTTTTAAATGGGTAATAATGTTCACAGTAAGTTAGGAATAAAGATTTTTTTTTTTTTTTTTTTTTTTTTGCCAATGCCCCCATATAGGCTCTTGCTTGAGATTCCGGCTCATTTTTTACTGTCAAACAGACCAAGTGCCTCTACTCTTCCTAAACATGTGTTTCCGTACTTTTCTCCTTCTCTCTCCTGCTTCCACATCACAATCCTTCCATGCTGGGGAAGGAGCAAGAGGCTCACTCACTAGGCAATGTACCATTAAAGAACACCTTAGCTCTCCCTCTGATGTCAAATGTCTCCATGCCTGGGAACCCACCTCACAGCCAATCAAAGTTGGGTTGCACATTTTCACCAAAAGAAATAATGATTGTTACGGTAGTGAACAGTAATGTAAGGAGGAAGGTGATGATGATGTCATTAGCAGATACGATCTTGGTCTGCCCAGGATCCCTTCCCAACCCTTCTTTGACAAATATTCCTTTAGAACTCACCACCTCACTCTTCAGACTTTGGTCAAAGTGTCAATCACAGTGAGTATACATTCAAACATGAGCACAAATATGGCTTTTCCCATTTTTTTCGTTTATTGGAAATAGATTCTTTTCTCATACAATACATCTTGATTATAGTTTCCTCTTCTTCCACTTCACCCAATTTCTCCCCATCTCCCCTCTCCTCTGGGTCCATCCCCTTCCTGTCTCTCATTAGGAAAGAATAGGCTTCTAAGACATAATAACCAAACATGGCAAAATAAAATATAAGATGAAACAAAAACTATCACATCAACGATGGAAAAGGAAACCTAACAGGAGGAGAAGGGACCCAAGAGCAGGCACAAGAGTCAGAAACCCACACATTCTCACACTCAGGAGTCCCATAAAATACTAACTTAATAGTTATAATAAATACAAAGAGGACCTGGTACAGACCCACGCAGGCCTTGCTTGCTGCTTCAGTCTCTGTGATCGTATATGTGCCTTGCTTATTTGATCCGCAGGGCTTTGTTCTCCTGGTGTCCTCCATTTCCTCTGACTCTTACAGATTTTTTCTCTCCCTCTTCCAAGGGATTCCCTGAACTCTGAAGGGAGGGATTTGATGGAGACCTTTCCTTTACACACTGTGTCCGTGTAATATCTGGCTGTGGGTCTTTGCATCTGTTCCCATCAGCTTCGAGAGGAAGCCTCTCTGATGATGACTCGATAAAGCACTGATCTATGAGTACAGCAGAACACCATTAGGAGTCATTTTATTTATAATTTTTTTTCTAAACCAGTAGTGTTTGGTTTGACCCTAGGTCTCCTGGCTAGCAATTCTCTAGTTCTTGGTTACTCAAGCAGTGTCAGGCATGGGCTTCCTCTTGTAAAGTGGGTCATAAGTCAAATCAGACATTGGTTGGCTACTCCTATAAGTTCTATACCACTGTTACCCTAGCATATTTTTTTTTTCACAGTCGAGAGCGACTTGACGGACTTTATTAAGGAAAACTCCTACAAAGCAGGAAGCAGATGAGAGCACGGTGGAAACTGCGTAGGTCAAAGGTGCTGGTACCCAGAGTGGGGCTTTTCTGTCACACAGCCCAGGCTCTTGGCATCCTCTGCACAGTGTGGGCTCTTGCAGTCATTTTCGTAGAGCAAGCTTTTTCACAAATGTCCTGTTCCATGTGGATCAGCATATAGCTTCATGCATCTTTACTCTACTGTCTCAGCAGCTTAAATCTCCACCCAGATGTGTGTATTCTGGTGTTCCAGTGAACCGAAGGCTGCTTTTGGATCTCAGAACACCTCCACACCAAACCTTGTTTTCCTCTTCTTGGCCTACTGCTTTGTTTATTTGTTTTAACATTAATCCTGTAAGGCCTGACATAACGCCTTCTGAACCTCACTGCCCCAAGCCCCCCTGCACCACTCCCAATCCTACTCTCCTCCTCAGTGTGGCAAAAAGTACAAAGAGATGTCAAGTGTTAAGAAAAATGAGGAGCTAACAGACATTGGCAAATGTATGAGGACTGGTGGGATCAATTAGTGAAGGCCATTTGAAAGCATCCGTCAAGAGTTAAAGAGCATACAGCAACTGAGTAAACTGTGTTCCAGAAGAAACGCTCGCTGTATGCCTACGCTGCTCAGCCAGGCTTGCTTACACATGAATCCATGAAGGATAGTCAAAGCATTTCGTGGATTACTGGAAGCAAATTAACAGTGACTTTCCAGCTGACTGTCATCAAGGGGAGGAATAATTATGCCATACTCATCCCACCACAAGAGGCTCATGGTTCTCACAAGAGACTTTAAGATGACTTCTGCTTTTGTCATTGGCTTGCATTCCTCGTTATCTGTTCATCAATCTCTTAAACAAAAGCCAAGATTTGGTCACACTTTCTCAAGACAGGTGTCTTCCTTTTTTTAAAATTTTTTTTTATTTTGCTCATTTTTTCATTATTTTTTATTTTTTATTAATTACAGTTTATTCACTTTGTATCCCCCCCATAAGCCCCTCTCTCCTGCCCTCCCAGCCCCACCCTCCCTCCCCCTTCTTCTCGCTTGCCCCTCCCAAGTCCACTGATAGGGGCGGTCCTCCTTTCCTTCCCTCTGATCTCAGTCTATCAGATCCCATCAGGAATGGCTGCATTGTCATCTTCTGTGGCCTGCTAGGGCTGCTCTCCCCTCCGGGGGAGGTGATCAAAGAACAGGCCTATCAGATTATGTCAGAGGCAGTCCCTCTTCCCATTACTATGGAACCCACTTGGATACTACACTGTCATGGACTACATCTGCACAGGGGTTCTAGGTTATCCCCATGCCTGGTGTTGTTTGAAGTATGGGTCTCTGGGAAGACCCCTGTGTTGAAATCTTCTAGTTCTGTTGCTCTCCTTGTGGGGTTCCTGTCCTCTCCATAACATACTATATCCCACTTCTTACATAAGATTCCATGCACTCTGCCCAACAGTTGGCCACAAAGTTGCCCTGATAGTCTGGAGGGCAGAGCCCTCCAGAGGCCCTCTGCGGCAGGTTCCCAGGCCACCTCCTGCCCTCCTTCTCCTCTGATGTCCATCCTCTTTGCCTTTCGAGATGGGGATTGAGCGTTTTAGTCAGGGTCCTCTCTCTTGTGTGGTTTCTTTAGATGGACAGATATTAGGTTTATCCTATAAGTCTATATGAGTGAGTATATACCATGTGTGTCTTTCTGCTTCTGGGACAGCTCACTCAGGATGATCCTTTCCAGGACCCACCATTTACCTGCAAATTGCATGATTTCCTTATTTTTCATTGCAGAGTAATGCTCCATTGTATAAATGTACCACAATTTCTGCATCCACTCTTCAGTTGAGGAGCATCTGGGCTGTTTCCAGCTTCTGGCTATTACAAATAAGGCTGAAACAAACACTGTTGAGCAAATGTCCTTATTGTGTACTTGAGCCTCTTTGGGATATATGCCTAAGAGTGGTATGGATGAATCTTGAGGAAGCACTATTCCTAATTGTCTGAGAAAACGCCAAATTGATTTCCAGAGTGGTTGTACAAGTTTACATTCCCACCAGCAGTGGAGGAGGGTTCCCCTTTCTCCACAACCTCTCTAATATGTATTGTCCCTTGAGTTTTTCCATCTTGGCCATTCTGATGGGTGTAAGGTGAAATCTCAGGGTTGTTTTGATTTGCATTTCCCTAATGGCTAGTGAGGTTGAGCATTTACCTAAGTGCTTCTTTGCCATTCGATATTCCTCTACAGAGAATTCTCTGTTTAGCTCTGTTCCCCATTTTTTAATTGGATTACTTGGTTTGCTGCTTTTCAGCTTCTTTAGTTCTTTATATATGCTGGATATTAGCCCTCTGTCAGATAAAGGGTTAGTGAAGATTCTTTCCCAATCTGTAGGCAGTCGTTTTGTTGGGATGACGGTGTTCTTTGCTTTACAGAAGCTTTTCAGTTTCCTGAGGTCCCATTTATTTATTGTTGATCTTAGAACCTGTGCTGTTGGTGTTCTGTTCAGGAAGTTGTCCCCTGTGCCAATGAGTTCTAGGGTATTCCCCACTTTTTTTTTCTAGACAATTTAATGTGTCTGGTTTTATGTTGAGGTCTTTGATCCACTTGGACTTCAGTTTTGTGCAGGGTGATAAGTATGGATCTATTTTCATTTTTCTACATGTAGACATCCAGTTAGACCAGCACCATTTATTGAAAATGCTATCTTATTTCCATTGTATGGTTTTGGCATGTTTGTCAAAGATCAGGTGTCCATAGATGTGTGGGTTTATTTCTGGGTCTTCTGTTCTGTTCCATTGATCCACCATTCTGTTTCTATGCCAGTACCATGCAGTTTTTATAACTGTTGCTCTATAGTACAGCTTAAGTTCAGGGATGGAGATACCTCCAGAAGATCTTTTATTAAAGAGAATTGTTTTAGCAATTCTGGGTTTCTTGTTATTCCATATGAAGTTGAGAATTTTTCTTTCCAGGTCTGTAAAGAATTGTGTTGGTACTTTGATGGGGATTGCATTGAATCTGTAGATTGCTTTTGGTAAGATGGCCATTTTTACTGTTAATCCTGCCCAGCCATGAGCATGGGAGATCTTTCCATCTTCTGATATCTTCTTCTATTTCTTTCTTCAGAGACTTGAAATTTTTTTCATACAAGTCTTTGACTTCCTTGGTTAGGGTTACTCCAAGGTACTTTATGTCATTTGTGGCTATTGTGAAGGGTGTTGTTTCCCTAATTTCTTTCTCAGCCCTTTTATCTTTTGTATACAGGAGGGCTTCTGATTTTTTTGAGTTAATTTTTTATCCAGCCACTTTGCTGAAGGTGTTTATCAGCTGTAGGAGTTCCCTGGTAGAGTTTTTGGGGTCACTCATGTATACTATCATATCATCTGCAAATAGTGATAATTTGATTTCTTCCTTTCCAATTTGTATCCCCTTGATCTCCTTCAACTGCCTTATTGCTCTAGCAAGGACTTCAAGTACTATGTTGAAGAGATATGGAGAGAGTGGGCAGCCTTGTCTTGTCCCTGATGTCAGTGGGATTGCTTTAAGCTTCTCTCCGTTCAGTTTGATGTTGGCTGTGGATTTTCTGTATATAGCTTTTACTATGTTTAGATATGTGCCTTGTTTCCCTGATATCTCCAATACTTTAAACATGAATGGATGCTGGATTTTGTCAAATGCTTTTTCAGCATCTAGGAAGATGATCATGTGATTTTTTTCTTTCAGTTTGTTAATATGGTGGATCACATTGATGGATTTCCATATATTGTACCACCCCTGCATGCCTGGGATGAAGCCTTCTTGGTCATAGTGGATAATATCTTTGATGTGTTGTTAGATTCGGTTTGCAAGTATTTTGTTAAGTATTTTTGCACCAATGTTCATAAGGGAGATTGGCCTAAAATTATCTTTCTTTATTGGATCTTTGTGAGGTTTAGGTACCAAGGTGACTGTGGCTTCATAGAATGAGTTTGGTAGTGTTCCTTCTGTTTCTATTTTGTGGAATAGTTTGGAGAGAATTGGAGTTAGCTCTTCTTTGAAGGTCTGGTAGAATTCTGTGCTGAAGCTATCTGGTCCTGGGCTTTTTTTTTTTTTTTTTTGGATGGGAGACTTTCGATGACCGCTTCTATTTCCTTGGGGGATATAGTGCTATTTAATTGCTTTACCTGGTTCTGATTCAGTTTTGGTAAGTCAAATCAGTCAAGAAAATTGTCCATTTCATTTAGATTTTCAAATTTTGTGGCATATAGACTTTTGAAGTAAGTCCTAATGATTGGATTTCCTCAGTGTCTGTGGTTATGTCCCCCTTTTCATTTCTGATTTTGTTGATTTGGATGGTGTCTCTCTGCCTTTTAGTTAGCTTGGCTAAGGGTTTGTCGATCTTGTTGATTTTCTCAAAGAACCAGCTCTTGGTTTCATTGATTCTTTGAATTGTTTTATTTGTTTCTAATTGATTGATTTCAGCCCTGAGTTTGATTATTTCCAGCCGTCTACTCCTTCTTGGTGTGTCTGCTTCTTCTTTTTCTGGGGTTTTTAAGTGAGCCATTAAGTTGCTTCAATGAGCTGTCTCGAATTTCTTCTTGAAGGCACTTAGTGCTATGAACTTTCCTCTTAGCACTGCTTTCATTGTGTCCCACAAGTTTGGGTATGTTGTGTCTTCATTTTCATTGAATTCTAGGGAGACTTTAATTTCTTTCTTTATTTTTTCCCTGACCCAGCTGTCATTTAGTAGCAAGTTGTTCAGTTTCCATGTGTGTGTAGGCTTTTTGCTATTTCTGTTGTTATTGAGGTCCAGCTTTATTCCATGGTGATCAGACAGGATACAAGGGATTATTTCAATCTTCTTGTATCTGTTGAGGCTTGCTTTGTGACCAACTATGTGGTCTATTTTGGAGAATGTTCCATGAGGTGCTGAGAAGAAGGTAAATTCTTTTGTGTTTGGGTGTAAGGTTCTGTAAATGTCTGTTAGGTCCATTTGATTCATGACCTCTGTCAGAGACATTGTTTCTTTGTTTAATTTCTGTTTTGTTGACCTGTCATTTGTTGAGAGTGGGGTTTTGAAATCTCCCACTATTAATGTGTGGGGATCTATGTGTGGTTTAAGTTTTATCAATGTTTCTTTTACAAATGTGAGTGCCCTTGTATTTGGGGCATATTTGTTCAGGATTGTGATGTCTTCCTGGTGGAATTTTCCCTTAATGAGTATGAAGTGTCCTTCCCCATCTCTTTTTATTAATTTTGGTTGAAAGTCTATTTTTTCAGATATTAGAATGGCTACTCCTGCTTGCTTCTTAGGTCCATTTGCTTGTAAAGCCGTCTTCCAACCCTTTATCTTCAGGTAATGTCTATCTTTGTGACTTAGGTGTGTTTCTTGAATGCAACAGATTGCTGGATTTTGTATACATATCCATTCTGTTGGTCTGTGTCTTTTTATTGGAGAGTTGAGTCCATTGATGTTGAGAGAGATTAATGACCAGTGGCTGTTAGATCCTTTGGTTTTGATATTGGGTGCAGTCATAAGGTTGTGTGCTTGGTTGCTTTTTGTTTTACTGTAGTGAGGTTAATTATTTCCTGTGTTTTCTTGAAAGTAGCTTGTTTTCTTGGGTTGTATTTTTAATTCTAGTATCTTCTGTAACGCTGGATTTGTGTGTAGGTATTGTTGAAATTTGTTTTTGTCATTGAATATCTTGTTTTCTCCGTCTATGAGGACTGAGAGTTTTGCGGGGTATAGTAGCCTGGGCTGACATCTGTATTCTCTTAGGGTCTGCATGATATCTGTCCAGGCCCTCCTGGCTTTCATAGTCTCTGTTGAAAAGTCAGGTGTGATTCTAATGGGTTTGCCATTATATGTTACTTGGCCTTTTTCCCTTGCAGCTTTTAGTATTTTTTCTTTGTTCTGTATACTTACTGTTTTGATTATTATGTGGCTGGAGGATTTTCCTTTCTGGTCTAATTTATTGGGTGTTCTGTATGCCTCTTGTATTCTTATTGGCCTCTCCTTTAATTTGGGGAAATTTTCTTCAATGATTTTGTTGAAAATATTTTCTGGACCTTGGAGCAGGGAATCTTTTTTTTTTTTTCTCTATTCCTATTATTCTTAGATTTTGTCATTTTATGTTGTCTTGAATTTCTTGGATGGTCTGTGTCAGGAATTTTTTAGATTTAACATTTTTTTTGACAGATACATCTATTTCTTCCATTGTATCTTCCACACCTGAGATTCTTTCTTCCATCTCTTTTAGTCTATTGGTTATGCTAACCTCTGTAGTTCCTGTTTTTTTCCCTAAGTTCTTTGTCTCTGCAATTTCCTCCTTTTGTGTTTTCTTTAATTTTTCCAATTCTATCTTCAGATCTTGTGCTATTTTGTTGATTTCCTTCACCAGCCTGACTGTATTTTCCTGTTTTTCCATCACTTCTTTCCGCTGTTTGTTTGAACCAACCTCTGTTTCTTTTATTTCATTCAGTGTTTTAAGCATTTCCTTTCTAAAGTCCACATACTGTTTGGCTGCAACTTCCTCTATTTCTTTATGGATGGCAATATTCTGTTTGAGTTTATCTTCCTTTATGTCTTTATGTATCTTATTTGTTTCCTCTGTTATCATCTTCATGAGCATAGTTCTAACAACTATAGTTCTAACCTAACATCATCTTCTTGGATTTCAGTTATGCTGGGGTGTCCAGGGCTACTTGCCCCTGGGTAACTGGGTTCTGGAGATGCCATATTGCTCTGTCTTTTGTTGCTTGAGCTTTTACGCTGGCCTCTACCCATTGGGCTATCTTAGGTGTTTGGGTTTATTTTCTGGTGGTTCCTGGGGATCCTGTGGTGGAGAGAATCCCCTTGGCAGAAAGCTGGTTTTTCTTGAAGGAAGTCTTCTCAGCTTTTTGGGTATAGTCCCTGGATGGCTGGCGTTTTTTCAGGAGTTGCTGTTGCTCACCTCAAGGATAGAGATCTGAGTGGTAACTGTGGTCTTTGTTAGTCGAGAGGGTTCTCCTCTCACCCAGGGAAGTCCTGAAGACAGCTGCCCTGTTTCTGGGTTTCTTGCTGTAAATTTAATGATCAGCTGCTGTGACACAGTTGGACAGTTGGCGCACAGCAACTGTTTGTGCCTGTGTCTGGAGCACAGCTCAGTGATGGCGGCTCGGCCCCGCCACTCTGGGAGACTTTTTTCAGGGAAGGCTTGGGTGATTTAAGTCAGTACAGTTTCCTTCCTTCCTTGTGGATTCTCTGGAGACAGGGACTCCCAGTCTCTTTTTTGCCCTGGGGCGCACCGCTCAGTCTCTGCCAGCTAGCTGGTGCGCAGAAACTCCCTGTGTCTGGAGCACAGCTCAGTGATGGCGGCTCAACTCCACTGGTCTGCGAGACTTTTTCCAGGGAAGGACTGGGTGATTTAAGTCAGTACAGCTTCCTTCCTTCCCTGTGGATTCTCTCACAACAGGGACTCCCAGTCTCTGGTGTTTTTGTGCCTACCGATCAGCCTGGGAAGATGATCAGGACACACAGGCGTGTGGCTCTGGTCTGGTGACCTAGTGCCTGCACGACCCAGGATCTCTTCCAGGTTCTGGCTGGGGGATCTGAGAGTGGTCAAGACCAATTCCCACGCCGTGGGGGTTTCCTCTCACCTGAAAAACACGATCGCTGTTGTTTTAGGGCCCAGGGTTCAGTCTCTTGATCGCTGTACAGGAAATGTTGTCTGGCTCCTCAGCTGCCATGTTCTCCTGGCACAACCATCTTGTACCCTAGCATATTTGGCAGGCAGGACAGATTGTAGGTCAAAAATTTAGTAAATGGGTTGATTTCCATGTTTCTCTTTCAGCCTTCGGAGTAACTTCCTGCACAAAAGAGACTAGAATGTAGGGGGTGAAGGCAAAATGGAGGCACCATTTCAATTTCTTCTGTTCAATGATTTGTGTAGTATTGTCCATGACAATGGAGCACTGCTGTCAGTTTGTGGAAAGCAATCCATTGCCTTGGCTACAGCCTGGGTTGTTTGGGAATTTCCATGGGAACCCCTTGGCCAATAACGTGACTGAAGACAAACCATTCTCACCACTGGAAGCCTTGCTTTGCTACAAGAGATGACCAGTTGAGACCTGTATTGTTCATTACTAGGAATTCTCACTGGGATCACCTTCATACATTCCAGGAGTTTCCACCACACTAGGTTTTCACACCACACCCCACAATAGCCCCTCAATTTTAGCCATCTCTCCTGCACTCTCTCCCTCTACTCCATGTCTTTCCCAACCTAATCTCCCTGCTCCCTTTCCCAACCACCTCCAGTCAGCCCATAAAATTTATTCTATTTCATCCTCCCAGGGAGACTCATGCATCACCACTAG
>NW_026592510.1:18687890-18690781 GCF_907164565.1 Psammomys obesus | reverse complement strand
CCTATGGCTTGTAGATTGGTTATCGTTAACAGCTAATATCCATTTATAAGTGAATACATACCATATTTATTTTTCTGAGTTTGTTTTACCTCACTTAGGATGTTTTTTTCTAGTTCTATTCATTTGCCTGAAATTTTCATGATGTCTTCTTTTTTTAAATAGCTGAGTAATACTCCATTGCCTAAATGCACCACATGTTCTTTGTCCATTCTTCTGTTGAGAGATATTTAGGTTGTTTGCAGTTTTTGGCTATTATGAGTAAAGCCCTATGAATATGGTTGAGTAAGTGTTCTTGTGGGAGGATGGAGAAGTCCTTTGGCATATGCGCAAAAGTGGTATAAGTTAGTTTTGAGGTAGATCAATTCCAAACTTCCTGAAGAGCCACCATGTTGATATACATAGTAGCTGCATGCGTTTGAATCTCCAACATCAGTGCAGGAGTGTTCTCCTCATTCCACATCCTCACCAGCAAGAGTTGTCACTTACATTATTGATTTTAGCCATTCTGACAGGTGAGAGGTGAGTTTCCTTTATTGAGAATTCTGTTTAAATCTATATCCCATTTTAAAAATTCATATCTAATTTCTTGAGTTTTAGTCCTCTATTGGATATAAAGTAGTAAAAATCTTTTTCCCATTCTGTGAGATGATGCTTTGTCTTATTGATGCTGTCCTTTGCATTACAGAAGCTTTTCAGTTATATGAGGTCCCAAGTATTAGTTGTTGATCTTAGTGCCTGTGCTATCAGTGTTCTATTTAAAAAGTCTTCTCCTGTGCTAATGCATTCAAGCCTATCCCTTACCTACTCTTACTCTTCTATAAGATTCAGCATACCTGGTTTCATGTTGAGGTTTTTGATCCACTTGGACTTGAGTCTGATAGAGGGTTATAAGTATGGATCAATTGGCATTCTTCTACATTGGCTGAAATTTAGTTTGACCAGCACCATTTATTGAAGAAGCTGTCTTTTTTTCCAGAGTATATTTCTGGCTATTTTTTAAAATAAAGAATCAGGTATCCATATGTGTGTGGATTTATGTCTGGGTCTTTAATTCAATTCCACTGATCAACATTTCTGTGTTTAAGCTGACAACATATGATTTCCATTACTATTGATACAGCTTGAAATCAGGGATGGTGATACCTCCAGTAGTTCTTTTGTTATACAGAATTGTTTTAGCTATCCTGTTTTGTTTGTTTGTTTTTTGTTTGTTTTTCCATTGGAAGTTGAATATTGTCCATTCAAAGTCTGTAAAGAATTGTGTTGGAAATTTGATGGGGATTACACTGAATCTGTAGAGTTCTTTTGATAGGATGACCATTTTTACTATGTTAATCCTAACAATCCTTGAGCATAGGGTATATTTCTATCTTCTGTTATCTTCTTCAATATCTTTCTTCAAAGACTTAAAATTATTTATCACACAAGTCTTTCACTTGCTTGGTTAGTCACTCCAGGATATTTCATACTATTTGAAGCTATTGAAAGAGAGTTGTTTTCCTGATTTCTTTTTAAGCCTATCTGTATTTTATATATAGAAAGGCTACTACTGTTCAAAGTGAATCTTGTATCCAGCTAGTTTGTTGAAAATGTTTATCAGCTGTAGGTGTTCCCTGGTAAAAGTTTTAGGATCATTTAGTATACTATCACATCATCTGCAAATAACAATACTTATTCCTTTTCAATTTATGTCCCATTGTTCTCTTTCAGATGTCTTTTTGTTCTAGCTAAGACTTTAAGCACTATATTGAAGAGTTATGGAAAGAGTGGACAACTTAATATTGTTGTGAGCCACCATGTGGTTACTGGGAATTGAACTCAAAACCTCTGGAAGAGAAGCCAGTGCTCTTAACTGCTGAGCCACCTCTCCAGCTGAAGGGAAAGAATCTTACATGTTTAGCACAGGCATAATTTTTAAAAATATGTTTTCTATTTGTGGTTTGTTGAATCTATTGAGACAGAATCCACAGACACTGAAGACTCACTGCATTTTAATACTGTAGACATTACTAAGGCCGTCCTGGATATTTGCCTGGTTAATATAACTCTGGTTTCACAACTGGGAGCAACAACAGCCACACTTTACTAACTACCCCCACCCCTTGCTAGCCTGCTGCTGCCAGGCCATTTAGAACTGTGGCTGAGTGCAGGTAGAGCAAAAAGAATTGGGATGAATCCAAACACCCATCTCTTCAGATGGGGCCAAGGCAGGTTCTTAGTATTTTCTAGACATGAAGGCATTTCCCTGATGCTTACTCCCATTGATCTTGTTCTCTCTCTCTCTCTCTCTCTCTCTCTCTCTCTCTCTCTCTCTGTCTCACACACATACATTCTTTCTTATTTCCCCACATTTCATAAGGAGCTGACATAGAACAAAAAGCTCATTCCAGATGTTCATGCATAGCTCAGCTCGTATTTGTAAATGGAAACCTTTGGAGGGGACTTGGACCTTATCAGGCCAAGCTGTGGGAGGAGAAAATGAGACATGAAAGAATGAAGTAAAAGATAATATAGAGATGCATCCAGGGGAAGAGTTCTCATAAGAGATGGGATGTAGAAATGGTCATTAGTGTCAGGCACAGAAGAAGCAAGTCTTGCCCAGAGAGACCAGTACAATCCATACTGTGTATTATCATAGACTTATAGAGGAAAAAAGAATCTAAGATTCAGGATAAGCTAGAGATCATATCCACAATGCCCTGGTGGAAACAGAAAGCAAAGATATTGTACAAAAGTCAGGATATTTGATAAACTGAGCTGCAGACAACAGGTATGTTAGGCCCAAGGCATTGAAGTTCATTATCTTTATATAATCTCCCCCAAAGAAAGGTGGATGAAGCTGAGTTGGATTGGATTGGATTGGATTGGATTGGATTGGATTGGATTGGATT
>NW_026592510.1:18624119-18687880 GCF_907164565.1 Psammomys obesus | reverse complement strand
GATTGGATTGGATTGGATTGGATTGGATTGGATTGGATTGGATTGGAGTGTACTGAATTGAATCAAATCAAGTCTGCAATGGCTGAGGAGGTAGTCAATTCCCAATAACCACAAACAGAGATTCAGAAAAGAGAAACAGCATAACTTTCTACATTCTGAGAACAGGTTGGGGGAAAGAAAAATGTTTGATTTCTTAATCACAAACTTTGGCCCCAAACATCTTATGTTTGAATGTCTGAAAATGGTGTCTGGCTTGCCAACTTTCTGTTTTGCACAACTGCCCAAATGGGTTACAGCTGTTCAATTCAAAAACCCCTAATTCTGAAACAACTACATGCCTTGGTCCAGTGACTTGAGTTCCATTGGGACCTCTACCTGTTTTGTTTTCTTTTTTTTTTTCTTTTTTGAAGTGAATTTCACATTATCCTTTCAAGAAATGAATTCGCTAGTGAGCTAGAGTTGTACATGTCTCTAAAAACAATCTACAACCACCCAGTTAAGTTGTAGGAATTCTACCTATATGTTTGGGGGTACATTTACCGCAAAACCTCAGAATATATTTATATAAGAATGATAGGAATATGAATAAGTTGTTTAAATTAGCAAAAATCATAGTAGAAAAAATCTCTCTAGTTTGGTGATGATTTCTCTTGTCCTTGTTTGCTTGTTCCTATACACTAAGATCTTCTAGATGTTCTCACAAGCCTTTGGTCCTGGGATGACCATGTGGTGAAGCTCTACCCCATGCGTTATGTTAGCGCTCACATGGGCAAAAGACATGAAACTTCCTACTGTAGAAAAGAAGGGAAGACCAGAGCAGGGGCGTTATGAAGTCAGGTTGCAGATTCAGGGACTAAAAGATTGCTGTTGTGGGGACCATCTGCAGTGGAATGGAGGAGGAATTCTCCTCTAGAATGCACAAGTCTATTACAGTAGACTGGCAGAAAAGTGAGCTTAACAAGTCATGGACTAGTTAGATAAGTAGAAAAGCCAGTGCTTGCCGGATCATCAAGCATCACTACCCAGCTCTACATATGTATTCAGAACTCTATGAGCTTTTTAAGCAGGGAGTTCGCTCTTCATAGAAAGCCAAATGTCAGCATAATTACCCTGCTAAATTCAGAGCTGGATTCTGATGCAAAGTAGCAGTATAAACCCAAACAAACAAGGAAAAAAAAAAAAGAGGGACCATATTTATGGGTGATTGTTGATGCCTAACCTAGAGAATAAATAAACAAACATTTCCAGCATCCAGTAATCAAAGGACACTAGAATATAAGTATGATCCTGATAGTTTTCACCTCTCCTAGGGCAAGGCAGGGTCAAGGTTATCCACAATCAGGATCAAAAAATGGAACTGAGATTTTGTTCTGAGGAATGAAGGCATTAACTCAGGATAGTTAGAGAAATCAGGGGTCATGAGCCAAGGCAGGTACAGCTGTTTGCAAGCACTGTGCTATAGCTCAAAATCACCAAAGAAGGGATTATTTAAAAAGTCGTGAGTTTCAGAATTTAATAGTATCTATGTTCTCTCAATGAGTGGTTCTCAAATTTAATATGCACAAGAATCACCTACATTTAAGGTTCTGATTCAGTGTTTGTAGAGAAGGAATAGATGAGGCTTACATGACGCCTCAACTACATTCCCAGGCAATACTACTGCCATTCAACCTTGGGCCGCGCTATGACAAGCCAAGGGTCTAGAGCAGTGGCCTCAACTCAGGCCGGATATTAGCTTTGAACCATGTTGTTTCCACCCCTGTCTCTCTCCCAGAGGAGATTTGGATTTGTTTTGGTGTTAAAAAGCTCAACCAGCTTATACATAATTTGGGCACCCATCTGAGAAAACTCCCATTGACTCTCAAGCATTTTTCAAAAGAATTTTTTCAAATATTTCTTCTAATTTTAGTTCTCTCAATAAATTCTCTCGTGATATTTTCCAGGGTTTACAAAATTTTCATAATGCTAAACTTTCTGGTCTTTTCTTCAACCAAAAAACATTGTAGGAAAATAAATACTGTCTAACTGTGTTTGCAGTGGGAATTAAAAGTGCCTGCGTTGTGGGTCCCGTAGTTTTTATTTTGCATTTTAAATTTAAAAAAAATCACTGTTAAAAAATTGTTCTAAAATATGTCCTCACCATGATAGACAGATTAGAAATTTATATTTTCTTGTTGATTTAAAAAGCATTTCTTGTCAGCAGCAGCCTTCTCTCAGACCACTTCCTAGTGTTGCTTTGCTTAAGCCCTAATGATCTGTCTGTTTTCTCATTACCCTTCTAGGCTGGACCCAATGTCAGTTGAACATTCTTAGGAGGTTGATGTCTTGTTTAGTTCCACATACTTCTCTTCTGAGAGGGAGGGGGCAAATGAGGTTAGCTATCAGTTGCAAGATATGCAGATAATCCATCGCCCTACTGGGACAATCATTTCTGTGAAGAAGATCCAGGGACAGTCTTTTCACTGACATCACCCATTCTCTTAAGTCTGGCTCCTTCCCAACACCTTGCTTTTTTCACTCCCATTTCTCCCTTATTTGCTGTCATCTTAGAGCAAAAGGTTTGCATCAATTATAAAGCTGGCTTATGAGGACTTTGACTTTCTGGCTGATCCCCAACCCCTACCTCCAGTTACTACCATTCTGCAGCATTCCAGAAACAATTTAATTTTAGGCACTGTGCCTACAGTTAGAGCAGGAGGCACCAAAAGGATCCAAGTTAGTTGGTGAAGTGTGAATGTCTTGGTGTCTCCTAAGTAGAGATGAGGTTCTTTAACTCACGAGTGTTTAAAACTAAAAGTTTAACATAAAAATGCTACTTCTCAAAGGCCACTGGAGATGTGTTTTTCAGACTGAAGGTCCCTGCTCAGTAGTGAGTGGGAAATTTTGTGCTGCAGTGTTTTGTTTTGCATCAAATGATTTCTTCCCTGTAATTGAAAATAGATTTTTTTTCCTCACATAATATATTCTAATTATGGTTTTCCCTTCCTCTTCTCCCCCCAATTCCTCCACACCTCCCATCCCATCCTGATCCACTCCTTTTCTGTCTCTCATTAAAAAACAAACAGGCTTCTAAGGGATAATAATAAAATAAAATATGATCAAACAAAAACTAACATACTAGAGTTAGACAAAAGAAACAAGCAGAAGGAAAAAAGCCCCCCCAAAAAAAAAAGGTTCAAGAAACAGACACCCACTCTTTTGCATACTCATAAATCCCATAATAATACCAAACTGGAAACCATAATATATACACAAAGGACCTAGTACACACTCATGGAGACCCTGTTCATGCTGCCTGAGTGCATATTAGCTTTGATTATGCTGATTTAGAGGTCCTTGTTTTCTTGGTGTCCTTCATCTCCTCCGGTTCTTACACTCTTTATCCTCCTCTTCCACAGGGTTGCCTGAGTCCTGCCTGATGCAAAGGAGTTGATGGAGCGACACCATTTCAGTCTGAGTGTTCTAGGGTCTCTCTCTGCATATTATCTGGCTATGAATCTCTGTATTTATTCTCATCTACTACAGGAGGGAGCTTCTCTGATGATGGCTGAGCAAGGCACTGATCTATGAAGATAGCAGAATATCCTTAGAGGTCACTCTATTGCTGTGTTTTGTCTCGCTTTTAGAGTACTAATATTTGGTTTTACCCTAGGTCTCTGTACTATCTAGTCTCAGGTTCTTGATCTACCAAGCACTATGATCAAGGTAGGGTTCCTGTCTCATGGAGGCTGCATTACTTTAATAAATGTAAAATGGAGGCAAGAAAATGTGTAACAGTGTATCCCACATTGTAAGCAAAGCCCCTTCTTAAAATCAGTCTTCTGTTTCTATGTGTTTGGGTCAAGTTTTATTTACAATGCTTGAAAGCCACCAGATGAAGACAACCATCAATAAGCCCAACTTTACTCAAAATAATCCCAGTCTATTATAACTCCATAATCTTATTTATTTGTTTATTATCATTACATGATCTTCAGCTAAAAAGTCCACCTACTTTTAGAGCATAAAAATCCACTTTGAACCTGTATTGTGTGTGTGAGAGAGACAGAGAGAGAGAGAGAGAGAGAGTGTGTGTGTGTGTGTGTGTGTGTGTATGTGTGTGTGTATGTGTGTGTGTGTGTGTGTGTGTGTGTGTGTGTGTGTGTGTGTAATAGATTAAATCATCAAGTTCCTGCTTCCCATCTGTGGTGGTTTAAAAGAAATCAGCCCCACAAAACTTAGGTATTTGAATGCTTAGTCACCAGGATTGGGATTGGGAGGTGTGGCTTTGTTGGAGGACTTTCACCAGTGGAGGTGGGCTTTAAAGTTTCAAAAGCCCATGCCAAGCCCAGAGTCTCTATCCACCTTTGCCACCAAGATTCCCGCCATGATGACAATGGACTGAACCTCTGAAAGTGCAACCAGGTCCTAATTATATATTTGTTTGTAAGAGTTGCCATAGTCATGGTGTCCCTACAGCAATAGGACACTGAGTAATATATCATCAGATCTGAAAATTAGATTTTACCTGGTTCTTCTAACAGTATACCATGTTGGATGCAGCATGAGCTCACCCAGGCTCGTCTTAGTTGACATGCTGTCAGTTGTTTGGTGTAGTTGTTTGTTAATAGTAACTATTAACACTATCAAGAGCAAGATACACAGTCTTCTCTACATTGTCTTTACCTCAGAATGTAGTTCCCAGCAGGAGAGTGCTAGCTGCAGGGCATTTGGTATCAACGCACTTTAATTAATAAATCTAGGAAACAAGAAATGTTCTTTTGGGAAATGGATGGACCATCAACTGTTAAATGAAATGGAAAAAGACAAGCACAGATATTGAAATCAGAATTTGTTTACTGTTTGGGTCTTACATTGAGCAGTTCAGTTCTTGCACTGAGTACATAGATTCCTTGTGTTTTTCCATATAACCCTTGAAATGATGTAAAATAAATACATAAAGACATTTTTCTTTTAGACAATGAAGGAGCCTGATGTGGAGCAGCACACCTTTAATACCACGCTGGAAGGAAGAGGTAGGTGGATCTCTATGTATTCAAGACAGTCTGGTCTACATAGCAAGCTTCATGCCAGCCAGGGATACATAGTTGTAGAAGGAATCTCTTGTGTATTGTATAGATGCAACACCTCAATTTTAAAAAGCCTATACCCTAGGCTGAGGCAAGAAATAGTTGGAACTTAGGCAGGCAGAAGGGATTCTGGGATAGAGACAGGTGTGGGAGATTGAGCAGGCAAGATGTGATGAATATTGATACAGGTGCCTGAGCTCAGGTAACCAGCCACGTGGCAGAATTTAAATTAGTGTAATGGGTTAATTTACATTATGAGCTAGTCAGAAAAGAACCTAGCTATATGGCCTATGTATTTGTGGACTATTTAGTGAGTCTCATGAGCCGTTATTCCAAAAGCTAAGGGAGAGGAGGAAAAACCACCAGCAACATAATGATTATATACTAGTACACATAGTGAGACTGTGTTTCAAACAAAACCCAAATAATAATAATGAAGAAATGGTCCTGGCAATATTAGAAAAGGTGCATTTTCAAAACTTTCAGAAAAAGTTAGTTTCACAACTGTTCAAGGATGGAATTAAGCCAGGCACAAGCCCACAGAAGTATGATTTATAGAGCAAAAACATGAACCCTGTGTCTGTCTAATGCACTACTGTTCCATTGCTTTTCTCTGGAAGAAAAGAAAATTTATTCATTTGTAATTTTAGCATTTTCTTTATTATTTCGTTTAATTAATTAATTCACTTTATATTCTGATCATAGGCCCTTCCTCCTCTCCTCCCATTCCCAACTTCCCTCCCACCTCCCTCACTTCCTCCCCTACTCCTCAGATAAGGGGAGCCTCCCCCCATCAACTCAGACCAGCACATCCAGTTGCATCAGGACTTAGCACATCTTCATCCCCTATGGCCTGGCATGGTGGTCCCTCTAAGGTAAAGTGATTGAAAATCAGGCAACAGAATCGATGTCAGAGACAGTGTCCTCTCTCCTTTCCAGGGAACCCATATGTTGCCCAAGCTAGTCATCATCTACTTGTATTTAGGGGGACCTTATTGAAGTCCATGCATGGTCCATAAGCCCCACTGAACCCAAGTTAGTTGGATCTGTTGGTCTTCTTGTAGAGCTCCTGTCCCCTCTGGGTCCTTATTCCCTTCCCCCATTCTTCCACATTCCCTGCCTTCTACCCAGTGTTTGGCTGTGAGTCTCAGCACCAATTTCAATTCACTCTTAGGAGGAGCCTCTGAGAGGACAGCTATGCTAGTCTCCTATCTGTAAGGATAATAGTGTATCACTAATAGTGTTAGGGTTTTGGTTCTCTCCCATGGACTGGGTCTCAGGTTAGGCCAGAGATTTGTTGGATATTCCCTTAATCTCTGCTCTGTCTTTATCCCTTCACAACTTGAAGGCAGGGTAAGTTTTTGTGGATGAGTTGGAGTTTTTCTCCCTCCTTTAGGAGTCTAGTCTAGTAAGAGGGTAACCTCTTCAGTCTCTGTGACCCCTGCTACTAAGAGTCTCACCTAAAGTTACCTCATATACTCCCAGGAGCCTAACCTGTCTTATGTCTCCAGCTTGTCGCAGAGATTCGTCTGCCCACGGTTTCTCTTCTCTTTGCAAGCCCTCTGTCCTCCCCCACCTCCTCAGTGTGATCCATACCCTCATTTCATGCTTATTCTTCAACTGTGTTCTCTCTCTTCAACTACTTCTGTTATCTATTCTAGTTCTAATTCTGAGTGATATTTAAGTATCCTCCTTTGAGTCCTCCTTGTCACTTATCTTCTTTGGATCTATGAATTGTAGTATAGTTATCCTGTACTACATGGCTAATATCCACTTATAAGTGAGTACATGCCATGTGTGTCTTTCTGGGTATAGATTACCTCACTCAAGATGATATTTTTTAGTTCCATCCATTTGCCTGCAAATTTCATAATTTCCATGTTTTTAATAGCTGATAGTATTCCATTGTGTAAATGTACCACGATTTCTGTATCCATTCTTCAGTTGAGGGACATCTAGATTGTTTCCAGTTTCTGGCTAGTATGAATAAAGCTTCAATGAACACAGGTGAGCAAATGTCCTTTTCATATGGTGGAGCATCTTTCAGGTATATGCCCAGGTATATGAGTCTTGAGGTAGGGCTTGTCCCAATTTTCTGAGAATGATCCAGACTGATTTCCAAAGAGGTGGTAAAAATTTGCACTCTCAACAGTAATGGAGGAGTGTTCTCCTTACTCCACATTCTTGCCAGCATGTGCTGTCACTGAGTTTTTGATCTGAATGGTTTCGGATGGAATCTTTGAGTTGTTTTAATTTGCATTTACTTGGTGACTAAGGACATTTCTTTAACTGCTTGTTGGCCCTTCAATATTCTTCTGTTGAGAATTCTGTTTAGCTCTGTACCCCATTTTTTTAAGTTTGATTGTTTGGTTTTTTGGTGTTTAATTTCTTGAGTTCTTTATATGTTTTGAACATTAGCCCTCTGCCAGATCAAGGGTTGTTGGAGATCCTGCGTTTTGTTCTATTGGCAGTTTTGTTCTATTAGCTTTTACCTAACAAAAGCTTTTCAGTTTAATGAGGTCCCATTTATTAATCATTTTTATCTCAGAGCCTGTGCCGTTGGAGTTTTGTTCAGGAAATTGTCTCCTGTGCCAATGAGTTCAAGGCTCTTCCTCACTTTCTCTTCCATTAGTTTCAGTGTATCTGGTTTTATATTGAGATGTTTGATCTACTTGGACTTTTGTTCAAGGTGATAAATATTAACCTATTTGCTTTCTTCCACATGTAGATATCTAGTTAGTCCAGCACCATTTGTTGAAGATGCTTTCTTTTTCCATCGTATGGTTTTGGCTTCTTTGTCAAAAATCTGTAGGTGTGTGGGTTTATTTCTGAGTCTTCAATTCAATCTCATTGATCAACCTATCTGTTTTTATGCCAATACCATGCAGTTTTTATTGCTACTGCTCTGTAGCACAATTTGAAATCAGGGAAGGCAGAAGATCTTTTGTTGTACAGGATTGTTTTCGCTATTCTGTTTTTGGTTTGTTTTTTTTTTTTTTCCGTATGAAGTCGAGAATTGCTCTTTCAAGGTCTGTAAAGAATTGTGTTGAAATTTTGATGGGAATTGCATTGAATCTGTAAATTACTTTTGTTAAAATGGTCATTTTTACTATGTTAATTCTACCAATCTAGGAACATGGGAAATCTATCTTCTAATATCTTCTTCAATTTCTTTCTTCAGAGACTTGAAGTTCTTGTCATACAGGTCTTTGACTTGCTTGGTTAGAGTTACACCAAGATATTTTATATTATTTGTGGCTATTGTGAAGGGTATTGTTTCCCTAATTTCTCTTTCAGCCCTTTCACCATTTGTATAAAGGATGGCTACTGAGTTTTGTGAGTTAATTTTGTATCCAGCAATTTTGCTGTAGGTGTTTAACAGCTTTAGGAATTCTCCTGTAGAATATTTGGGGTCACTTAAATATACTATTATATTATCTGTGAAAAGTGATACTTTAACTTCTTCCTTTCCAATATATACTCCCTTGATGTCCTTTAGTTGTCTTTCTGCTATAGCTAGGACTTCAAGTACTATGTTGAATAGATATGGCGAGAGTGGACATTCTTTTCTCTGAAGGTCTGGTAGAATTCTGCACTGAAACCATCTGGCCCTGGGCTTTTTGTGGGGGGGGAAGGGGTTGGGAGACTTTTAAATGAACCCTTAAGGGCTATAGGACTAGGACTATTTAGATTGTTCATGTGATCTTGACTTAACTTTGTAAATGGAACCTATCAAGATAATCATTCACTTCATTTTGATTTTCCAGTTTTATAGAGTATAGGCTTTTGAAGTAGGACTTAATTATTGTTTGAATTTCCTCACTATCTGTTGTTATGTCCCCCTTT
Organism: Psammomys obesus; assembly: GCF_907164565.1. Lineage (NCBI taxonomy): Eukaryota > Metazoa > Chordata > Mammalia > Rodentia > Muridae > Psammomys > Psammomys obesus. Next base: position 18,678,965 of record NW_026592510.1, on the reverse strand, counting down.
TCATTTCTGATTTTGTTAATTTGGATGTTATCTCTTTGCTAAGGGTTTGTTTATCTTGTTGATTTTCTCAAAGAACCAGCTTTTAGATTTGTTGATTTTTTTTGTATTGTTCTCTTTGTTTCTAAGTCATTAATTTCAGCCCTGAGTTTGAGTATTTCCTGTTATCTACTTCTCTTTGGTATGTTTGCTTCAATTTGTTCTAAAACTTTCTGACGAACTGTTAAGTATCTGATTTGTCCAGTTTCTTTATTAAGGTACTTAGTGCTATGCACTTTCTTCTTTACACTGCTTTCATTTTGTCACATAAGTTTGGTTATGTTGTGTCTTCATTTTCATTAAATTCTAAAAAGTCTTTTATTTATTTCCTTATTTCATGCTTGACCCAGTGGTCATTGAATAGAGAGTTGTTCAGTTTCCATGAGTTTGTAGGCTTTTTGTTGTTTCTGTTGTTGAGTTCCAACTTTAATCCATGGTGGTCTGATAAGATACAGGGGGTTATTTCAATGTTCTTGAACCTGTTGAGGCTTGTTTTCTGATTGAGTATATGTTCAGTTTTGGAGAAGAATCCATATGGTGCTGAGAAGAAGATATAATCTTTTGTGTTTGGGTGAAGTGTTCTGTAGATATCTGTTAGGTCCATTTGATTCATGATATCACTAAGTTTAATTATTTATCTGTTTAGTTTTTGTCATTGACCTATCTATTGGTGAGGGTGGGATGTTGAAGTCTGCAATTATTAATATATGGGGTTCAATGTGTGATTTAAGCTTTAGTATTTTTTTTTTCCAAATCCGGCTACCCTTGCATTTGGGGCATGGATGTTCAGAACTGACATGTCATCTTGGTGGATGTTTTCTTTGATGAGTATGTAGTGTCTTTCCCCATCTCTTTTGATTACTTTTGCTTGAAAATCAATTTTATTAGATATTATAATACCTATTCCTGCTTGTTTCTTGGGTGCATTTTCTTGGAAAACCTTTTTCTAGCCCTTTACTCTGACGTTATATCTATCTTTGTTGCTGAGGTATGCTTCTTTTATCAGTAGAATGATGGATCCTGTTTTTGTATCCACTCTGTTAACCTGTTTCTTTTTTAATATAATTTTTTATTTATTACAATTTATTCACTTTGTATCGCAGCTGCAGTCCACCCTCATTCCCTCCCAATCCCACCTCCTCCCTCATCTCCTCTCATGCCCCTTCCCCAGTCCACTCATAGTGGAGGACCTCCTCCCCTTCCATCTGACCCTAGCTTATCAGGTCTTATCAGGACTGTCTTTCATAGTCTTCCTCTGTGGCCTGGTCAGGTTCCCCCCTCTCAGGTGGAGGTGATCAAAAAGCCAGACACTGAGTTCATGTCAGAGACAGTCCCTGTTCCCTTTACTTGGGAGGCCATTTGGAGACAGCTGCCACCGTCTACCTCTGTGCAGGTTATCTCCATGAATGGTCCTTGGTTAGAGTATCAGTCTCAGAAAATACCTGTAGGCCCAGATTTTTTAGTTCTGGTGTTCTCCTACTGGAGCTCCAGACCCTTCCAGGTCTTTCTATCTCCCCTTTCTTTCATAAGATTCCCTGCACTCTGTCCAAAGTTTGGCTATGAGTCTCAGCATCTACTTTAATACCCTGCTGGGTAGAGTCTTTCAGAGGCCCTCTGTGGTAAGCTCCTGTCTTGTTCCTTATTTTCACCTTCTTCCAATGTCTATCCCATTTGCCTTTTTAAATGAAGATTGAGCATCTTACCTAGGGGGCTCCTTCTTGCTTAGCTAACCTGTTTCTTTTTATTGGGGAATGGAGTCTACTGATGCTGAGAGATATTAATAACTAACTGATGATCCCTGTAATTTTGATATTAGGGTGGTAGTGCATGTACTTCCCTTCTTTTGTTTTGCTAGTGTGAAATTATTTATTTCCTGTGTTCTTCTGGGTGTAGTTACCCTTGTTATGTTGGAGTTTTTCTTCTAGTATCCTCTGTAAGCCCGGGTTAGTCAAAAGATACTGTTTAAATTCGGTTTTGTCGTGGAACATCTTGTTTTCTCCATCTATCATTATTTAAAGTTTTGCTGGATATAGTATTCTGTGCTGGCATATGTAGTGTCTTAGGGTCTGCAGGATGTCTATTGAGAAGTCTGTTATAATTCTAATAGGTCTGCCTTTATATGTTCCTTGGCCCTTATCCCTTGAAGCCTTTAATATTTTTCTTTGTTCTGTACATTTAGTGTTTTTTATGATTGTACAGTGGGAGGATTTTCTTTTTTGGTCCAATCTCGTTGCTGTTCTGTAAGCTTTTTGTATGTTTATAGGCATCTCTTTCTTTAGGATAGGAATTTTTTTTCTTCTATGATTTTTGTTGCAGATATTTTCTGGACCTTGGATCTGGGAATCTTCTTTCTCTGATTCCTATTATTTTTAGGTTTGGTCTATTTATGGTGTCCCAAATTTCCTGGATGTTTTGTATTAGAAACTTTGTAGATTTAGCATTTTCTTTGACTGATGTATCATTTCTTCTATTGTATCTTCTATGCCTGAGAGTCATTCTTTTATCTCTTGTAGTCTGTTGGTGATTCTTGCATCTGTAGTTCCTGTCCTCTTTCCTAGATTTTTATTTTCAGTGTTGCCTCAGATTGAGTTTTCTTTATTGCTTCTTCTTTCCCTTCAGATCTTGAACAGTTTTATTCATTTCTCTCTCCTGTTTGCTAGTATTTTCCTGTATTTCTTTAAGGGGTTTATTCATTTCCCTCACCTGTTTATTTGTATTTTCTTTTATTTCTTTGAGCGTTTTATTCATCTCCTGTTCAAATGCCTCTATCATCTTCATAAGATTAGATTTAAGTTTGTTTTCCTGAGCATCAAGTGTGTTAGAATATACAGGGTCTTTTGTAGGAGGATATTTGGGTTCTGGTGGTGTTGTATTGACCTGAGTTTTGTTGAGTGTGTTCTTACACTGTCCTCTAGCCATCTGGTTGACCCTGGTTCTTGTAGGCTTGGAGGGCCCTGGTAGTCCCTGATGGCTGTCACCTTTAAAGGTTGTTGATGCCTGCCTTCTCTCTGCTGGCAGTCACTAGCATTTGCTGTCATTGGGACCACAGGGATTGGTGTGTGGAGGTCACAGAACAGACATCACCTCTGCCTGTCATCTCCAGTGCACTTTAGAACTACCGACAGCACCAGCACCCAGGATCTAGTGCTCAAAGGGCTCAGGAGGAATCCCTCACCCCTTCTGGCAGTCTCCAGTTGCTACTGTTCCTGGAACTGTCTCCTTATTATATTTTAACATTGCAGTTAACTTTCTGGTTGATTCACCTGAGTTCAGTTTTAGGTAGTTTGTTGTCAGTTTGCTCTCACTTAAAAATGAGGTAATTGGGGAACTCTAATCCTACAGATAGGTTTTGCTACCCAGAAGTCTTTGATTTAGTCTTAGCAGTTTAAGAGTCAGCATGATTCTTGGACACCTTTGATCTGAGGGAAAGGAAATGTTAGCTGTTAGATATTAATAGTCATATTTACAAGGCAAAGTGGTGGAAACTACTAAGTGTACAGAACAAAGAGATAAAAGTATTTAAAATATAATAAAAAATAGTGACAAATGAGTATTTATCTGTGAGATCCAATGTCTGACAGAAGTTCTCAAAAGACAGATTAGAGAAGATGGAAAGAGGAAATTCAGAAAGCAGAAGATAAATTTCTAGAACAGAGAACATGGATCTCTGACTGAATGGGTCTCCCAAGGCTCAGCTAAGTGAATGGAAATGATAACAACAACAATAGCAGCCTCCAACCTTTCACCAACAGCTGCACACAGAAAAATAAACAGTGCTGTAGAAACACTGAACTGCCCATTCTACCATCCACCAGTCTGGCATGAGGACAGAACAGAAGGTATCTAGAGAAGCAGAGGACACGGAATTCTTCCCCCCCCAATACACTTTCTACGAAGTAATTTGAAGAGATACCCTAGAAAATAACAGAGCGTTAATTTGTTTTCCATTATATAAAATGAATCTGAGGTAACCAAGCTAGAAAGAGAAAACGAGTTTGGGTCCTCTTTTGGTTCTTTTGGGTATATTTACCAAAGTTCTATTATCCATTCATCAGTTGGGAGGCATCTCGGCTCATCCCATTTTTCAGCTATTGTGAGTAAAGCTGCAATAAACACGGATGTGAAGCGGCCTCTGCTGCGCTACCTTTTCTGTGCCTACTCCCAAAGTGGCATAGTTGGATCAAATGGCTCTGGTTTTAGGGCTGGGTTTCTTTCATTCTTTCTCTGTCTCTCTCTCTCTTTCTTCCTTTATTTCTTTTTGAGAACCACCCACACTGTTTTCTTCGCTTGCTGCACCAGTTCGCAGGGATATCAGCAGTGAATAAGCATTCCTCTTCCCCACATTCTTACCAGCTTTTGTTTTTCTTTAATCTTTTTTATATTATTTATTTATATTTTGTGCATATGCGTATTTCCCCTGCATATATGTCTGCGTACCATGCCTGACACCTACAGAGGTCAAAAAAGGGTTTTGGATCTCCTGCAACTGGAGTTTCAGATGGCTGTGAGCTGCCAGGGGGCCCTGCGGGTTGAACCCTGCAGGTTGAAGCCCTGGGTCCGCTACAGGATCCATAAAAGTTACAAACGGCTGAACCATCATCTCTCTAGCCCCATCTTTTGTTTCTTAGAAAGCTCATCATTCTGACTCATGAGATGGAATCTCAACATAGTTTTAATTACATTTCTGTGTTTGGAAAGAGAAATTTTGTAGCTTTGGTCCCAGTCAGTGGCTCCAATCCTTTAGGGGATGTGCTGACACAGCACGTGTGGCCTGAATACCTTATTCGTGCTCATCCCATGGCCGAAAAAAAGACAAGATAAGAGATCACTTCTCACCCACAAAGAAGCTCTGAATTTTGTGCCTGGACTGGTAACAGCTATGTCAATTTCTAAGAAGAGGCTGAGCAAACTGATACCCAAAGAATGGCAGAACTGGGAAGAATCTGCATCGTTGGTGATAACCTTGAGTTCTCAATTAAACAAACAGATCTGAGCATGTCTGTACGGGAGACCAATTTGCCTTTTTGTTCCAGCTGGTTGATTCGAAGGCTTCTTTTTTTATTCTTAAAGCATAACATCACATAAGTGATCCATCTAGATTTTAGATGTCAGGATGTGATAATTGTAATATTTATGAAAACTGAAATATTATAAGCTGCACGTCTGGATTTAAATCGTTACATCCTCTAAATTTTCATAGCCCTGTGTCAAGATCCAGCCCCTCTCTCCTGTGTTGCTGCACCTCGTTTTCCAAAGCAAGCTTCCAATTTGATAGCCTTAGAATTACAGCTACATGAACGCTCACTAAGAGGAGACCCCTCAGTAACAAGGAAGAATGCTGACTGCGCAGCTGTATTTGTCTCTTCTAGTTTCTTAAAATGATGTTCAGTTTTTTCATCAAAACATGAGAGAAAAATTGACATCTGAGAAATGATGGAAGAAAATGAGTATAAGGAACAAAGTGAAATGTGGAAAAATGCATAAAAGACCTCTCTCAAACACAGACAGTAATGCAGACATAAAAGAGTGCTACAGTAGCTATTTTCTATTATTTCACAATTTCAGTTAGAGGCTGAAAGCCGAATGAAGCTGAATGGTCTGGTAGACATTTTTTCTTTCTTTTTTACTTATTATTATTAAGGGGTGGGGGTAGAGTGAGTTCTTAAAGTGTATCCCAGACTGTCCCAGAGCTTACTATGTAGCTCAAGCTTCAAATTTGTCAAAATCCTCCTGCCTATGGCAGGGATTATTGATATGAGCTACCATGCCCTAGTTTTCACTAGGCGGCTCTACAAAGGATCCATAAAAAGGTCATACCAGAATATGACCACATTCCACACTGTGCATAAGAAGGACTGAGAATCTGTGGGTGATAGTTATTTTGGAGGGAACTGATAAAAACATAGCAGAGTGCTATGTGGTTTATTTTACTGTCTTCTGAAGACAGTAGACAGTAGTAGGGTTCCAAGACACACGAGAGGAAGGGTACCCAAACACACTGAACCAATACAAAACAAAAGAGGGCACTAACATGGGGAGCTTGTTTTCCTCTCTCAGAAGCTTGGTTGGTCTGAGAGAATGAGAAAGCAGTAGGCTCATTCTGAAATGTGCTGAATCAGCACACCAAACAGGTGCATTGTTTCCTGAGAGACACAGCTGGCCACAGGGAGCAGAGTCAGATCTGAATATTCTTATTATTACATCTTTGTCAAAGAATCGTTTGCCTTTAAGGTGGAAAGACCTGCAGATGCACTCTTGTAGCAGGCTCCCAGCGCTCGCGTAGAACAACTGATGACGTGTTAGAGGCACCGTTCTGGCCTTAAAGCACAGCACACAAGTACCCAATAGTGCACAAAATGGGAACAGAGACCTAATCCTAGGTCATAGTTCCAGGAAAGCCCCTAAATGTACTAACCTTGCTTTTTGTTTCTTGCAATTCTGCTTTTTTAAAAAATTTTAAACCAATCCATTTTTAACTCATAAATTCTTTTTTTCCACTGCTCTGTTCACCATTTTTTTTAAATTAATTACACTTTATTCACTTTGTATACCCTCTTAAGCCCCCTCTCTCCTCCCCTCCCTATCCCAACTTCTCTCCCCCTTCTTCACACATGCCCCTCCCCAAGTCCACTGATAGGGGAGGTCCCCCTCTCCTTCCTTCTGATCTTAGTCTATCAGATCACATCAGGAATGGCTGCATTGTCATCTTCTGTGGCCTGGTAAGGCTGCTCCCCCCTCAGGGGGAGGTGATCAAAGAGCAGGCCAATCAGATTATGTCAGAGGCAGTCCCTCTTCCCATTACTATGGAACCCACTTGGACACTGAACTGCCATGGACTACATCTGTGCAGGGGTTCTAGGTTATTTCCATGCATGGTATTTCGTTGGAGTCTGAGTCTCTGGAAAGACCCCTATGTTCAAATTTTCTGGTTCTGTTGCTCTTCTTGTGGACTTCCTATCATCTCCAGATCTTACTATTTCCCTCTTCTTTCATAAGATTCCATCCACTCTGCTCAACAGTTGACCATAAGTCTCAGCATCTGCTTTGATAGTCTTCAGGGCAGAGCCTTTCAGAGGCCCTCTGTGGCAGGTTCCTAACTTGTTTCCTGTTTTCTTCTTCTTTTGCTGTCCATCCTCTTTTCCTTGCAGGATGGGGATTGAGCATTTTAGTCAGGGCCCTCCCTCGTGATTAGGTTCTTTAGATGTACAGATTTTAGTAGGTTTATCCTATATTATATGTCTATATGAATGAGTATATACTGTATGTGTTTTTCTGCTTCTGGGACAGCTCACTCAGAATGATCCTTTCCAGTTCCCACCATTTACCTGCAAATTTCATGATTTCCTTGTTTTTCATTGCTGAGTAATATTCCATTGTGTAGATGTACCACAATTTCTGTATCCATTCTTCAGTTGAGAGGCAACACAATTCTTTACAGACCTGGAAAGAAAAATTCTCAACTTCATATGGAATAACAAGAAACCCAGAATTGCTAAAATAATCCTCTACAATAAAAGATCTTCTGGAGGTATCTCTATCCCTGATCTTATGCTGTAGTATAGAGCAACAGTAATAAAAACTGCATGATACTGGCATAGAAACAGAATGGTGGATCAATGGAACTGAACAGAAGACCCAGAAATAAACCCACACACTTATGGACACCTGATCTTTGACAAAGATGCCAAAACCATACAATGGAAAAAAGATAGCCTCTTCAATAAATGGTGCTGGTCTAACTGGATGTCTACATGTAGAAAAATGCAAATAGATCCATTCTTAACACCCTGCACCAAACTAAAGTCCAAGTGGATCAAAGACCTCAATATAAAACCAGACACATTAAATCGGTTAGTAGAAAAAGTGGGGAAGACCCTAGAACTCATTGGTACAGGGGACAACTTCCTGAACAGAACACCAATAGCACAGGCTCTAAGATCAACAATCAATAAATGGAACCTCAGGAAACTGAAAGCTTCTGTAAACAAAGAACACACACTGTCATCAAAACAAAACGAATGCCTACAGATTGGGAAAGAATCTTCACCAACCCTTTATCTGACAGAGGACTCATATCCAATATATATAAAGAACTAAAGAAGCTGAAAAGCAGCAAACCAAGTAATCCAATTAAAAAATGGGGAACAGAGCTAAACAGAGAATTCTCTGTAGAGGAACATCGAATGGCAAAGAAGCACTTAAATAAATGCTCAACCTCATTAGCCATTAGGGAAATGGAAATCAAAACAACCCTGAGATTTCACCTTACACCCATCAGAATGGCCAAGATGAAAAACTCAAGTGACAACACATGCTGGAGAGGTTGTGGAGAAAGGGGAACCCTCCTCCACTGCTGGTGGGAATGTAAACTTGTACAACCACTCTGGAAATCAATCTGGCGCTTTCTCAGACAACTAGGAATAGCGCCTCCTCAAGATCTAGCCATACCACTCCCAGGCATATATCCAAAAGAGGCTCAAGTACACAGTAAGGACATTTGCTCAACCATGTTTGTAACTCTTACATTCTTAACATTATAGAGCTAAATTGAAATTTATTACCATTCCATTCTTATAATTCTTATCAACAAACAGAAATAAAATCCATAAGCCATAAAGAAAAAACCAAAACAAAACTAAAAACAGGATAAAGCTTATAAAACTAAATGTGAATCCCAGCTTTGACAGCTGAACAGAGAATGTGACTTTTCTTTAGATCCTTATGCTTACTAACTGAAATGTGTCAGTCAGGATGCGCTTTTTGTGTATAAAAGACAAAGGGATGCAAAGACTAGAGCTGCATAATTTAAGCAAGTTCCCCAAGCGGCTGCTGGCCAGAAACAAATACTTTTTTGGGTGTGCGTGGGGGAAGACTTTACATGGTGGTCTCTTATTGACTACTGTGAAACATTTTGGAGACTGAGACACTGGGACACCTGGTGTCTAGGAACCCCTTCGGCGTGTTAGTGCAAAAAAGGGACATTTCCTAGGGAGTATACACCTAAGACATTTCAGAGTCAAACAAACTTCTCCTGCCACCCCAGAGGCTCCTGACACCTCTACCTGAAGCAGGGAATTACAGAAAGTCACTTACAGAATTCTCCCAGTCACTTCTGGATAATATATATATATATATTTATATATATTTATACTTTATTTACTTTGTTCCCTCTAGTTCTCTCCCTCCTCCCCTCCCAATCCCTCCCTTCCTTCCCCTTCTCCACACACTCCCCTCCCCAAGTCCACTGGTAGGGGAGGGTTTCTTTTTTTTCTGTCTGATCCTAGTCAATTAGGTCTCATCAGAAGTTGCTGCATTGTCTTCTGTGGCCTGGTAAGGCTGCTCCCCTCTCAGGGGGAGGTGATTAAAGAGCAGGCCAATCAGTTCATGTCAGAAGCAGTCCCTGTTCCCATTACTATGGAGCTCACTTGGAGACTGAACTTCCATGGGTTACATCTGTGCAGGGGTTCTAGGTTATCTCCGTGCATGGTACTTGGTTGGAGTGTGAGTCTCAGGATATGGGTTTTATAGAAGAAATCCAGTTGGAAAATGGGTTGAGTTTCAGTAGATAGACTGGCTGTGTGCTCCCCTTTTTTGGTTTTTCTTAATCCCCATACCCAGAGTCTTGGCTTATGGGAGTTATGAGCCTTTCTCATGGGAAGACAAAGAAAGAAAGGCAGCTTGTCAGTCTTATCTTTAGTGGATTAAAGGGCCTGATGACAAACCATCTGTCTTTATATTCTGTAGCCTCTGGGGCTTGTCACCTGTGGTGGTTTGAAGAGGTATGCAACCCCTACATACACACACCAGACTCATGTGTTTAAATGTTTGACCCATAAGGAATGGAACTATTAGGAGGTATGTCTTTGTTGGAGAAAGGACATTTGCTCAACCATGTTTGTAACTCTTTCATTCTTAACATTCTAGAGCTAAATTGAAATTTATTACCATGGAGGTGGGCATTGAGGTCTCCTATGCTCAAGTTATGCCCAGTGTGGCACACAGTCTCCTTCTGCTGCCTGTGGATCAAGACGTAGAATTCTCAGCTCCTTCTCCAGCACCATGTCTGCCTATATGATCTGTGTCCTGCCATGATGACAATGGACTGAACCTCTGAAACTGTAAGCCACCCCGATTAAATGCTTTCTTTATAAGAGATGCCATGGTGTCTTTTCACAGCCATAGAAACTCTAACAAGGACATCACCTTAGGAGGCCTGTATTCCTTGTGTAACACGATGGGCTAGTTTGGGCCAGTAGGTTAGATGACCCCACATGGAGGTTGCTTTTGGATAGTAAATTTGCTGCTTGGATCTTGACCATTCACATATAACCTGACTCCCCAGGTTCTGCTGGTTTTCCAATTATGACCTTCAGTTTTCTGCTAAGCCCTAACCTTTATAGATATGGGATTGCATTTCCCAATATCTAATCAATCAAAGACCTGTGATGGGTTCAGGAATATCAGCACATTGGGAACACCAGACTCAGATGGATGAAACTTTATTGAATGCTGAATGAAAACTGACTAGTCAGGCACATAATCTGGGCTCAGGAGCCATGCCATGATATATACCATAACCAGGTAACAACCAGGTAACCAAGTATAGGAAGTGAGACAAGGTGCAGCATTACATCATTTTGACCAGCTACACATAATCAACTTTGTTCTAAATGTATTGTATTTAGGTAGCTAGACAAAGCCTTTAAAGCTGGTTGGCTAGGATATATGCTTGGGGATTTTCCAGTTCCCCACTGTTCTGGGAGGAAGGAACATAGCAGGATGTTGCTGTCTTAGTTCTAATAGAACATACATTTATCTTTGACTCAAGCAGAACATGCATTTATCATGTATTGTTTTTAGTCTAACCAGCAAGTATTGAACTATTTAATTGTATCCTGGTCTCAGGCATGTAGGGCCTGAGAACTTGAACTTATGTTCACCTTGTGATCACAATGGAGACTTGGGAAAATGGCTCCTGGCATGCTAAGGGTGACAGCAGGTGTTAACAGAGAAGTCACAGTTACGCTAGGCACTAAAGTAGGTCTCAACAGAGGGACTATAGAGCTTAAGCAGGTTAAGCATTTTAAGCAACTTACAACAGACCTACTCCATAGTTTCAGGAAAGTCCCAAAATGTACTAACCATGCTTTCTGGCTTCTGCAGAACTGCTTCTTGCTAACTGAAGTATGACCAGTAGGATGTTGGGTTTGTGTATGAAAGATAAAAGGACGCAAAGCTTAGGGCTACATGCTTTGAGCAAGTTCCCCATGCAGCTGCTGGCCAGCAATAAAGACGTTTTGTTGTTGTTGTTTTTTGAGAGTGTTTGTGTGGTGGTCTGTGGTGGGCTTACTTTGAAACATTGGGGGGAGAAGACATGGTAGGTCACATGAGCTCCCTAACTCTAACAGAGTAGAGATTACTGTGTTGAGAGAGGAGGTCACTAAGAAGACTGCTACTGCCTCACTCAAGAGCTCAGCAAAACAGCCAATATTTGCATACCTCTTTTTATACAGGTGAGAAAGTTCATACATTACTCTGTGACGTCAAGGTCTCAGAAGAAAAACGAAAAGCAATACCTGCCTTGAAAATTCTACCAGGCCAGATGAGGATGACTGAACTCCATGACAGTGAAGCATTTGGAAAGAAAGCCAAATTGTCTGTGGTCATTTTTAGTCCCCTTGAAAGCAATTCATGAGGATTCCAAGATGGTGGCACCAATCCTATACAGTGTCTGATCATCAGGACAGGACAGCAGCAACTGCACAACAACCAACAGACCAAACTGTGAGCCCCCAAACACCAGCATTTGTGTTTCCCAGGTGAAAGGAAACCCCACAGTGAAAGAAACTAGTGGTTCCCACCTCTATTCCAATTATTACCCAGCTAATAACTGGAAAATCCTCCAAGATCCTACCAGCACAGGGGTTTCAGCACTTAGTCACATGCCTGTATGCAGACTGAGCCCATTTAGAGAGGTCTATAGAGATAAACTGAATAAGTCACTCAAAGAAATACGGGAAAAAGCAAGCAATAGGTGAAAGGAATCAATAAAACTGTTCAAGGTCTGAAGATGGAAATGGAAACAAGAAAGCACAAACTGAGGCAATCCTGGATAAGAGAACTTAGAAAAAAACAGGAAGTACAGAGGTAAGCATCACCAACAGAATACAAGAGAAGGAGGGAAGAATCTCAGGTGTAGAAGATACAATGGAAAAAACTGATGCATCCATCAAATGCTTCAGTTAAATATTAAATGTTAAAACAAAAAACTCCTGACACAAAACATCCAAGAAACCAAGACACCCTGAAAAGACGAAACCTAACAACAATATGAATAGAGGAAAAAGAAGAGTCCTGTCTCTAAGGCCCAGGAAATATTTTCAACAAAATCACAGAAGAAAATTTCTCCAATTTAAAGAATGAGGTGCCTATAAACATACAGAACACCTAATAGATTAGACCAGAAAAGAAAATCCTCCTGCCACATAATAATCAAAATACTAAATGTACAGAACAAGGAAAACATATTAAAAACTTCGAGGAGAAAAGGCCAAGTAACATATTATGAAAAACCTAGCAGAACCACACCTGGCTTTTCAACAGAGCCTATGAAAGTTAGAAAGGTATGGCCAGATGTCATGCAGACCCTAAGAGAACATAGATGTCAGCCCAGACCTGCATACCCCCCAAAAATCTCAATCATTACAGATGGAACAAATAAGATATTCCACGACAAAAAACAAATTTAAACAGTACCTATCCACAAATTCACACCTATAAAAGACACTAGAAGGAAAACTCCAACCCAAGGAGGCAAACTACGTACAGGAAAAGACAGGAAATAACTTCACTATAGCAAAACTAAAAGTAGACAAGCACACAAACACACTACCACAACCAACATCACAATAAAAGAAACTAACAGTCACTGGTCATTAATCTCTCAACATCAATGAACTCAACTCTTCAATAAAAATACACAAACTGACAGAATGGATGCATACAAGAAACATATCTCAGCCACAAAGATAGACATTGCCAGAGAGTAAAGGGATGGAAGAAGTTTTTCCAAGTAAACAGACCCAAGAAACAAGCTGGAGTAGCCATTATAATATCTAATAAAATAGACTTTCAACCAAAATTAATCAAAAGAGATGAGGAAGGACACCTTATATTCATCAAAAAAAAAATTCCACCAAGATGACATCCCAATTCTGAACATGTATGCCCCAAATACAAAGGCACCCACATTTGTAATAGAAATATTAATAAAGGTTAAACCACATATCAGTTTCCACACATTAATAGTGGAAGACTTCAATACACCATTCTCAACAAAGGACAGGTCAACGAAATAGAAGCTAAACTGAAAAATGACTCTAATAGATATCGTGAATCAAATGGACCTAACAGACATCTGCAGAACTTTTCACCCAAACAGAAAAGAATATACCTTTTTCTCAGCACCTCATGGAACTTTCTCCAAAATTGACCATATAGCAAGTCACAAAGCAAGCCTCAACAGATGTAAGAAGATTTAAATAATACATTGTATCCTATCAGACCACAATGATCTAAAGCCAGCCCTCAACAAGAGAAATAACAAAAAGTGTAAACACACACGGAAACTTAACAACTCCCTTCTGAATGACAACTGGGTCAGGGAAAAAATGAAGAAAGAAATTAAGGACTTCCCAAAATTCAAAGAAAATGAAGGCACAGCATGCCTAAACTTATGGGACACAATGAAAGCCGTACTAGAGGAAAGTTCATAGCACTAAGTGTCTTTATAAAGAGATTGGAGACATCCTATACAAGCAACTTGATGGTACACCTGAAAGACCTAGAAGAAGAAGCAGACAGACCCACGAGGAGAAGACAAATGGAAATAATCAAACTCGGTGCTGAACTGTAGTATCACCCTTTTAATCCTGAGAAGGGTGAGAAAGGAAGATTGCAATTGAAGACCAGCTTGGGTTATATAATAAGATTCCATCTCAAAAGAAGGGCACAGAGTAATATTGACTGATTATAATTTGTTACATTTAGTCTTGGCTATAAGAGATTTGAGCCAATTTTTCAGTTTAAAGGTATTTAATCCCTGCTGAATTACAGATGTTTTGATTGCTGATTGAACACTTCATTGGTTTTATATACCTTGAATTAGGGGGAACATATGTGACCTAGTTTACACATTGCTACACTAGTATATTAGTATAAAGTATCAGCTTGTATTTCTGGTGCTCAGGAGGTTGGGGCGAGAGAACCGTTAATTGAAACCCAGCCATTGCTGGGATTAAGGAAATCTTATCTCAAACAAAATAGGACAAAAGTCCAACTATTCAAGACAATCTATATAATCTAAGACAACTCTAGACCACCACAGGTCAGTATGAATGTGCATGCGTGTGTACAAATATGTGAGAGGGTGTGTTCACAGAGAAAGAATAAGGCATGAAGAGAAAATGAACACCCATTTTGTGGGAAGCACAATGATAGAATGCGGAATGCTAAATCAAATCCAGCCTTTGCTGTCAAGGTGTCTAGTACATCATCCTGGAGGTGGGTGTGCACACACATTGTGAAAACCCTGCAGATGAAGGCCAAAGATCTGCCGAGTGGAGGCTGAGCAGCTGGGCAAAACATGGAAACGTCTAGACAAGATGTTATGCTTAAACAGATTTGATCTCAAATCCCAGTTCAGCCCTACTGAGACTCTAGCCAAATGAGACTCTTTGCTGACCCTCAGATTCTGAGTCTCTGCAGGCCAGCAGGGACTCCCCAGCGGCTGCAGTGAGGAGTAGGACATGAGCCTGACACGTGGTGGAGGAGATAAACAATTCGTCACTATGGAAATGGTCAGGCCCTGCAAGTACTGGCAGTGAGCCCAGCCTGTACCTGGAACACAAAATCAACATACCTTCCATCCGCCTGAAAACTATTAGTTATTCCAAGAAACTGGCTTCAAATCAGGAGAGTTTAGGGCAAGGGTCAGTTTTCACTGTGTTTAAGCAGCAAGGTCCATGTTGCAAGCTTCAAGGTCAGCAAAGCCTGGGTAAGCAAGGTCAACACAAAGCTCTGTATCTAAAATAATTTTCCATGTCTGTAAAGGTCTTGACATCCATATCCAGAAGACACTGCACTTTTTAAAGGTTAGCTGGCTGTGTGCAGCCATAATGGAATATCAATGACGGAGTGATGTGGGAAAAATCATAATGAACACCTCGTTTTCATTTTGCAAATCCCTTCCCTTGGGCTCTGGTAGTAGAGATATGTACTTTGTGGAGACAAGTTCTCCCGTTTATCAAGGTGCCCTGGCCAAGAGGCAGACTCTTGAGCCAGGCAAGGTGAGTTTACCCTTCCCTGCAAATCTGCATCCCAAATGATATTTTCAAAAGTACGAGAAGGGGCAGAGATGATGCCTACCTCTGAGAGCCTAAAAGAAGCTCTCTAAGTTTCTACCAGAATCACCACAATTCTTGTCCTTTCTTGTAATCGTGGCTTCAATTCTTCTATAGGAAGACATGTGCTTTAATGCAAAATTGGATGTTCTTTTCAAGTCTTTCATGTACAAACTTTAACATTTTCACAATAGATCTATCCTTCCATTTATGTCATCCAAGGTGATTTTTGTTTTTTGCACACAGTGCTGAGACAAGCAACATTGTGTTTGTTTTCTATCTACTTTTTAAATCTGGTGACTTTATACATTTTTATGTTAAAATTTCTCTATACTGTGTTGTTTTTTTTTAATTACAAAACCTTAATGAATTGAAAATGTAGCCAGGGGTGCCTTTGCAATGGAGATAAAGCTCAAGGGAGATAAAGCCCAGTCTGAAGCCTAGTTGAAGTCTTTTTACAGTGTTTGTAGCTGTTTCAAGCCACCAGAGAGACTGAAAGACAGCACCAAGAAGGGAGGAGGGGCCAGAATGGGAAATTCTATGGTATCAGCCACAGCATCATGTAACTTAGTCTATGAGTGTAATTCCCAGCCGTTACCACCACAGCTGCCACTCGGTCTCCAGTCAGCCTAATGTGAATCTACTGTGTTCTCAGGATGATGGGAAAAGGAAGGGATGTACCTAAGCTCCAAATTAGGATCAAGAACATTTGAACAATGATGCCAGGGTCCTCGGTGACAGAGCATGGTCTTGATAGGGGAGGTCCTTCCAGACTGGCCGGCCCAGGCGCTCCTTATTCTATAAAATGAGATGCACCCAGACAAGTGTAAAAGAGAGGGTACCTGAAACACAGTCATCTTTGTGTCTGGGTCAAAACACAGGATCGCTTAAGCTCTCCCTTTTTTTTTCTCAAGAAGAATCCTCCTGAAATGCACATGGCACACAAGCCTCAGATGCACCAGCTTGCAGTAAGCCTAGGATAAATATGTTTATTTGGTTTTCAGTCCTCACCTGATGGGCCCTTGAAGAAATGTTATTTCTGGACTTGCAAAGCATTGCAATTCTGTTTTCCATGGACGATGCAGACTAATCAGCTACCACCATGGAAGGAAAATAGAAAGAGATTCCTCTTCCTGGCTGCTAGTCTCAACCTAGAATCTAAAGTATAATAATACCATCTTCAAAGACAAAAGACCAGGTGTTTTCAAGCATGTCTTCCAGGCAGACATTTTCCTATTGAGTGGCTGTTTTCATTAACTACCATCTGCAGGCCAGGCTTGATTTAGCTTGGTTTTTATCAGGACCACAAGGAAATAACATTGCCTAGGTTGAGCCCAAGCAGGTATCTCCTTCACTTCTGGGGGCTGTCCCTGCTCCCCTGCTTAGCTTCTACTCACCTCAAGTTCACTTGACTTTCTGAGAGATACATTGTTGCTTGCTTTGTTTTTTGAGACAGTTTCATGTTGTTGTCCTAGCTGGCCTGAAATCCACAGATGTCTTCCTGGTTCTGCTTTCTACACATTAAAAGGTGCATACCCCCATGCCTGACAGTGCATAGTTTTCAATGTTCTTCTTTCTCAGTGTTTACAGATCTCACAGTGGTTCATTATTTCCCTTAACTTCTGGCCACTTGCCCTCTTTGTTTCGGACTATTGCTATCCTTCTGGTTCTGTTGGTTCCCTTCTGAGTTGTTTGTGGCATGTGTTAGTTTCCACAACTCCAACACAAATACATGATGTAATAACATAGGAGCAGGGAAGGTTTCTTTTAGATCAGTGTTCCAGAGACTGCAGTTTCCAAGCCTTGGTTCCATGGCCATGAACAGAATGTCCTGGTGGTAGGAACTGCAACAGAGCTCATAACCAAGAGAACCCAGAAAGGTAAGCAGGGATGAGACATCCCTGAGAACCATCAGCAGGCACCTACTGCCTCCGGCTAAGTTCTGCCTCCTCAGGTTTTTAGACCTTTTCAAAACAATTGCACTAAGGGGAAGGACAAGTCTCCAACAAGGAAGCCTTCTGAACAGGACAGTTTACATGCAAATTATAAAGCCTGTGTTTGGTGATGACCCAAAATGGTCTCCACATTCTGCAAAGTTCTCTGGCCCAGAGACACCCTCACATCAGCTAGCAAAGTAAAAGTACACAGCAGGTCATTGAGACAACCTCCCTTGCTTAGTCCTAGTCCTGAAAAGCTTTCATTTTTCACTTGCTTGGAGGTACCTTTCCCAACAACCTTTTCTTCTAATTCCAATATAGAAAACTTACATTCACTTCATATTGCAGTGGAGCGTGGTCCTATCTCCAAATTTTGAACCAAGGCCCCATATAACAATGCACCTTTACTAATGCCTTCTAACTATTCCCACTTGGCCTCACCAGACCCTCTTATCTACTAACCCTTTCACGCTAAGTCAAGTCTGTTTCTTTCTTCCTATATTCAAATGGTGTGTCATGATCTTCCATGTAAATATTTTTTTAAGAAGCCTTGGCATCCCCTCTCCTCTGAAACACGGAGATCATACTTCTACCTGGATTTTCATATGTACTCACTCTGCTTGTAAGCAGCTTTTCCTGTTTCTTCACCAGCACACCAATATCTTCTTACTTTCAAGACAAACATCAGATCATCAGGAAAGGTTTCACACACACCCCTGTCTGCTACCATCACATTCAAGAGGTGCTTTTGCCGTGTCTTTTTATAGTACTACATTTCTTCCTTTGTTGTGCTTAAATCCCAACTTAATCATGCCTATTTATTTGGACATTGCCATCTTCCTACCACTTACGGTGCCACATCTGTTTTCATCCATCCTCATTTTCACATCTGTTGTAGTTTATTACTGATTTCACAATATCTAGGCAGTGCTCGTGCATAATAACTATTATTTGATAATAACTAATACTTTAATAAAAATATTAGGAATGTGTTAGTGAATTAGTTTACTTTTAAAATAGGCAGGCAACATTAAAGATTAAAAATTACCGCCTCAGGATGCCTCAACATAGAACTTAGATATTCTTAATGTTGGAAAACCTATTTATGTTTGGTCAGGCATATAAGTCTTATTTTAATGTAAGTTGAATCCTCCCCTTTAATTTCTCCACTTCAGCTCTACTAGAGATATCAGTCTACTTCCTCTAATATAGTATTTTCTTCCAATATTTGGATGCCTTTAGCACATGTCTTCTATGATTTTTCTTCTCTAACAGCAATAAATATGGTTGCTTCACTAGTTCCTGATTGGAGACAGCTTGCAGGTGCAGTTACCTCTCCTCAGTTGGAGCATGCTTTTATCAGCACAGATACATGGTAGAAACAAAGAAGCCGTGAAACTCTTTTGTCTTCAGAATTGCAGCCTTAAGTATTGCTTTAAGAACACAAGCCCGTTCAGTCAGAGTTTAAATTACAAAGTCATTGAGCCACCAGGCCGCAATATCTCCGAGAAGGATCACACCTACAAAGCAATGAATCCACAGGACACTGGGATTTATTGCAAGTCCTTTTATTGGAGCAATTTGTTGGCAAATGCTCAAGGAACTATTCCAAGCTATCAGTGACAATAAAAACCTCATGAAGATAATTTCCCCAAATACTGTCCAGGAGAAAAACTGAGACACAGTCCTTAACCAAATGTAGGCTTTTGTACCTTTCTGGTAATTGTTCTGTTTGTCATCTCTGGGGGAGTTTTAGATGTTTCGAATCTAAGCCTGTATCAAACCTGTGATCTATACAAATAGCAAAGGGCTTCTATTTATCTCCATTCACTAACCCTAGCCAATAGCTAAAAAGAATTGGAGTTTAAATGCTATGGCTCTCTCAGAGTGACCTGGGGGTTAAAGCTGTGAGAGAGTAACAGGATTTAGTCACAACGTTAAGAGACAATTGCTTTAGAGATGAGAAAGGAGACTGTCATACGGACCAGGAAGAGAGAGCACATTGGTCTTCTAGATTACAAGACTTATATGACATTTTAATGAGTGAAAATCTCACTAAAGGTCGCTCTCCTATCTGAAGCTTCCTCAAGAGGAGAGGAAGAAGAACCATGTCATTGCCTGGCTATAGGCTCAGAAGGCCACATGTCACTGAAGAGAGGGTGCTAAGAGCTACTTAACAATTTTTAGTGATCCTATAAACTTTAAGTAAAATAAGGTAGTAACTGGCATCTTACAATTTGGGCACTGCCAAGTTGCTCATTTGGTAGGGATATAGTATTGTAAGTTCAGAAACTAAGGACAGGGCACTGGCTATAGTAGTGGAGAGGGAGAACTCATAAGAGAAGATTTTATTTTATCAACTTTGATAACTTGGTTGATAAGCTCTAAACTGATGGGATCCTGAGCTGTACGAAATGAAGAAAATGAGTTATGCACAAGCATTTACTTTCCTGTGCTTCCTGATCCTGTATACTTTAAGCCTACTGTCATGATTTCCCTACCACGATGGGGTTACCCAGGAACTGTGATGCAAAGTGAACCCTTTCTTTAAGTTGTTTTTTCCCCAGTATATTATATCACAGCAACAAGATAAGTAACTAAGGAAAAAGAAAAAAAAAACTAAGAAAGGGAAGTATAGCGCCCTTCTCTTAGTATAGTATAGTATAGTATAGTATAGTATAGTATAGTATAGTATAGTATAGTATAGTATAGTATAGTATCAACAGAGTCAGATAAACACAACCACACAACAGCATATCTATACCAAATGGAAATAGGTCAATTTTGTCTTTCAAGGTGCTTTACGTTGGGTGTGAAATGTCCCTCAGAGTTCCATGTCTTCAAGACAGTGTTCCTGCCCAGCCTGTAGCAATATCCAAAGGTCGCAGAACCTTAACAGGTAAGGCCAAAGATGTTAGTTCACTAGGGACATGTCCTCAAAGAAAATATTGGGACTCCAAACTTTATTTTTCTCTCTCCTCTGTTTCGTTTCATGACCAAAATTAAGCGAGTCTCTCCTCCACTTTTTATAGGCCTTGCCATAATGCACTGTACTGTACTGCCATGGACTCATTGCCACATGGCCAAGAAACCGGGGACTGAAGTTTCTGTACTCTTTCTTCCTAAAAAAGATAAATTATCTCAAGAATTTGCTATAGTAACAAAAAAAACACCATAAAGATCCTCCCCATTCTTCCTCATTCTGTTTAAACTGTGTTTAAAACACTTTGTTTAAAAACATAATTTCCTCTATTAGTCTATTAAGGCATTTGGGTCATTTTCAGTATTTTGTTCCAACAGGTAATGCCACAGCTAAGAATCTTCTTCCTGTGCTTCTGTTTCTGCTTGTTACATTGTATCTCCTGGGGAAAATCTCCAGAGCAGGCTTTGAGAAAAGTTAAGTACCACAATTTGTATTAGGCATCCCCAAGTTTCTCAGGTAGACTTGTTAGACTTGGCAGAGTGTGTGTAGTACAGGAAGGCCAGGGGAAGAAGATTCTTTTCTAATTTCTTGGCAAACATCTTTGCTCTAAGTTAGCTCTACAGTAAGATAAAGCAGTGACTGACTAGGAGTATAGGTTTAGCAAGGTTTTCTTGTCCGGCTTTTCCTGGGTCTTGGTGTCTTGCTTCCATGCTGGTGTGAGAAGACTTCACATTAGCATTTCCTCTCCTGTTTTTAGGAAAGAAAGGATGGCCAGAGTGATGTTCTTGCAGCAGCTTTACCAAGTAGTCAGTATGCCGGCGGGGTATGGGTAGATAGCATGTTCCGGGTCCCTTCTTTGCCTAACTAGATGCTGACACCGTGCTAAGCAGGTCCCAACGATTCTCAGCTTCTCAAGGGCTTTTCTTTCCTGGTTCTCTGATGTATGCTCTAAAGCAGCAGTTAATGTCTTCCCTCTATTGCCTTTGATTGATATCAACATATGCACAGTGCATAACACCTCTGTGTTTTAAAACAAAGCAAAACAAAACAAATAAACCCTCTTAGTGCTGTCTCTCTTCTCCCTCTCTCTCTCTCTCTGAAATTTTTCAAAAGTCTCTATTTCCTGTCCCCACTGCATACCTAAATGTCTCTGGGATATCGCACCACTCTAAATTTTCAAACAATAGTCTGCTGTTCAAAATAACTAGCAGAAAACACCGTTCATCCCGTGCCCCTTCAGTGCATTTGAATATCCCGGTGTCCTTTATTTCTTCAGTGATTCTTGTTTGATTTGATTATTCAAGTTAGTTTCTGTGCGCTCAGAATTAAACTGCTGTTTCTCTCTGCTCTCTCTCTCTAGAGACTCCATCTACCTCTTTAGCCTTGGATGATGACATCATGTTTACTTTTCTCCAGCTAAACATCCCTCCCTGAGCCTTAGATGCAGAAAGCAAAGTGAGGAGTTGGCAGCCTGTTTCGATGCTTTGCCATCTCAAACAGAACCTGCCCAAGATCCCTCCCTCCAACCACCTGTCCCCAACACCAGGATCAGCCTTGGTTTTATCCTTTTTCTTGAACCCCTACATACAATGTGTATTTCTTTACTACAGCTGCCGTAACAAAGCACAACATGCTGGGTTCCTTAAGCAACAGTTTATTTTCTCACAGTTCTGGAGGCCCGGAGTCTGACAAGGTTCTGGCCTTGATTTGACGCCATTCTTCCTGGCTTCTGGCTTACAGACGTCCTTTCCCCGTGTTTTCAAAAGTTCATCCCTCTGAGCTTGTCTGTGTCCTAATTGCTCAAGCAAGATTAAGGTCAATCATTTGTGTCATATTTGGATTGGGTCCACCCTGTGACCATATTGAATTGCTTCTTTATAAAGCCTGCCTCCAAATACAGTCACATGGGAAGGTTCTATGGGTTGAGATTTCAACCAACGGGTTTTCTCAGGTTGAAAATTCAAGCTACAGTCCTAGGGATATGAAACAAGATGCAATTCATTGACAAATTTGGTTATTTTAAAATCAGAATGACCCCTCCCTTCCCCAGTCAGCTGCGGCTTCCCACCAGCCCTGCCTCCCTTGCGGTCCACGATGCTGGGAGTTTTTGCCTTCATTACTGCAAAAAGCTGTTGGCTGATTTTTCTCACTTCATTCCTGCCCCTCCAATCATTACTCCTTCAAACAGCCAAAAAGATGCTCCAAGTGTGAATCAGTTCCCGTCCTTGCTATCCCTACCAGGAAACTAAGGATCTACTGAACTCAGCACCCCCACATCATTAAGGACCTTGTATGCCAGCCTGGCTTTAGAGCATTTCTCCTTTGGTCGTCTCCTATTACTAACAGCCATAGTGATTTTTTTTTAATTTACATACATTTGGGCTCTTCTACTTAACATGACCAATTTTTTTTTTGTTCTCTAAGATTCAGTGTAAATGTCACTTTTATAAGAACGTTTTTAATAAGATGTTTATAAAGGATAAAACTCCCCGCTTTCCTATTTCATTTTTTTTTTAATTTTTTTTTTTTTTTTATTTTTTTTATTTTTTATTTTTTTCACAGACAAACAGTGGCCAGTTTATTCAAAAAACATAAAAGGATATTTGCAAAATTACAATGTAGAATGACAGAAACATGTAATTCTCATATATAAAGATGACAGATAAGTTTCTGTATGAAAGCAAAGATATAGCACATACATTTAGTTAAAATGGTGTTTTAAAAAATACAATATGTAATTCATTCACGACTAAGCCTATTTCATTCTTAATACCCCTGCTTGCTGCCTTGACCTTGCTTGCTTGGCCTGACCTTTTGTTTGCTTGTCTCCTCTCCAGAAGTATGTGTGTATGTGTGTGTGTGTGTGTGTGTGTGTGTGTGTGTGTGTGAGAGAGAGAGAGAGAGAGAGAGAAAGAGAGAGAGAGAAAGAGAGAGAGAGTAGTGTATGTGTGCATGTGTATATACATGTTTGGCTCTGTGTCCTAGCATGCATAATTATGGAACAACATTCAAGAGTTGATATTCCTCTACAGTCCTAAGGAAGGAGAGAAAGGAAAAAGGGAAAAGATGTTTCTATTTCCTCTTCTCTGCTGAAATTTCTCTTTCCCTGTTACCATACCAATAAATAGGACCCACCCTGATTGATCACAAATTCTAACCAGCCAGCAGCTATTTCTAAAGTCCTGAGACAGGAAGCTATAAAAATGGAAATGACCAAATACGGAGAATATCAATGATACCGTCCCTCTGCCAGGAAAGACCTATGAACTACAAGAGACCAATAAAGAAAGAAGGAAAGTTGCTGAGAATGGGTACTTGAACCCAGGATAACACATATCCCCTTAACATCAGCTGACTTTCAGCTCTGGGGACCCTCCATGTCCCAGGAATCTGCTTTACCTGTCAAGAAATTGTTCTTTTTGCTTTAACTTGAACTTTCTTCCTGTCTTTTAATTATTTAATTGTTGGGGTAGAACAATGTGAACCCTGTCCTCTAACTCCTGGGATCTAACTCAGGTCTCCTAGCTTGGTGACAGGAGCATTCACCCAGTGAGCCATTTCATGGTCCCCAGAAATATGTTTTGATGAGCCCACAGCAACTATAACACTGTCAATGGCTAAACACTTTACGGATCAGAAAAAAATAATGAATAAGTGGGTCAATGGACACTTCACTCCATGACAGCAGAAACCCTTTAGCCTTGTCCACCCATGCTCCATGACCTGCTCCAGACAGAAAGTCAGTGAATTTGTATTAAGTTAATTGATTCTTCTATCTTCCAGAACAGAAACCAAGGCCTAGAGAATTTAAATTAAGCACCTTCCCTTCAAACAGCAGAGACTCACAGCTAGGTTTTATGGTCTACTGACTGTCATCACCAATTCCTGAATATTAGCAACATAAGGACAGGACAGGAAGGTTTTACAGATTAAAAAAATGAAACAAAGATAGTGAAATGATGTACCTAACTCATCTGTTTCTAACTGTCAGGTCTAGCTTGGTAACCAACTACCCGGGCAAGCCTGAACTACCCTCTGTGTCTTTCACTGTCTTGATGGCATACCTTAAGCTTCCATGAAATAAAGCATCCCTTCCAACTCAGAAACCCCACTTTCTCAGTCAATTCCTTCCTCCCAGCCCACCCTCTCACCACTTCTCTGCAGTTTAACACTAGGAAAAGAATTAATAGGTATACTATGGGTTTTATTAAGTATAATAGATCAATTAAAAAAACAAAAAGTGAAAAAAAACACCTTGGTTGTCTCCTCTATTTGTACACTGGAAGACTTGGTATGCCTGCTTTACAGTCATAAAGGAATGGCATATCCCCAGCTCCTAGCTATATTTGAAGAAAAAAAGTATTTATGTAGTAATCATTTGGAAGAAATATCATTATGAATCCCTGTAATGAGACAATAAACTGGAGAAGAGTAAAACAGTGCTGGCAGCAGTAACTGCATTTGGAATTCCTTGGTGTGTATGTGAGGAAGCACACACTCCTGTTTCTGTGGCCGTCATTTTATTTTAACTCCTGGTAATGAGGGACTTCCTCTGCAAGAAGACACCCCAGTCTTCTTTACACCCCAAATGTCAAACCCTATTTGCACTTAAAAATGCCATCACCTTGCATAAGTCTCCTTAACCTGCAGAGAAAATAAAAGCTAAAGCAGGGTATGAGAAGATACAGAAAACTGAATCCAGCCCCCTTTCTCTGCAGCCTTGATCAAGTACCTCCATTCGCTGCAGCCATTCCAAGACGGAAATGTTTTGAATTCTAAAATAGCTTAGCACAAAATGTGTCATAATTAATCCGAACCTATATTTAGAATGATGAAATTTGCCATGAAATCTGAAATATGCTTCAAATGTCAGTCTTATTTTTAATTAATATGCCAGTCTACCTTTGCAATAATCAAGTTTTACATTCACCCACTGCTGGATAAGTAGGAGAGTGTTTTTTGTGAGTTTTGGTTTTTTTTTTTTCTTTCTTCCTAATCCCACAACTACGTTAACACAGTCCCCTCACAGATCTGTTCTTCTCCCACATATTGTCAAAGAAAATCTGATTTCAGCCCCGAGGTACATTTCATATATAAAATATTTTATCCAGTCACATCTACCAACCCCCGGATCTGACATTTGCTGTAAGAGGGCAAGATGTTACAAATCCTCAGTTAGTCTGTTTCTTTTGACCTAAATTCCTAGTGTAACAGAATTAGATGCTCCAGACTGAAAGGAAATATGTCTTATTATATCCCTCATTTCCTCCTTCCAGCCCCTCCCAAGTACTCTTCCTCTAACTCCCCACCCACACCTCCACTTTCCAGTTGACAGCCTCTCTTTTCCTTTCATTGTATTTATTATATTTATACGTGTGTATATATATATATGCACAAATATATACATACATATATATGTATGTATGTACAATATAGCCTGCTGAGTCTGTTTTGTGTGTATATGTTTTCAAGCCTGACCGCTCTGCATTAGATACCTAATGAAGGGGAACATACTTTGGAGGATGTGGAGTTTTAAAATACTGATCAGTTATTAAATCTGTTGCCTATTTTTACACTATTTATGTCCTTCCATATTTTCTATTGAATTTTTGAAATTCTAATAATTGTTTCACCTGGGCAAGCTGTATTCCATGACCAGAGATTTATTTGTTGAGATTGATTTTCTTGTGTCTACTACAAATGTTTGGTGAAAAGGAAAAACAATCGTTTGTCATAAGTTTCACACACAGAGGTGTGAACTGAGCTGTTGTCTTGGGTATTTTCTCTGCCATTACAAATAGTAAGAGTGTCAGATACGTATCAAGACTGATTCCCATACGTCTTATTTAAGTTTCTATTGCTGTAGTAAGACACATAACCAAGGCAACTTACTGAAGAAAGAGTTTATTTGGGGCTTATAGTTTCAGAGGGTTAGAGTCCATGACCTACCTTCATGGGGTGGGGACATAGCAGCAGACAGGCCGATAGTTTACACGTTGAGACAACAACCCCTAGGCAGAGAGAGTGCTAATTGGAATGAATGATATACATCTCAAAGCCTCCAACACACCTCCTCTAACAATACCACAGCTGTTAATCTTTCCTGAATAACATCACCAACTGGGGCCCAAGCGTTCAGTTACGTGAGCCTATGGAGGCCATTCTCAGTCAAATTATCACACTATGAAAAGCAAGAGACAAACACAAAATAGAGAGTGATTAAAAGTTGGGGTGGGGGGAGTTACCCAATTTTACAATAATTTTGTTTCAATTAATAAAAAAAAATCTTATACTTTATTTTTGCCTGTTTTGTTTTACTAGTGATTGTTTACTGTATATTTTTTTAAAATACCTTCAACCAAAGATCAGAATTTAAAACCTGGTACTTTCCAATGATGCTCGGAAGGTCTCAGCCACAAACTAATTGCTGGGTTTGTTGTCACAAAGAGCCATCTCACAAGAAACAAACATTACAAACAGAATACCCCTCGGTACAAATGAGAAGCATGTGAAATACCTCATCAGTCGACAAGTACCACATATTTCTTACTTAGCTGGCCCAATACAAAATATGCAAATTGTGCCTCGTGCCTCGGGAGGCCCCAGGACCTCACCTAGAACAGAAACACCAAACAGCAACAATGTAAGAGTTTTCCGGGGGACAAGGCTGGAGGCAGCTGCTCTCTGTGCAGCATAGAAATCAGCTCTAAGTGTAGGTCTACACTTTGATGCCCTCAGGAGGAGAAAGCACAGTCTCTCTCAGAAAAGTAATGAAGGCATTTAGAAGCACCCTGCTGCAAAGTTTATGCTTGTAAGTGTGTTTATCAAAGCAGTGTCTCGTTCAGATCATATAAAAAGCACAGAACTAGGTGGGCAAACCTAGCCTCGTGGAGCCTGCCGTAGCGAAGACAATAAGCAAGAAACTGTACAAACAAGCATAAGAGTGGAACTATGGTAAACATTATTCACGAAATATAGTTATGAAATGCTGTTATTGCAGAATCCCATGAGCTTTAAAGTACTGAAGCTTTTCCCAGAGAACACCTTTTCACCTGAGATCCAAGGATGACTGGGAAGAAAGTTATGCAGAGCTGTTGGACAGCAGTCCATCATAGGGAAACTAATTTCCCGGCTCTGCTGCAGCATGCTTTGTGTGTGCACATTTCTCAGGGGCTGGGGGCGGGAATCTGACCTTCCATAGTTATAATTTAGCCATTTAATTGTTTTTAATTCAATAGAACTTTCACTATAAAAATTCTCTGAACTTTCGTTACACTGCTCTGGACATGCTCTTGATAGCTCTAAAATACTTCTACTTTCCAGCAGTTCTACCCAAGCAAGCAGTGACATGACTGTGTCCCCTACTCTATG
Source organism: Psammomys obesus (assembly GCF_907164565.1). Lineage (NCBI taxonomy): Eukaryota > Metazoa > Chordata > Mammalia > Rodentia > Muridae > Psammomys > Psammomys obesus. Next base: position 18,651,297 of record NW_026592510.1, on the reverse strand, counting down.
GGGCTTTGGGTCATGTGCTCCAAACTCTCCTGTTCCCACTCTCAGTTACTTTATTGTTGCTTGAAAGCCCTCTGGCGTGATTCAGAACACACCATGGCTTTCAGCCCCGCAATTCCACTGCCCAAGGTCTTGCTCCCTATGGGGAGGGTATAGGAGTGGGCCGTGTAATCCAGCTTGGCGAGCCAAAGCAGCGCCTTCTCTTGAGCCAGCATGGTTGCGTTGCTTCAGAGACTTTCCTAACATAGGGTGAAAAAGAATGAGAGATGGAGAAAAACAGTTTTAACAATGATGTTTGTCTTCAGCACAGACTCTCTTGAAGTAGACATAGTGCCTACACCTTTCATTAGTAAAATATGTTTTGCCTTTATGTCTTGGTGAACTTTGAGTTGGGATATACCATATGAGTCGTGCATCTTATATGTGTGTAAGCACAAATTGTGGAAAATACTGATCAAAATCTTAGAGCATCTAATAGAAATTAGGATGATCCTATGGTAGCAACAATGAGATGCCAAATCCTGTAGTCAGAGGCGTCTGCAACGCAGCTGGGACTGAGCCCATTAGCCTGTTAGCAAGAGAAGAAACATGAGCTGGTGTGAGGGTCCCAAGAAAAATGCAGCAGAATGAGCACATGGTAATGGGGAGGATTGAAGGAAGCCTGCTCCCTCTGGATGGAAGCCTGTTAGACTGAGACATCAACTGGCCACATCAGTAGCCCATTCTCTAAGGAGGGCTGAATGGAGAAGAGATAAAGCTGTGATGAACTGGTGAAGAGTCAGCAGTCTCTCATAACTAGACAAGGAGGCACAGTGTTAATATCCGAAACCACGTGTGTTGCACAGGTGTGTTCTTCTCTGTGTTTTGACACACCTATGAAGCTCTCAGAATTTCCTCAGGATTTCACTAGCTGAGTGCGATCTTGTTGACATTGGCTCTATGTGACTGTTCACATTCAGTGGGAGAGCAGCGTGGGTCGTTGTTTGGACCAGCTCGCATCAACCAGCACCGAGGCTCAGAAGACAGCATCGACTAGTTTCTGAATATCCAGTCTGCTTGCTTCTTTCTCAGAAACTAAATGATCAGAGTCCAGTGAGAGCCCTGGAGCCCCTATCAGCAGCTCGAACTTGACACACAGCTGATCTTATCCGTGCACATACACGGAGACGGCTGAAGGCCATGGTAAACCCCATTGTTTTTCTACACCTGAATGAAGAAGTCAGAAATCCCTTATGCAGAGATTAAATAAGCTTGCTTTCTTTTGAAAGAAACATCAGAATTCAATTCCCCTTGGAAAGATAATGCATCAATAGCCATGTCTCTAAATTGGAAGCAAATAAAGAAATCTGGGGTTCCACAATTATTTGATTATTGATCATTACTTTTACAGTAAATATTAAGAAATACCCTTCCTTGCTCATATGGCACTCCATGGAAGCAGTCCAAGTTTTCCTTTCACATGGAAGGATTGGCTTAGTCCCCCTTAAAATTGTATGTATGTATGTATGTATGTATGTATTACAATTTTTTAACTTTGTATCCCCTCTGTAGTCCCTCCCTGGTCTCCTCCCAGTCCCATCCTCCCTCCCTCCTCTCCCCCTTTGCCCTTTCCCTAGCCCACTGATAGGGGAGGACCTCCTCCACTTCTGTCTGACCCTAGCTTGTCAGGTCTCATCAAGGTTGACTTCATTGTCTTCCTCTGTGGCCTGACAAGGTTGCACCCCTCAGGAGGAGGTGATCAAAGAGCCAGCCACTCACTGAGTTCATATTAGAAACAGCCCCTTTACCCCTTACTAGGAACCCATTTTGAAAATGAGCAGCTTATGGGCTTCCTCTGAACTGGGTGTCTAGGTCCTCTCCATGCACAGACCTTGATTGGAGTATCAGTCTCTGCAGGTCCCCAATTCCCTGGGCCTAGGTATTTTGGCTCTGTTGTTCCCCTTGCGGAGTTCCTGTCCTCTCAAGGTCTTTCTATCTCCCTCTTCTTCAATAAGGATTCCGGCACCCTGTCAAAAGTTTAGCTATGAGCCTCAGTATCTCCTTCAATACCCTGTTGGATACAGACTTTCAGAGGTTCTCTGTGGAAGGCTCCTGTCCTATTTCTTGTCTTCTACTTCTGATGTCTCCCCTGTTTGCCCTTCTAAATGAGGAGTAAGCGTATTTCCTAGGGTCCTCCTTGTTGGTTAGCTTTTATAGGAGTATAGATTTTGGTGTGCTATATAATTAGCTATATTATATAGCTAATATCCACTTATAAGTGAATATATACCATATGTGTCTTTCTGCTTCTGGGTTACCTCACTCAAGATGATCTTTTCTAGTTCCTACCATTTGCCTGAAAATTTCATGATTTCCCTGTTTTTAATTGCTGAGTAGTATTCCATTGTGTAAATGTACCACAATTTCTGTATCCATTCCTCCGTTGAGGGACATCTGGGTTGTTACCAGATTCTGGTTATTACAAATAAAGCTGCTATAAACATAGTTGAGTAAATGGCCTTATTGAATGGTGGGACATCTTTTGGGTATATGCCTAGGAGTGGTATAGCTGAATCTTGAGGTAGTGCTATTCCTAATTTTCTCAGATAGCATCAGATTGATTGCCAAAGTGGTTGTACAAATTTACATTCCCACCAGCAATGGAGGATGGTTCTCCTTTCTCCACATCCTCTCCAGCATGCATCATTCCTTGAGTTTTTTATCTTAGCCATTCTTATGGGTGTGAGGTGAAATCTCAGAGTCGTTTTGATTTGCATTTTCTGAATGACTAAGGATGTTGGGTATTTCTTTAAGTGTTTCTCTGCCATTAAATATTCCTCTTTTGAGAAATCTCTGTTTAGCTCTGTACCTCATTTTTTAATTGGATTACTTGGTTTGTTGGTGTTTAACTTATTAAATTCTTTATATGTTCTGGATATTAGCCCTCTGTCAGATGTAGGATTGGTGAAGATCTTTTCCTAGTCTGTAGGCTGTTGTTTTATTCTGATGATAGTGTCCTTTGCTTTACAGAATCTTTTCAGTTTCATGAGGTCTCATTTATTCATTGTTGATCTTAGAGTTTGTGTTGTTGGTGTTCTGTTCAGGAAGTTGTCTCCTGTGCCAAATGAGATCAAGCCTCTTTCCCACTTTTTCTTCTAAGAGATTTAATGTGTCTGGTTTTATGTTGAGGTCTTTGATCCACTTGGACTTTAACTTTGTGCAGAGTGGTAAAAAAATGGGTCTGTTTGCATTTTTCTACATGTAGACATCCAGTTAGACCAGCACCATTTGTTAAAGATACTTTTTTCCGTTCTATGATTTTGGCATTTTGTCAAAAATTAAGTTTTCATAGGTGTGTGGGTTTATTTCTCGGTCTTTGATTCTATCCATTGACCCACCAGCCTGTTTCTATGCCAGTTCCATACCATTTTTATTACTGTTGCTCTATAGTACAGCTTGAGATCTGGGATGGAGATACCTCCAGAAGATATTTTATTGTACAGGATTGTTTTAGCTATTCTGGGTTTTTTGTTTTTCTACATGAAATTGAAAATTGTTCTTTCAATGTCTCTAAAAAATTGGGTTGGTATTGGCTTAGTTCCTCTCAAGGACTCTGTTTTTCACGCTTTCCTCTGAAGGGAAAACCAAAAGGAAAAGAAAGAAAATGAGGCAGTTTAACTAACCTGGAACCAGGAGGTACTTGGGCCACCAAGAAACAGTTTTAAGACTATCTCTCGTACAGAGAAGGCAGGAAATGCCCCAGGCCTGTGTACTGAGGCCTCCTCCTACACAGAACAAGGCTGGATGACTATTCCAGCCCAGGCTGAAGTTTCTCCTCCATCTTCATTGCTCCCACACTCCTTTCCCTCTTGCTGTAGAATGCATCATGGTCTTGCACCAATTCCAAATAAGCCATTCCCTCACTAACAATATCAGACCAGAACACGAAGGAAGGTGTTAGAATAATTTGATTAAAAACAAAAAAAAGAACAACAACTACAAAACAAGCTACCTGTTTTAGTAAGCATACAAAATAATGGATTTTTGTGATATTTTCATTCACATACATATTCATCCCGCCCTGCCTGCCTCCATCACCCTCTGTCCTCATCACCTCATTGGTCTCCAGTTCCTCCTCCCAATGCTGCAATCAATAAACTCCCATAAGCTTTCATATCACATATATATCTATTTCTGTGACTAGAAACGTAACAGTTTTTACTTTTGCATAATTTCTAAAGTGGTTTTAATTTTTCTACTATTATGTTTTATGTTCCCCCTCCTTTCACCTGTAAGCCCTTATGAGGAAGAGCATACAATATTTGTCTTTTAGAGTCTAGCTTCTATTGCTTATCATGGTGATCTCCTAGGCCATCGATTTCCCTGTAATTGACATAAAACTATTCTTTAAAGTTGAATAAAACTTTATCCTCTCCCCTCTCTTTTTCTTTGTGCGTATGTGTGTATCACATTTTTCTTTTTGTTTTTTGTTTGTTTGTATAATGTATGTATTTCTTTATGAATGTGTGTTACTCTGTGTGAGTTCTGGTTCTAAGACCTTAGCAGACATTTGGGGTTCAGAGGACAACGATGAATATCAGTTTTCACCTTCCAATTTGAGACAGGATCTATTGGTTTCATCACTGTGTATGTATGTCATGTCTTCAAGATTGTGGAGATTTCTCCTCACTCGGCCTCCCAACTCACTGTAGGAACACTGGGATTGCCGACGCAAGCTACTGCATACAGCACTCTATGGGTGCTGAGTCAGGATCCAAACTCAGGTCCTCATACCTGCGCAGCAAGTGCTATACCCACTGAGCCATCTTCCCAGCCGCCATTGCCTATCTTTGCTCCTTTTATCTGTTAATGGGAATCTAGATTGGTTCTATATATTGGCTATTGTTGATAGTGCTGCAATAAACATGGGCATGTAGATCGCTCTCTGGTTGCTGGTTTAGCTTCCCTTGGGCATATACTTAGAAGTGTTATAATTGGAACATGTAGTAGATTTATTTTACGTTTGGGGAGAGGGGCATTCGTAGGGATTACCGTAATGGCTGCACTAGTTTATGTGCTGTGAGCTATGGGTTAGGGTTATGATCACAGTCAGGATTAGGGTTAGGGTTAGGGCTAGGGTCAGGGTTATAGTCATGGTTAGGACAAAGAAGGCAAAGATTTAGGGGAAAGGTTTAACACGTGACCATCAGATGTGAAGATGTTGACTGCAACGATTCCTCAGTGAAAAATTTCAGCCTCTCATGAGAACATTGGCCAGTCAGCATGCTACCACAGAAATAAAAGCTATACACTAAAAAGTGTTAGTCTGAAACAGTATGATCTTGAAGTTTAGAATAAAAAATGCTTATTGTAATATAAGAATCAGTATGCTAATCTCATTCAACTTTATCCTCTGGACTCCCCTGGGATTTTTAAGTGAACTGATCTTACTTTCAGTAATGTTGATAAAATGTGAGTTTGAGAAAGACATACAAAAAAAAAATCTATATTTCATCCCAAGTCAATGTTCTGCTCTGTCTATTCTAATTTTTAAGGCAATTTGGAGAGTCCCAAGATACAAAACAAAGAAAATCTCCCCTAGTGCTAAAAACTGCCAGGCACTGAGGTATCTATTTTGAAGCACAAGAACGTCCAACATGAATGGGATTTTGTGGCTTTTCCGCAGGTAGAAAAAAAAAGGTCATTAGAAAAAATGCCCACTTTTTTTTTCTCAAAATCACTGTTCATATATAAATCAGGAAAAACAAATTTATTTTATAATGTTTGGGGGATGATATAATATTATATGTGTCCATTTCTTTGTTTTATATTCTTTGTTTTTACAGCAAATTATGTCATGTTTTTAGGTATACAAGGAGGAGGAACTGCAGAATGCTATAGTGAGATCCAGCTATGCAAATCAGTTTCAATCTGCCCTTGTTCCTGCTATTCATCTGCTGTTGAAGAAAATTCCCACCGGTATCGTACACTATGTCCGCAGGTATTATAAATATCCTTTCATGGATCTCTACTGAGGGATAAAGCATGGGGTCAATCCAAAGTCAATCTTAAATTTTTAAGGCAGGCAAGTATATCATTTGCATACAGATTAGCAATCTGTCCTTTACTTAAGGGAAAGATTTACAGGTATTTTAAAACCAAGCCTAATCTATAAAACAAACAACCACAGAGCTATAGCAAAGGGAGAAGAGCGGAAGTGATGGAGGGAGAGGGGAGCAAGAGAGAGGCAGAGATGAAAAAAATTGAATTCTAATCAGTTTAAACGCTTGTTGTAGAAGAAATCCTTGCTATAAATTGCTTTGGTTAGGAGTTCAGAAATTCCAGCATGAGCTATATTGGGACTTATGATCCGAGAATGTTCATTGGTTGGCCCAGAGCACTGGGCACTATTTATCTATCTATCTATCTATCTATCTATCTATCTATCTATCTATCTATTTATTTATTTATAATTTATCGCCATGAAAATGGAAACTTGGAGCATGGGCTGGCTGGGTGGGAGAGAAGGAGAGTTTGTCTAAGTAAATCTTCCTTCCGTTTACGGCTGGCTAGGTCATTACCTGGTAGCAATTTGGTTTGCTCAAACAGAACTTACCTGGAAAGGTAGGTTCTAAAGTCATGCATATTTTCTCTGCCCATACAAGGGGGAAATTTTGGTATGCTCAGTAAGGCCAGGCTGGATGCTAGGGACAGCCTCAGCTGGCTCTCAGACTACTTGATGATAGCCTACATGGCCAGATTTTAGAAGATACAAAGAATAGAAGAACAGAAGGAAAGAAGTAAGCTGCCCAGTTCAGAGGTGAACTCTCAGCTGGCAGATGACTGGAGGTTTCAGCACCAGGCCAGGCTCTGACAAAACAAAAATGGCTGTCTGTCCCCTAGGGCATTCTCAGCACTGGCGTCATTTCCAGGGTCCTTCGCATCATGAGGAGTCTGAGTCCTGCTAGTCTCCGGAAAGGACATGGCCTTTTAGACAAGTCCTGACTTATTTCTAAAACCCTTGGACTGTCACACTTGCTAAGGTATCAGTGGTGAAATCACAGCCTTACAGCTTACCTCAATTACACTCACAAAGACCTTTCGTCCTCCAAATAAGATCATATTGGTCATGGGTCCTGGGTGGGCATGCCTTAGTGCCTACACATCCACAGCTAAGGACAGGACACCTGTCATCCAGGCTTGACTATGCCAGAACATTTCCCCCATTGTGTGCCAGTGACTGTCACTCCATGACCATCTTATAACATCGTACAGCATCTGGGCCTTAATTATCTACTGATTTCTGTCACCTTGGTACTGTGGGCTTCCCATGAGTGCCAGGATGAATGATCCTTCCCCCAGCATTAAGCATTATTCTCACACCCTCCAAGCCTGACACTGACTATCCCAATTCCTGCTCCTACAGCCTTATGTGGTCCCTCAAAGAAAGCACATTTGTACTCTTGCATCTCCATTGGGAAAAGTTTATGAGGTTGATTCCCAATTTTATAAGGTGGTGGGAAATGTTTGTCCTATTATAAAGAAGATGCAATTGTTTCACTCAGGCCATCTTAACTGGCACGATGTTTTGCTTTAATGTAGTGGGGGGAATAAAAAACAGAGAAAATGCTTTGAAATGTACTTTGTTATGCCAACCCCCCCACATGTTACAACATTCATCTATCATGACAGTAATTTATCAATGATAGTAATTTTTCCAACAGTCACAGAATGTTGGGGTACTTGATGGTATCTTGCTTTACTGGATTGGGTTTTGCAGTAGACCTCTGGTCTCTTGCTGGGTTGTTCCACCTCTAGTAAGGAAAGGCATACACGCACTTACAAAATAATGAAAGTTCTTTGCATTTAGGAAACTGATCATCAATTGGAGTGAACAGAGATATGGTCAAATCACTCCAGTTTCTTGAAGCATCTACCAGGTATTATTTGGGGTTAAAGATTTGATTCCCATGAACTCTTACTGCTCTTGCAAACGACTTGGGTTTGGTTCCCAGCAACCATAACCAACTGTAACTATAAGTCAAGAAAGATCCAAGACTGTGGGCATTGTGTCCATATGCACATAAAGCATCACCCCTCAGCACACACATATACATACTTTTTTTAAAAAATTAATCTTTAAAGAGAGACAGAGAGAGAGAGAGACGGAGAGAGAAAGAGAGAGAGATACCATGTGTTGTGTGACTTTCTCCTCTGTGGGAGCTGTACCTGACAGAGTTCCAAAGCTGTCCAAAGAAGAGCTCTTGAGATTCTTTAATGCAATTTAATCTCTTTAGTGGGGATCACAAGGGTGTCACTCAGATGATTCCTTCTTCAAACCTAGATGGCAACTGCCACCTGCAGTCTCCCCTGATGTCCCAAGTCTAAGGTCAGGCCCTGCTTGAGTACACTCTTAAAATTCTTACATATGAGGCTTAAAATGCTATGTGACAGTTTCCTGCTACTCTGTCCCTTCTATGAGACTGACAATTTTATCACAACATGCTCATCATTTCATCCCTAGAACTAATAAATACCGCTTCTACGAAGACGTCTATAGAGTCGTGGAGTAAAAGAGTGAATGAATGAAGCACTCTACAGAAACACCAGGGCATTTGGATGTCCTTCATGGACAGCGAGCAGCCCAGCCCTCATGTCTCCTCTCAGGCTGCTCTGCCACACAATGGATCTGTGTCAGAGAAGCCCCTAGCGACACTAGGCAGAATGCACACACTCATCTGCTTCTGTTTGCTTCTAGGCAGGAGGAAAGATGATCTATTTTCTGACTTTGATGCTTTTTGCATTTTAATGAAAATAAAAATACCATTTCCTTTTCTCACATTAGCACTGAGCTGAGGCCCCCGGATAGGCAGAGTTGCCAAACTTTCTTTCCTTCCTTTTTCTTTCTTCTCATACCTCATTTAGATTCTATTGTTTGTTACATCAGAATAAATCATCAGGCCTGCCCAAGAATAAGCAGCTGTTCAGATTTCCTTGGGTTTTCCTACTGAATGGATAGGTTCTGGAAAAGCATTTCATCTGGAAAAGGCTGCTTTAGTAAGAATTCCAAATGCTGAGAGTGTGATTATACCACAACAAAAGATTCCTCCATTTGTTTATTCAACAAGATTTATGAAATGGAAGAATGAATGCCATCTTCCAGGACTGCCTGGGTACCTGGGTTAGTTTGGCTGTTGAGAAAGTAACAACCTAGTTTGGCCTATTTTGAAAGAGATAAAATAGCTGAGTAGTATTCCATTGTGTAAATGTGCCACAATTTCTGTGTCCATTCCTCTACTAAGGAACATATAGGTTATTTCCAGGTTTTGGCTACTACAAATAAAGCTGCTACAAACATAGTTGAGCAAATGTCCTTGTTGAATGGAGGGGCATCTTTTGGGTATATGCCCAGGAGTGGTATAGCTGGATCTTGAGATAGCACCATTCCCAATTTTTTTTGAGAAAGTGTCAGAATGATTTCCTAAGTGGTTGTACAAGTTTGCACTCCTATCAGCAATGGAGGAGGGTTCCCCTTTCTCCACATCCTCTCTAGCATGTGTTGTCACTTGAGATTTTTATCTTAGCCATTCTGATGAGTGTGAGATGGAAACTCAGAGTCATTTTGATTTGCATTTTCCTGATGACTAAAAATGTTGAACATCTCTTTAAGTTTTTCTCTGCCATTCAATATTCCTCTCTTGAGAATTCTCTGCCTAGCTCTATACCCCAAAATCAATTATTTGGTTTGTTGGTGTCTAATTTCTTCAGTTCTTGATATATTCTGGATATTAGCCCTCTATTAGCTATAGGGTTGGTGAAGATCTTTTCCCAGAATGTAGGCTGACGTTTTGTTCTGTTGACAGTGTCCTTTGCTTTACAGAACCTTTTTCGTTTCTGGAGATCCCATTTATTGATTGTTGATCTTAGACCCTGAGCTGTTGGTGTTCTGCTCAGGAAGTTTTCTCCTGTATTGAAAACAAGGAAATGATAAAATTTACAGGCAAATGGATGAAACTAGAAAATAACTTCTTGAGCAAGGTCTCCCCCAAACAGAAAGACACACATGGTATACGCTCACTTATAAGCAGATATTAGCTGCATAATAAAGAAGAGCCACACTAAAATCTATAGCCCTAAAGATGCTAAACACTAAGTAAGAACTTAGGGAGGATGCTTAAATCTCATTCAGAATGGCAAACAGGATAGACACCAGAAGTGGTGGAAGAGAAGAAGATTGGGAGCATACTATAAAGGATCCTCTGAAAGGCTCCAACCAAAACCAACAGGAGATGGAAGCAGCAGACACTGAGATTCACAGCCAAACTTTGGGCAGAGTGCAGGGAGTCTTTATGGAAGAAGGGGGAATAGAAGGACCCAGAGGGGACAGGAGTCCCACAAGGAGACCAACAAAGCTAAAAATTCTGAGCCCAGGGGTCCTGCAGAGACTGATGCACCAATGAAGGACCATGCATGAAAAGGACCTAGACCCCCTGATCAGATGTAGCTGATTGTCAGCTCAATCTCTAAGTGGATTAGCGAGTAAGGGGAGCAGGGGCTGCCTCTGTCATGAACTCGGTTGCCTGCTCTTTGATCATTTCCCCCCAGCGATGTGGCCTTACCAGGCCACAGAGGAAGAGGATCCAGGCAATCCTGATGAGACTTGATAAGCTATGGGCAGATAGCAGAGGATAACTCTCCCTTTCATAAGCTAGGAGAAGGGGATAGGAGAGAAAAAGGAGTGAGAATGAGACTGGGAGGAATTGAGGGAAGAGGAGGGTTCAATTGGGGTATTTGATGAATAAATTGTAAAAAAAAAAAACATAAATAAAATTTAAAAAGAAAGTGATAAAATAAGTTTCCTACTAATCTCTACAACCTCTCACTTTTAAGGCCTAAACTTTAAATAACTTCCTTGCAGGACCTCATGACTTCATATTGATAGTATTTTTTGTTTTATTATTATTATTTATTATAATTTATTCACTTTGTATCCTAACTTTAGCCTCCTTCCTCATATCTTCCTGGTCCCACTCTCCCTCCCTCTTCTCCTCCTATGTCCTCCCCTAGTCCACTGATAGGGGAGGTCACCCTCTCTTATTATCTGACCCTAGCCTATCAGGTCTCATCACGATGTTGGAATCTTCTTTCTCTGTGACCTAGTAAGGCCACGTCACCAGGGGGAGGTGACCAAAGAGCAGGCAACTGGGTTCATGTGAGAGGCTGGCCCTGCTCCCCTTACTAGGGAACACCCATGGAGACTGAGCTGCCCATGGGCAACATCTGAGCAAGGGAGTCTAGGTCCTCTCCTAAGCAGGGAAATTTTCATTATCTGAGACATAAATAAAACTATTTATATATTTTTCTTTTGTTGTCACCTGGAGTCTCTCAGATTAAAGACTGGGAAAAGGCACAAGTAAAGATTTCAGATGCATTTTTCAGGTTTATACCCTGATAATTCCCCCAGGAACAAGATATCCATTGGTGGGTGTGATCAAGCCTGATGAAACAATTGTTTTTCATATTAACACAAGATTTCCATTTTAAAATTTAAAGAGGAAAACCAAATGGTTTGGTAGGAGAGAGAATGACAACAGCACAAGGTAATTACCCTTTTCCCTGCTGCTCTGGACAGTGGCCCAGAAAGCAGCCCATTCCATGGGGCAATTTATAGCCCTGAAGGTCTGCAAGGAACAATAGATTTCCTACTGCTGCAAAATCTGTAAAAAGCCAGTCTTAATTTAAAGCCAGACTTTGCTGGAAATCATTCCAACAGACGAGCTCCCATCGACACAAGTGAAATGGACTTAGAAGTTGTAGAGACAATGTTTTGCAATGGACTATATCATAATTAAACAGTTAATGAACACGTGATGCAACCTGCTACCTCTCCAGCATGGATGAAAAAGGCAAGCTCACCCTGGTCTCAGAAACTAATGCTTTCGGCAGTGTTCTCCATTGTGAGGTCTTTACTGGGCACCACTGAAACCTATAACTAGAATAAATAGAATCTGAATCTTCAGGGATAGAATTTTCAAGTGCTTAATACTGGGTTCAGGATGGATTGACTAAGCCTACTTAGGCTTATTTTATTCTGCATTCTCCACCATAGTCCAGTAAGCTGGCTGCTTTCCACATGGGACTTGCTTTTTGCATGGACAGGTCGTTCAGACTCTCAAGCAGGTTTTCTATGGGCCTAGAAATAAAATCACTTCAGACATCCTTAGCCTCTTGACGATATCAACTTTCTGTTATTCAAAGTGATTCCTCTGACTACAGAGAACAGTATAGTGGAACAATGACCTCAAGAGAAAGTTATTTTCTTCAAGTATCATACTAACTATTTTCACAGGCTAAGTATACAAATTTATTCACAGAAAGGTTTACCATGGGCAGGGAACAGAGTAAAGAAATAATCTACTATATTGACCATATTATTTTGAACAGAAAAGCAGTCTAGCTCCATTTGCTGGTAAAAGGAGACTCAGATTCTTCTCTTTTAAAAAATAATTAATTTAATTTTATTTTATTTGAGAAGGTGTCAGATACCTTGGAATTGGTGGTACAGACAGTTTTAAGCTGCAATGTGGGTACTGGGAATTGAACCTGGGCCCTTTGGAAGGGCACACAGTGCTCTTAACCACTGAGCCATCTCAACTTAAGACACAATATTGAAGTCTCCATGGTTTCCTGGTGAGAACTGACCATCTCTGACTCAAAGAAAACTGTTAACAAGCCCCTAATCATAGCACACAGACAGACAAACAAACAAGCAAAATCAGCTTAATTTTACTCTCACCCTCTGCAAGACACAGCCTCACTGATCTTACTTTGGCTGAGCTTGAACGGCCGTATTCCCAAGCACTGAACCAGTCCATCATGCCAACAAGAAATAAAAAATATAAAATAGCAAAGAAGTTGCTTTCATGTGCTGACATGCTATGTGGAGGTAATTAGAGAATCTTGCTGTTATACATTGTGTCAGACACTTAAAGTTACTTACAGGCATACATACCTCCTGCCTTCCACTAGTTGACAGAGCAGTAGAGGATCCTGGCAAGAAAGTGAATGACAACAGTGCAACGTGGCAAATGGCGTCATAGATGCAGGTTTAAGCAGACGCCCTTAGCAAGAAGTTTTATGTATTGCTTGTAGGAGAAGAACAAGGTTCACAGGTTACAACTCTCCAAACTACACTCATCCAATGTGACAAGGACCGGAAGCCTTTCTCCACAAGACGTAGTACACAGAGGAGCTCTTGAGAACAGCTGAGCAGCGAGGGAACCAGGCTGGTTTCCGCCGCACTGCAGCTGTGGACGGCTAGTATCCGTGAATCTCACAATCACTATCACTGAAAGAGCCGTCTCTTATTCATGTACGCACACATTTACATATAGACATACATATGCATATCATACACACATGCAAAGAAAAAATTCAGAACCAGCCTTTCCATTTTTTTCCCCTAAAAGAAAACAGAGGCCGAGGGAGAGATCCATATTAGCCACATAATTACTTGATTTGGCCCCTTCATTTTGCATGGACAGAACAAGTTGTGCAAAGACTAAAGGACAAAGCAGACCCTTAAAGCTTTAATTAGCATTGTATTGCCAGAATTTGCTGCTAGCTGTTAAACGTAGGGCCTTCCTTCTCCACGGACATTTCCTTTCCTCCCACTACTAATTGCCTTCATAGGTTTTCTCTAATGATGCGCTTTTGTCCTTCACCTTACTCAGCAGCGTGAGGAAGACAGGAAAGAAACTTACTAAAAACTGGTGCGAGTTTGCACATGGAGCTTTAATAATAGATCATGAATTACTGCCATTTTAATGACCCTGGTGGTATATTTTATGCAAATAATTATGAATAGATGTATCATGAAGTAGTTCCTGAACTTCCTCTCCATGTACATAGAAATGTTTATGGTAATCCTATTGGTAAATTGAAGTGAATAAAGAAACAAAGGAAGATTAAGAAAGGAAGTCCAAGAAATCACTTAATAATGATCTCATTGGCAATTTAACAACTAAATGTCTTTACTTGATTCCCAAAGAATCTAGATTATGATCAATTCTCTTCTTTGGGTATAATAGCAGACGTATGCTCTTCCATCCACTTTCCTGATTTATTTACTTATTTATTCGTTATTTTGTGTCTGTGTCTGTGTGATATATATGCTTATGTGTATGAACACACATGCCCGGGAGCACAGAGGCCAGAAGAGGACCGAGTGCCCTATTCTCTTCTTTGTCACATCATTCCTTGGAGCCTGGGTCTCTCACTGACCCTGGGCTGGCAGTCCGCCAGCAATCCTCTGTCTCTGCCGGCCAAAGTGGTGGGTTACAGGTGCTCTCAAAACCATGTACAGTTTTATATGGTGTTGGGGATTTGAACTGTGGCCCTCATGCCTGGGCAGCAATTTCTCTGAACCCCTGAGCCACCTCTCCAGTCCTCACTATGCTCTTTCTGCCCAACTCAGTGCTCTTAAAAATCAGAAAGGACCTGAAGAAAATCCAAAAATTTTCTTCCCTTTCATCTCTAGAACTTTCCTTACGAGTCTTGTCACTGACAATAGTATGAATTTGGCCACCTGTCTTCAGCTATCCAAAACATGACTACACAGTTTCCCATCTCTCCCTGCCTTGTGGTATCCCGGCATACGTAGAAGATATGAGAAGGATCTAGAAGTGTGGACAGTTGTGTGAAAAAGAATAAATAGATATTTTGAGAGTTGACCTTGATTCACACCTTACTTCAGGACAGCAAATGACAAAGAGAAGATTTTAAAAAAAACCACTGGGGCCAATCAGTGCCAAACTCTCTCTAATGTTAAATTTCTCCTCATTCCCATGATAGCCCTGATGCCATGAACAACAGCAGAGAGCCATGGGTCTCAAGTTCAGCTGCCGCCCACTGACAGAGGACTCTCAGCACTGAGAAATCCCAACCCTAGCTTTAAAAAAATATTAATCTTACTTGTACTGATGAGTTGTAGGATTCTAACTCCTTTGCCAGGTGACTGTCCTGGCCATGGTATTCATGGTTCACAGGAGTAAACTTTCTGAATGCAAAGATTTGCAAAGATTTCCACATTGCTCTGAGACTTTGCTTGGGGAAAATAAAAGTAGATAATAAATGCATTGTTTTCAGTAGCTATAAAGCAGGCCTTCAATAAAGTTGCCTTTTATTGCTGTTCAAGCTATTCTGGGCAAACTCTATTCCAAAAACTACAACCTTCAAATACAGGAATTCATAGAGGGGGAAAAACTCACTGTTGATCCTAGCCTCCATATAATTTTCAACATGTAAAATGACTACAGAAGTTTGAGGCTATGATTTATTGCACGTAAGAGTTCTCAAAGCACTGAGCACCGTGAAACCTCTCTCCAGGTCTTAGATATTATTCAGGAATTACCAAGAATACGGCATTCTATACCAAAATAACTGCTCGGAAGATACCTTTATTGGATGTTACTGACACATTTCACTTGTCCCTCTCTGCCCATGAAATGCAGCCCTTGAGTGAAACTTTAGGTATTCATTGGTGTCCTTTTTTAGAAAAATTGAGAAATGTGGTGTGTGTGTGTGTGTGTGTGTGTGTGTGTGTGTGTGTGCCATATAAAATGATAACTTTTTGCAAAAATTTCCAGTATAGGATTACACAAGGAGGCATTTTGCCTTGGTAAATCACTGTGCTTACTTCCCCCATGGAGAACTTTCTTTGTGGTGGGCTTATTTAGAAAGCCTTGTGTTTGTATTTGCCAAGGAGATAATATGAAAAAGTTATTAGTGCTGTTTGGAAAAAAATCCTCATTCTCAGAATAAAAGAAGCCTATTTACAGAGACAGCCTTAAGGGTGGGATATTTTTCATTCTGGCCTTCAGTGGCATAGGCCAACCACCCAAAAGTCACAGTTTTCATGGAAGAAAGTGTAAGATTTCACTTTAGTGTCAATCTGGAATTACATTTGCATCTTTTCTCACTAAATAATAAGTGTATACTTTCACCTTTCTACATGTTCTTACAAAATACCTGGTTCTTTTCACAGAGGATATCTCGCAATGTACATTGAGATCCCAGCAATGAAAGCATTTTCTAGGTCTTTAATAGAGTACTAGACACCATGGTCAGAACAAAATGGTAGCAGGAATAGAAGAAAATCATTTCATGTTTAGAACTGTGGTGGTTTGCATAAGAATGGTCATTAAAGGCTCATATATTTTAATGCTTAGTCACCAAAAAGTGGCACTATTTGAAAGGATTAGAAGTTGTGGCCTTGTTGGAGGAAGTGTATCAGTGGGGGCAGTTTCAAAATCCCAAGCCAAACCCAGTGTGTCTTCTCTTCCTGCTGCCTGTGGATCTGAATGTAGAACTTTCAACTCTTTTTCCGACATTGTGTCTATATGCTGCCATGATCCTCAACCACATTGACAATGGACTAAACTCTGAAACTGTAACAAGCCCCAGTTAAATTCTTTCTTTTATAAAAGTCTCCATGGTTATTGGTTCATAGCAATAGAATACTGACAATAGAAAACCCAAGTGAAAGCTCACTAAATATAATGGCGTCACATTTCTTTCAAATATAACTCAAAGCTTTTAAGACCCATGTTTCATGCTTAGGCTGCAAGCAGCTGGAAGACTGAATGGTGAGGTAGAAGAATTAGCCATTTATTATTTACTCATTGTATTTGTATAAATTGTACTTCAACTTATTAGCAGAATAAAAAATAAATAAATATATACTCAGATAACATTATGAGCTATTGCATTAATCCAGCTATATAAAACTAGGTATTTTATGCTGCTGGTGAGGTTGTGGGGAAAATGAAATGCTTATTCATTGCCCTGCAGCAGCAATTGGTACAGACATATTCACATTTTTATTCAACCCAAAAAATTTATCCAATGGAAGCAATTCAAGTTGAGACATAAAGCTATAAACTTTAAAATATTTATGGCTATATCACCTATGGCTGCAGAATTTAAATGAGTGTATGAATCTCACAATGGTGAAGTTCAATTAATTTGGTAAGTTAACTGCATAGAATATTACAAAGTCATTAAAAATAATTATGAATACTATGTAACAGCATGGAAAATATTTAGGATATATTATTAATTGAAAAAAGTAGACTATAAGTTACTATGATTGCTACAATTCCAATAGCATAAGTATGTGTGTGTGTTCAAAGACTGAGAAAAATATATAGAAAAGTAATAAAAAATATTTTATGGTTGTTAAGATTAAAAGTAAAAATTTTCAACTGTATATTGGTTTGAGTGCCTTTGAAAGTACTGAAAACTTTAGAATGTGTGGGAGATCCCTGAGTCAGCTAAAGGAAGTTTGAAAGGAAGTTAGCCATTAATTGATGAGGATATACGTTGTTTTTCTCTCTGTCTGTCTCTGTCTCTGTCTGCCTGTCTCTCGGTCCATCTGGCTAATTCATTCTCTGGACCAATTAACCTGCATTCATAAACTGCCTGAACATACGTAGATAGGAAACATTAGTCTAGACAGCTAGCCTCAGTTTCCCATCTTGAAGCAAGATAATAATGGTGCTCAATCTTAATTTCATAAAACTGCTGTGACATTAAATAGACGTGCTGAGCATGATACCGAGACACTCAATATAGGTTAACTACTGTCATCATCTTATAGGGCAAGAGTTCCTTGGAAAACTTGGAGATGAGGATGCTTTAGGAACCTGCTTAATTTAATCTTAAATTACCAAAGTTCCTTAAGTTAGAGTAGTGGGATGCAGGGTGAAGTGGAAGGTAATTAAGTAAAAGTGTTATTTGTAAAGTGCCAGCAGTTTCCTGTACATTTGTAAGCCAATGTGATATTGACCAACCAAAATAGTCATGAAAACTTTCTACAAGGCTAATTTCACCCCCCCAAAAAAAATGATCTATGACAAGATAAATAAAAACAGAAATCTCTTTCTACTCCATCTGGGAGCAGCTGAATAAAATTACTGATGCAAATATACTCACAACGTAGAAATGCATGGATGGGTTCTGACTGTCTTTCCTGTCTTTCCCACTGTCTCTCCATCCTTTAAATCACAACGATGTGTGGCCTTTTCTGATGACATTGAGTGGCCTGGCCTGGAAATATATGGCTTGTTGCTCAACAGATTCAGATCAGACATTTATGGTGCAAGCAACTGGAAGGTGTTTCAGGATGAAATGCCAGAGGTGGCTTCCTCCGTGATTCACAGCCTGGCGCTTCTGCGGGTTCCCACACCAGATAGTGCCTTGTTTCTTCCTGGATTTGTAGGACACAATGCTCAGGGCTCTGGATAATTTCAATATCATGTTATTCATCCCCCTGCCTCCAAAGGGTAGACCTCAGACAATTAAACTTCCCATTTGTCCTAACAGAGCAAGACCCCCCCCCCCCGTATTGTCTTAGAAAGCTTTACTGATCAATATGCGTATGCACTATTACAGTGGAGAGCCAATAAGATTGACATTGCAAAAGTCTGAAATATTGAATGATGCATTTTGTTAGCAAGTCCCACGGGGAGCTCCAGGTACTTGCATATTTTGGGAAGAATACAAATTACTATGATTCACATGGAAGGCATGTTGGCAATAACTGTGAAAATGATAGTTACATCATTCCAGTCAAGTGATTAGTCCTGGTAGATTGAGCCTCATCAGTTCCTACACTATCAGACACAGACTGTTCAACCTACCTAATGCACCCTTCCCCCGGAATTGGTATGTCTTCATAAGTACATATTCCATCCCTACCCCTTTTCAATCTCTTGCAAGTCTTCCTTTCCATGTGCTTTCCAGAGTCCCCTCCCTCAGCAGCTCTGCAAACCAGCATGTGGAAGCTGTTAGACTTCTCTTTGGTGAGGGTCAGGAACATCTGGAGATTAGTGTAATCCAGGGAGGGTCTGATGAGATGCCTCAATGGGTAAAGGTGCTTATTGTGTAAGCTTGGCAACCCAAGTTGCCAGGATACCAGGAACCCATGGAAAGGAGAAAGAGGAGAACCATAAGTTATACATACAGGGCATGGGACAAATTTCTGCAGTTTGGTGATCCTGACCATTCTTAGCTGGGAAAAGCGTAAAAATAAAGCAGAAGGTTGTTGTGTGGGCATTTTTAGCTACCTTAAGTTGCTTTAGAACTATCTGTTTATCACAGAGTGCTTGTCTGCTCATTGGCTGCTGTCCTCATGGCCTAAGGGGAGGCTTCAAACAGATTAAAATTCTAACATTTTCCTTCTATTTCTGGAGATTTCTGGGCTTCTTGTCTCAAGATGGATTCATGTCCCTAGCCATGCTCACTTCAGGAGAGAAACCAGATGGGTTTAAGAGGCTATTAGTGGGATCAGGTGAAGACTAAGCAGAACGGGGATGAGACTTATATGTAGCAGGGGCTCTAGGGACTTGAGAAAGAGAGATGAAAATTAGACCAAAGGGGTCTTAGAAAGCTACAAAACTTCTGATAGGGTGGGTGGGTGCTTTCACTTCATGAGGTGAGGTAGACAATATTGCCTCTATTCCCAAATGAAATGCCCCAAGATTCACAGCAAGAATATGTATTTGTTGGGCTTCTGAGATGTCTTAGGCACCAGGAACTCTATTTCTGAGGGTTCTGAGGCCAGTCTTCCTTGACTTCCCTATAGGTGCTACTACACTGGGTCTTAGGGTAGCAACAAACCTATCAAATTCTAGGTGCCATCTGCGGGAAGCTTGTGGGATCCTGTGTGTTCCCTGTAAAGTAAAATTGCCTTTTGGGCATATCCAAGATACGAAGACAAAACTTATCTGTGTCTAAGATTGTCTTCCTTTTTACTGGAGTTTTCATAAAATGTTTTTGTGGGACCAGGAGTTCTAAGGCCCACTCCTAAGTGAAAGCCGGCCACATAAACTAAGTGAAAGCAGAGCTCAGTGTAAATTCAGACCGTGGAGAACCTTGTTCACAAAGCAAGGGGACATTTGCCTGGTGGCACTTTATGTGGAAACTTCCTCTTTTTTCCATGAGCATTCAACTCTAGCATCTTTAACCATGATAAGGCTTACAGCTGTGTTTTATGACTGCTGCAGGAAAGTAACGCAGACTTACTGCCTTAATATAATTCAGACTTACTTTCTTGCATACCCAGAGGTCAGAGGTCTGAAATCAGTCTTCTGGTCTAAGATCAACATGTTTAGGGTCTGCCTCCCTTATGGGGGTTCTAGGCAAGAATGTGTGTTTTCCTTTCCAACTTTTGGAGGACCCTTCAGAGTTAGCCAATTCCTACTCGAGCCGCCAGCTCCCTCATTCTTTCTCCTCTGAAGCTCCCTCATTCTTTCTCCTCTGATTCCACCCACAAAGTTATTTACAATTTCATTAGCAAATGAAACAAACCCTGACATAATCCAGGGTAATATTCTCACCTCATCATTGATTTTCTCTATAACCTTAATTTTTAGCCACGTATAGCCCAACATGTGCAAGTTTCTAGGCCATAAAATTCGATCTTTGTAAGAAGTCATTATTCTGATCACCATAGAGTTCTGTGGTAGGATTTTTTAATTTCTAAAAATGTCATTAGCATTCAACATTCAAAACCAGTTCTGAGTCAAAGGAAAGAAATACATAGCTTTTGGGTCTCTCAATGTCCCCTCCTGTTCCATCGTGGACATACTATACTTGCTTTTCACCCACTTCTGGTTTGACCCAACTCCAGGTGGTGAGGGTCCGTCTGTTTTATTTTCATGGGTGTCACAGGCGCTGCAAGAACGAGATGGCTAGGTGTTGTAGGAGACACATTGCATGTAATGTATCTCTTCTCCTGAAGGCCATGCTCCCTTGTCTCAAAAGACTTCATGCACAGAATGTAAACTCAAAGGTAAGATATGAAACATTTTAGCACAGTAACAACAAAGCTGAAATCCAGGTTGAGAATCTTTCTGCTAGTCACACTGCACAGTAGAGACATCCATGTCTCATCCACCCAAGCAACATCATTCACAAATCAATAGCAACTGTCCCAAAGTTGTTAATAAAAGGTGTAAGACATAATCTGCCAATATATTAACAGCCAAAACAAGTGTGTTTTCCATACATTTCTTTCTTTTTTTTTGGTACATAAGATTTTTATTAATTCCATAAAGTGTTGACATATTTTCTATCCTATCCTTGCTTTGTTATTTTTTCTTTTTAATAAATATGTTTATTAATTCTTTGAGAGTTTAATACAGTGTATTTTGATCATACCCTAATTCTTCTCCTCCATTCCTACCTTCTTCATCGTGTAACTTCATGTCTGTTTCGTTTTTTCTTTTTCTTTTTTAGGAACTCATTGACTCAAATTTGTGTTATCTATATACTTCTGGGTGTGGGGCATCCATTGGTGCATGATTGCCCCACTCTTGGTTGACCTACTCTTAAAACAAACAAACTCCCTGACTCCTTCCCCAGGAGGGAGTTACCCTGCTCAGGGAATTATACTAGTCCCAGATATAGGTTTCCAAATAAAAAGCCTAGTGCCTAGTGTGGGGTACTACCCACTGAGTAGTTAGAGGTGTCCTAGAGACTCCCCAGCAATAAAGGGTATTGCTATTGTTCTTGTTTGCTGTGGCGCTTTGAATGAGAATGTGCCCAGGAGCCTCAGGCATTTAAATATTTGTTCCCCAATAGTCAGCTCTTTGGGAAGGATTAGGAAGTGTGGCCTTGAAGGCACCTGAAAGGCTCTACCTAGCAGTGTATCAAAGCAGATGCTGAGACCCACAACAAAGCCTTCCGCAGAGTGTATGGAATCATATGAAGGAAGGAATTAGTAAATCCTAGAGGGGAGAGGGAGCCCCACAACATCCAAATATATATGAGCACAAGGGTCTTCTATGAGACTGTTTATCCAACCAAGGACCATGCATGGATATAACCCACAACCCCTGCTCAGACATAGCTCATGGTAGCTCAGTATCCAAGTGGGTTCCCTAGTAAGGGGGACAGGAATTGTTTCTGACATGAACTCATGAGCTTCCCGTCATGAGCAGGTTTCCTATCAAGGACTGTTTGGGACTTTGAATGCTCCATTTCCCATCGGGAACTGTTTGGGAAGGATTAAAGGTATGGAAAAGGTGTGCCTCTAGGGATGGACTTAAGGTTTCAGAAGCTTCCCACTATCCCCAGTGTACTTGCTGACTGTTGTTTGTGGATCAAAATGTGAGTACTCAGCCTCTGCTCCAGCCAAAATGTCTGCAGCTTGCTTCTTGGCTTCCCACCACAGTGGACTCTTAATGGACTTTCCAGAAGCATAAGCCAAATGAACCTTTCCTCTATAAGTTGCCTCCATCATGATATTTTATCGCAGCGATAGAAAAATGACTAAGACAGTTGTCCACCAGAACTTGATGGCAATGGAGGGTCCTATTGCTGAGGCCACCCCACACATTGGCCATAGAACATGGAGAAACCAAATTGGTACTAATCAAGAAGCGTCCTGCTTACTGGCCAGCTCTCATAGTATCAGGCTATGCAGGCTGGTGGGAGAAAATAGTAATCAGCCATCCTACCCAGATGTGAACCCCACAAATTAAAGGGATGGCTGGCGTGGCAGATATGCCCATGGATATAATAAATGTTACGGGAGTAACCAATTAATTTCTTGCTGGATTAAAATTGACCACAGGAAAAAATACACTGGAAATCTGGCCAAGAATACATAGTTTGGGAGTTTATAACCCCAGTGGGGAACGAACTACTATTATATTGCTGAGTGGACATAGTCCCAAACAGCACTTTAGAATTTAAATGAATTTAAACCATAACCCTCTATCCACAGATTATAACTCTCAGAACTCAAGACTGAAGTTCCAAAGATTTCTTAGCCATTCATTTTCACTCACAAACAGAAACATACACGAGCGTTCTCTGATTAATTGTTCATTGTTGCCATAATGTTTGGCTATGGAGGTGAAATAAGCTTTATTTTCTAAGTTGCCTTTATCTTGATGTTTTGTTATACAATAGAAAAGTAAGCAACACACATTAATTGTACTTCCTCAAAGCCGGTAACAAAATAAAATATTGAATTCAGAGAATATAGCTATAAAAGTTTGGGGAGACATTTTAAAATTAGGATTGTCCTGAACTCAGATGCACCAATACAGAATGTATGTGTTCATAAGCAGCTTCCTTCACATTTAACTGACTGATATAATAATTAATGTGATATTACTTAAGTACAAGTGACATATTTTTTTTTCTAACTACATAATTTGATAAGTACAACTTCCAGAAGAGTTTAAGCTCTGGAGCTGACTTAGGTAAGTGCATAGCTTCACTGGTGGCAGTATAACTCTGTAGAATGGTGGAGATGTGCTGATTAGCCACGAGCTATCAGCATTTCCTGGGTGCCTATGCTTACACAGAGAATGTGTCAGACTAGCCTGTCTTACAAAAAAAAAAAAAAGAAAGAAAGAAAGAAAGAAAGAAAGCACCATTTAATTTGGACATGTGGTACAGAAGAAATTGGTTTTAAAATACTTTTTTTCCTATCTCAAAGAATACCCTCGAGTGTCTCCGTTTTCTTAAGGTCTTTGTGTGAACTCAAGGGGACTAAGGAAACCCATTTATTCACTGTCCTTTCAAGTGTCGCTGATACTCTGAAGCGTTCACCCCATCCCATGTGGGGCTAGCCACTCCTTCGGCCTTGTCTGTTATATAACCCGACACAGCATTGATTATGTAGTATTGAATTGTTCGCCTGTCTTACCACCTATTTACAATACTTCTGTAAATATTCCTGGACATGTCTGGTCTCAGCCTGTAGCTATACTCTTGAGTTTCTTCCTTCTTATGAACAGAGCCTTACTTTATCGGATGATTTGGGTATACTTTCTCATTTTAAAGACTAAGCATTTATTTTTTTGCGGAGTGGTCTTTTCAAAACCTTTCAGTGTATGTGTTGCTTGAAGGAGTCCTAGGCACATGGGTAATTTTTGTTTGTTATTACCTTTGACCTTACATTTTTGGAAAAATTTCCATTTTCTGTAAACTTTCTATGTTTTTATGATTGACTGATAAACATATATTCAGTTGCTATCTTGCTGTTACCCTAAGGCCACAACAGTAACCACTATTAGCTTGTTACTATAGTAGCCATTGTAAGACTTTTTATTGTAAGTGAGCATCTCAATAATCACTTCTATATAGCACTTAAGTGATACTATCAATTGGAAACCTTGAGATGAAGGTTTATTGAGCTTGTCAAAAAGTATCTAATGAGCTGAAATGTGAGGCTGCAACAAAAATTTCAAGTGATCATTTCACTATTCAGTTGTGAGTTGCATGGACTCAATATTTCCTTTGTACCATGCAACATGGTGAAGATCTTGGAAGCTTTGATTTTAGTATCACTATTATGAGAAAAGCTATTGTAGATGGAGCCATGACCTAGATATAGAATTATCCACCTCTCTAATTACATTCCATGGGCAACTTCATCTTCATATAATCTTGGTAGTCTTTGTATGAGCTTCCATTACTCTAACAGATACCTGGGAAAGCAGCTGGAGAGATGGCATAATTAGTAAAGCGCCTTCTGTGAAAGCATGAGGCCTGAGTTAAATCTAGCACCTATATATGTATTTATAAATTAACTCAGGTCATATGTGCATATATATATATATTTAAAGCACCTTCCATGAAAGGTGAGACCTGAGTAAATCCCTAGCACCTATATAAAGTTAAAAAACAAAGAAAAAAAAGCAAAGCCTGGAATGGTATCTTACATATAAATATAATTGTGGGAGGGTCTCGTTGTCTATCCAGCCTACCCGAATTCCAAGTTCAGTGAGATACCCTACTGTGGTGGTTTGGATAAGAATAGCCCCCATAGATTCATATTTTTGATTGCTTAGTCATCAGGGATAGGGACTGCTTGGAAGGGATTGGAAACCGTGGCCTTGTTGGAGTAGGTGTGGCCTCGCTGGAAGAAGTGTGCCACTGGGAATGGGCTTTGAGGTTCCAAAAGCTCAAGCCAGGTTCAGTGTCATTCTCTTCCTGTTGTTTGAGGATCCAGAAGTAGAACTCTCCAACTCCGTGTCCGCCTGTGTGTCACCATGGTTCCTGGCCATGATGATGGCGGACTAAACCTCTGAAGCTGTAAGCAATTAATCAACTAAATGCCTTTCTTTATAAGAGGTTCCATGGTCACCTATCTCAAATAATAAAATGATGAGTGGTTAAGACAGACTTAACATCTATTCCCAGACTCACTATATGGTGCATACACACAGACACACAGACACTCATATGAGCTTGCAAATATACACATACATATATATATTCATATTGTGTACATATACACAATCATCTTATGCAGAACTTTTTGAGGCTCATGGTTTTGGGGATGATCAAGATCCAACATTACTCAGATGCTAAACCATGAACTATATACGCCAACCTCCTTGTATTTTTCCTGAAGTGATGAACTTTCTTAGGGTCATTCTGGTTTGCTTATTCTTTAATTTTGACCATGTTCCGGGTTTCACTGCTGGTAATGCTTCAAAACACCTTTTTGGCTTATTTCCCATGTAGGTTCAGGTAATCCTAAAAGTCTGCCGATCCTCATATGGGTAAATACATGGCATTGTCTTACAGCTATCATCACAAGGCTGGGTGGCACTATTACATCTTTGGGCATGTCTTGCCAGCCCACTCACTCTTGTAGCTCTCAGGGTTGAACTGGGTAACACTGGAGATTACTTTCCTCCTTCGGTGGCATGCATAAAAATGGAGATGAAGTTCCCAGGTGAATACCAGCTTGATACAGTTTTAAACAGTCATATGGAAACCTACTGAAAAGCTTCCAAAATAATTTTAAAGAGAGAACAAATTTAAATTTTTTCATCATGTATATTCATTGTACATGGTACTGTTTCACATGAGAACATTTTCATACCAGTATACATTGTACATTGAGCATGTTTCCCCTATACCTTCCTCCCCTCACCTCTTCCACCCCTTCCCGTTCCATTACTTTGTTCACTTAGACCATTTTACGTCTACTTTCATGTCCTATATATATGTGTATGATTTTATGTAACTATATAAAATCTAAGAACCATAAATGAGAGCAAACATATAGCATTTTTTTTATATCTGAAACTGGTTTAATTCCCTTGCTGTAATTATTGCTAGTTGTATAAATTGTCCCGAAAACAACATAGCTTCATTCTTCTTTACGGCTAAAAGAAAAATCTATTGCACTTATATGTCACATTTTCTGTATCTATTACTCTGTTTTCAGGCACCTATGCTGAAAATATGTGGTATCATATTGCTAAATTATTATTATATTTTTATGCTTTTATTTCATATGGGGGGAGCGTGTAATGTGTGCCAAGGTAAACATGTGGAGGTCAGAAGACAATGCATGGGAATTGGTTCTCACCTCCACTTGAACTCAGGTCCTCTGGCAGCAGGCAACTACTGAGCCAACCATCCTCCCTGTTCACTAGCCCAAGATAGGTGGTGAGTGTGCATGTGGGTGTGTGTGTGGGGGGGGTGTACATGCATGAGCATGTGCGAGTTCACAAGTGCATGCATGCATATACGTTTTAAAGCCATGTGTAGGTCTGGAGAGATGGTCTCATGAGTTGTGAATGTTTGCTGCCCTTGCAGAGGACCACATTGCCATTTCTCATCATTCACATCAGAGACCAAACAACAGCTGTAACTTTAGCCCCAAGGGATATGGCCTCCTTTCCCTGGCCTCTACAGGCACCTGCGTGCATGTGTTTCTACACTCAAAGACATACACACACACACACATAAATAAAGACAAGACAAAATCTTTTAAAAAAAATCCATAAACACAACTGATTAAAATGTCAATGAATGTTAACCTTTTTCCTATTTGATTTATATAATTACTTGAAAATCATTTTAATATAATGCCTGAATTGGAGAAAAAATAACTACCAATTTTCTCTCCCTTTACAAGATAAAGAAAGCAAACACTTGATATTCCAGTTTCTCCTCAAAGAAAGAAACATAAAATATTTGAGGGTTTTGAATCATGAGGCATACTTATATTGGCTTCTTTTACTTGGTAGCTATGAGTTTTATAATATCTAGAAAAAGATACAACAGGGAAGTTTGTGGTTTCATAAATAAACGAACCAAATAAACAGATTATGTGATGGTGTGTGTGTGTGTGTGTGTGTGTGTGTGTGTGTGTGTGTGT
>NW_026592510.1:18622663-18624109 GCF_907164565.1 Psammomys obesus | reverse complement strand
GTGTGTGTGTGTGTGTGTGTGTGTGTGTGTGTGTGTGTGTGTACATACACAGAGTCAGAATTCTCTAATACTCAGTTTTCCATTTAGATACTGAAAAACACTAGGAAGAATTATTGCTAAATGAAGTATTGAATGGCATCTTTTCCTTGAAGAATCTACAGTAGTTTTACAACCTGTTCTCTTGAAGCACACCACTGTATTTGGACTAACTCAGATTAAAAGATATGGTAGAAGTCCACTTCCACTTGACAAGTGAGACAAGATTGTGAAGCGAAAGAAAACTAAGAAAAATCTCGGCTGAAACAAGTATCTATAACTGAGTTGATGCAGATGCTATGTTCTGCAGATGCTATGTCCTTAATAAATGACCCCACACCAAGTTACTCTTTCAGAGATGATCTTTATCTTTAAGTGCTAATCAGTTTAACTGTTTTTTAAATTAAATTTTTATTGTTATATTAATTACAGTTTATTCACCTTGTATCCCAGCTGTAGTCCCCTTCCGCATTCCCTCCCAATCCCACCTCCCCTCCCTCATCTCCTCCCATGCTCCTCTCCAAGTCCACTGATAGGGGAGGTCCTCCTCTCCTTCCATCTGACCCTAGCTTATCAGGTCTTATCAGAACTGGCTTCATTGTTCTCCTTTGTGGCCTGGCAAGGCTGCTTCCCCCTCAGGGGAAGGCTGTCAAAGAACAAGCCACTGAGTTCATGTCAGAGACAGTCACTGCTCCTCTTACTAGGAAACCCACTTGGATGCTGAGCTGCCATGGGCTACATCCGAGCAGGGGCTCTAGGTTAACTTTGGGCAGAGTGCAGGGAATCTTAGGAAAGAAGGGGGAGATAGTAAGACCTAGAGAGGAAAGGAGCTCCTCCACAAGGAGAGCAACAATCCAAAATATCTGGGCACAAGGGTCTTTTCTGAAACTGATACTCCAACCAAGGACCATTCATGGTTTTTTTTTTCTTTTTGTTCATATGCAGGTTAATATGATTCCTCTACAACAGAATATCAGCCATTTAATTCACAATTTAAAACATGCACAGAATTTTCTTTCATTTACTATAAACATTAATTGAATGAATTGAATGACAAAAGGACAGGCTGAGTCTTTTGTGCCACATGCACAGTCACCACTCTTGCTTGGGGTTTCCTTACAAAAGATAGCCCTACACGTCTCCATTCTAGTCGGTTCATTCACGGCATGTCCATAGGCAAAGCACACTCAACACAATCGTCTGCCTTATTTATTCAAACAGCACATAAGAAGAGAATCAGCATCTCCATCTTCTCATATCTGAGCTAACCCAGCCCCCAAATTTATAGACATTACCTGATGTAATGTATACAAATTCAACACAATCCCTGTATAAATCCCATTAGCAGTTTTTGTTTTCTTTCTTTCTTTCTTTCTTTCTTTCTTTCTTTCTTTCTTTCTTTCTTTCTTT
>NW_026592510.1:18582291-18622653 GCF_907164565.1 Psammomys obesus | reverse complement strand
TTTCTTTCTTTCTTTCTTTCTTTCTTTCTTTCTTTCTTTCTTTCTTTTTTTGCCTTTCTTTCTTTCTTTGTAGAAGTATTTTTTTAAGAACTCTAAACTTTTGATGGAATCTTGAAGCATCCTAAATCCCTAACAGTATTGAAAGAAAACAATTAGGAGGCCCCACATTACCTCATTTTGAAATATTTTACAAAGCTACAGTAATAAAACAATTTGGTACTGCCATAAAGACAGATGTACAGACCAAGGCATGGAATAGACGGCACAGCAGAGATCATCAAATGGTCTTGACAAGGTACTAAGACAACATGTGGAGTAAAGGAGAGTCTCTTCAAGGATACTAGAGAAACGAACAGTCAAATTCAAGAGAATAGAGTTGGACCCAAGACATGCTGAGCAAGCATTCTACTTGTGAAGTTTCAGTTCACAAATTATATAGCTTATATATCTCAAACTTTTAACTCCTATAAATCAATAACAAACAGAAACTTTGTTTTAAGAGGATAATGGGCTTGAGAAAACATTTCTCCAAAGAAGACACAAATGGCAATGAAACCATGGTCAGAACTAACTCTTACAAAAATGCATTAGCTATAGTTTGAAGCCTACAACCCCCTCAACTCCCTTCCTATGTGGCTCTCTCCAGCTCATCACTGTTGGAAGACAGTGGAATCTTTAAAAAGTGCTTATCAGGACTCCCATATGTCATCTGGGAATATGCCCCCGGCAAGATATTAGGACTCCAGTCTCTTCATCTCTCTCTTTGACAGTGTCCGTGAAGTTTGTGGCTTTGCTCCACCACACACACTATCAATGCGATCTGTCAGTACAGGCTCAATGCTATGGGAACCATACATATTGGAGTAAATGCTCTGAAATGGTGAACCAAAACAACCATTTCTTTTTATAGGCTGATTGTGTCAACATCTTACTTACTGATTTAAGTATTTTAAGTCTCAGTAACAGTCATGTCAACATCACGGTGAACTATCACCTCACATCCATCATAATATCCATCATAAAAAAGACAAAAATATTGAGTGCTAGAAAAGATGTAGAGAAGAAAAAGCCTTTGGACATCGTTGGAGAGAATGTAAAACATACAGCTGTGAAAAAATGGCATGGAGCTTCCTCAAACAATCTCAAAGTGGGATTAACCATACAATCCAACCAGCCCAATCATGGAAATACATCCAGGCTACTGACAGCAGAATTTCAGGAAGTGCTTGTAGTCTTACACAAAGCATACTGAGCAAAACAACCAAAGGCTGAAGCACCTACATTTTCTCACACATAGAAGATGGGAGAGAATGCACATGATTGTCGTTATGGGTCTGGGTTATCTAACTCCATCCAGTTACTCGCAAATTTCATCATTTCAATTTTCTTTACAGCTGAAGAACATTCTGTAGTGTCCATGCACCACATTTTAATTAGTCATTCATCTGTTTAAGGACATTTAGTTTATTCATTTCTTAGCTAATGTGAATAGAGCAGCAATGGAAATGGCTGAAGATGTATCTCTGCAGTAAGATGGTGAGTGCATCCGCCAAGCAGTGATGAATTTATCATTTTTAGTTTTCTGAGGGTTCTCCAAGCTGATTTCAAAAGTGGTTGCACCATTTCATGTTCCCACAAACAATAAATAAAGGTTCTCCTTTCCCCACACTTCACCAGCATTTGTGGGAGCTGTTTTGCTGATCTTAGTTGTTCTGACCAGAAGATGAAATCTCAAATTGTTTTAGTTTTTGTTTCCCAATTTTCTGAGAATGATGGACATTTTTTGATGTATTTCTTAACAATTTTTTTCTTCAATTGAGAACCCTCAGTTTAAGTCTTCAGCCCATTTGTTTTAAAAACTTGGATCATTTTTTCCACAACTTTACGTATATATATATGTATATATATGTTTATATATATAAACATATATATGTGTATATGTGTATATATATACCCACTTATATATATATGTATGTATATATATATATACATATATATATATATACATACATACATATCTGACAGATAAGGATAGCTGGCAAGGATTCTCTCCTAGTCTGTGGGTGTGTTCACTAAATTGATTGTTTCCTTAGCTGTATAGAAACTTTTTAATTTCATGACATTCCAGTTGTCCATTATTGGTTGTAATTCCTGGACAAATGGCGGTCTGTTCAAAAAGTCCTTTCCTGGGCCTCTATCTTGTAGGAACTGCCTATATTCTCTTCCTGCAGTTTTAGTACACTGAGTTTCAAACTGAGGTCTTTGATCTAATTTCTGTGAAGACACAGCTCTAATTTTATTCTCTGCATGTAGATATTCAGTTTTCCCAGCACCATTTATTCAAAATTTTGCCTCGTGCCATTGTAGTTTTTGCCTCTTTGTCAAATACGAGATGACCATGGTTATGTTTGGGTCTTCTATTTCATCTTATTGGTCTGCATGACTTTGGGAGGGCTGGAACCATATTGGTTTTGTTACTATAGCTTTATAATATATCTTGACATCTGGAATCACAGTCCTTTAAGTAAGGATTTTTTTTTTTTTTTTTTTTTTTGGCGGGCACAAACTTTTTTGTTTTTTTTTTTATTTTTTTTTATTTTTTTTTATATCTGGAATCACAGTTCTTTAAGTAAGGTTTTTTTTTTTTTTTTTTTTTTTGGCTAGCCACAGTCTTTTCTGGGTTCATGTAAATTTTAGAATAGTATTTTTTTCTGTTTCTGTGAAGAATGTTGTGGATGGATATTAGATTGGAATTTCATTGAATCTGCAAGTTGCTTTTGGTAAGATTGTCATTTGTACACCATTAATTCTCCTGACCACAAGTATGGGATCTCTCACCCTTTTTAAGTGTCTTTCTCAGTGTTCCTTCAGAGATTTTAAATTTTCATTGTTTGACCCATGGTTATGTTTATTCCAAAGTATTTCATTGTCTTTGATGTTAATGTGTTGGGAGAATACCTATAATCTCTTCTCAGTGTGTTTGTTTGTGTCACATAGAAAGACTACTGTTCTTGACGGTTTTTTATGGGCACTGACACTTTGCTGAAATTGATGATTGTTTTTAGACATTTTCTCACAGACCATTTAGGATCTTTTATATATAACGGCATACCTTCTGCAAAAAGGGATAATTTGACTTCCCCTAATATATTCCTTTATTTTCTTTCTTTTGCCTTATTGTTCTGACAAGTGCTTCAGGCGCTGTATTGAAAAGGAGTGGAATAGCAGACAGCCCTGTCTCACTCCTGATTTTAGGAGATTGCTTCAAGGTTTTTTTTATTTAACATAATGTTGACTGTGGATTTTCATATATAGTCTTTATTATGTTGAAGTATGTTCACTTCAGTCATACTCTCTTTAGAACTTGAATCACGAAAGCATGTTAGATTTTATAAAAGGTCTATTCTGCATCTAATGTGATGATTATGTGATTTTTACCTTTAAGACCATTTTTATGATTTACTGTCCTTATTGACTTACCTATGTTGAACAAACCCTGAATTTTCTAGATAAAGCCAACTCAGTCATGGTGGTTCATCTTAATACGTGTTTGTATTTGGTTTGCTAGTATTTTGATGATGATTTTTGCATCTATGTTTATCAAGAATATCAGTCTATAGCATTGTTTTTATTTGTGTGTGTGTGTGTGTTTACCTAGCTTGCATATTATCATAATACTGGCTTCATAGAATAAGTTTGAGAGTGATCCTTTAGTTTTATTTTTTGAAGAGTTTAAGAAGTTTTGGTTGTAGATATCCTTTGAAAGGTAGAATTCTGCTCTGAATCCATCTGGATTTGTACATTCTTTTTAGTTGGAAGACCTTTAACTACTGTTTTCAACCTCCTGTTTGCTATGGATAAGTTTAGTTTGTTCATCTCTTCTTGGTTTAACTGCGATAATTTGGATGAATCAAGAAATTCATCCATTTCTTTTAGATTTTTCAACTCAATGGACTACAGGTTTTTAAAGTATTCCATTATAATATTCTGATTGGGGGGGGTCTGTTATAATATTCATTTTTCATTCTATCAATTTGGTCCTCTTTTTCTTTTTCTTTTTCTTTTTAGGTAGTTGGGCTATGAATCTGTCAATATTGTTTACTTTATCCAAGAACCAGTTCTTAGAATTGTTGATTTTTTTGTAATGTTTTCTTTGTTTGTAGTTTATTAATTTGTCCTTTAACTTTTTATTATTTTTGCTGTATACAAAATTTGAGTTTGATTTATTCTTTTTTTTTCAAATTCTTTAATTGCATCAGTAAGTCATTTATTTGTACTCTCTGTTCATTTAACATAGTTACTTAAGTCTATAAAATTCCCTTTTAGAACTGATTTTAATGTGTCCCAGAAGTTTTGTTTCATTTTATTTCATTCCAAGAATATTTTTATTTCTTTCTTGATATCTCCTTTGAACCATTCATCATTCAATAGTGAGTTGTTTAATCTCCCTAGGTTCATAATCTCACTAGAGCTTTGTTGGCTGTCAGTCTTAAGTTTTATTGAATAATGGTCAGACAGGACATAAAGTCATGTCAATTTTTCTGTATTCGTGATGGTTTGCTTTGTGTCCCAGGATGTGGTCTATTTTAGAGAAGTTTCCATGTGCTTCTGAGTAGAATGTATGATCTTTGGCATATGGATGAAATAGTCTGTAGCTATCTCTTAAGTCCATTTGATGGAAGATGCCAATTATTTCTGAAGTTTCTCTGTTTATTTTTTTCCTCCAGAGCTACTAGAGGAAGTGGGATGTTAAAATCACCTACAGTTATTTAGTTGTGTTAACCAGTGTCTTTAATTCCATGATTTTTTTATAAAATTGAGTGCACCAGAGTTTGGTGAATATATGTTTAATATGTAATATTTTTCCTAATTAATTGGTCTTTTTTGTTCACTCCTGATTAGTTTTAGTTTGAAGTTATTTTGTCAGATATTTGAATGGCAATGCTTGTTTACTTCTTAATCCCATTTTCTTAGAGTACTTTTTCCATCCTTTCATTTTATGGTGGTGTCTCTCTCTAAATCGAAGATGAGTTTTTGTGTAGACAACAGGTTAGCCGTTCAGCAAACCTGTGTTTTTTGACCAGAGAGTTGAGGCCAATAATATTTAGAGTTATTATTGAAAGATGTGTGTAGATTACAGTAATTTTAATATTTTTTGCTGGCTTATGTTCTTAGCTGTGCTTTATATTTTATTAAATTATAGCCTCAATTGCTTTCTTTCTAAGGTCTCTAGGCTGCACTTATGTTTTTCTTAGGTTTGCAATATTGATTTCTGTAATCTGGCTAGTGTTTCACTTTGTTGTTGATGAATATGAACTTTTTAAGGCTGTTTGAATCATGAATTTTTTTCTTTTCTTTCATTTATTGCAGATAGTTTTTATTGGATACAGTAGTCTAGGTTGGCAGTTGTGATCTTTTAGAACTTGGGGTGCATTATGCAGGATATTCTGGATTTAAAAGTTTCCATTGAGAAATAATGTACAATTCTGATGGGTTTTTCTTTGTATATGACTTGTGTTTTTCTCTTTAAG
The DNA here is from genome assembly GCF_907164565.1 of Psammomys obesus. Classification (NCBI taxonomy): domain Eukaryota; kingdom Metazoa; phylum Chordata; class Mammalia; order Rodentia; family Muridae; genus Psammomys; species Psammomys obesus. The sequence goes on along the minus strand of NW_026592510.1, from coordinate 18,617,122 downwards.
CTTCAATATTTTTTCTTTTTTTCTGTATACTTAGTGTTTTAATTATAGTATTCCCTGGGGTGTTTCTTTTTGGCCTTGTCTCCTTGGAGTTCTGTGTACTTCTTGTGTCTGTGGAGTGTGTCTTTCCTTAGAGAATTTTTTCTTCTATGAGCTAGTTAAAGATCTTATCTCTCATTGATCTGGGATTCTTCCCCCTTATCTATGTTTACAACTCAAAGATTTAGTTTTGAAAGTGTAGCACACTTCCTGCATGCTCCATTTCTGTTATTTTACATCTTTTCTTGCTCATTGAGTGTTTTGTCTAGATCAGCAGTTTTCAACCTGTGAGTCATGAGCCCCTTCGTGGTCGAATGGCCTTTGTAGAGGGGTTGCCTAAAACCATTTGCGTATCGGATATTTACATTGTGACTCATAACCATAGCACAATTGCAGTAACGAAGTAGCGACAAAAACAGTTTTATGGTGGGGCGTCGTTTCAACATGAAGAACTGGATTGGGGGCCACAGAGTTAGGGAGGTTGAGAGCCCCGGGCCTAGAGACTCTATTTAATCTTTGAATCCTGATATTCTATCTTCTGCTTGAGTCACTCTGCTTATAAGGTCTTCCCCTGACTCTTCTCATCAGGACACTGAGGTTTGGGGGCTTTTTGTTTTGTTTTGTTTTTGTTTTTGTTTCCAATTCTATCTTAATTTCAGCTTGCATTCTTCTCGGTGTTTCAATCTCTTTATTAAATTCAGTTTTCAAGTTCTGAACTATCTTTGTCATTTAAAAAAAATTATTTTATTTACTTTATATCCTAAGGGTGCCCCATCCCTCCTCTCCTCCCAGAACTCCCTCTCCCTTCTTCCGTTTCCCCTCTCCCTTTTGACCCAGAAGAGGCTCCCCACATCAACCCTCTCCAGCACATCAAGTCACATCAGGACTCAGTATATCCTCACCCCTGAGGACAGGCAAGGCAGCCCTGCCAGGGAGAAGTGATCTAAATGGAGACAATAGAGTCCATGTTACAAACTGCACCTCTCCTCCTCACTCGCAGGCAACCCACATAAAGACTAATCAGCCACATATGTGCACGGGGGAGCCTATGTCCAAACTGTGCATGCTCCTTAGTTGATGTCTCAGTCTCTGTAAGGCCCTATGGGTCTTGGTTAGTTGTCTCTGTTGTTCTTCTTGTGGGGATCCTGTCGCCTTCAGGTCCTTCCATCTTTCTCCCAACACTTCTGCAAGATCCCAAGAGCTCTGCCCCATGCTTGGTTGCAAGTTCTAGCATCTGTCTCAATCTGCTGCTGGCTGGAGCCTCCCAGACTACAGTGATGTTAGGCTCCTGTCTGGAAGCATAGCAGAGCATCATTAATAGTGTCAGGGGCTGGGCCCTGACCCACTGTGGTGTGGGTCTCAGGTTGGGCCAATCATTGGTTGAATATTCCCTCAATATATGTTCCCTCTTTATCCCTCCATTTCTTCTAAGCAGGATAACCATACTATAAGCCACACACCCAAAGAAGCTAAGTAACAAGGAGGGCCCAAGAGATGGTGCCAGAATGCCATGGAGAAGGGGAAATAGAAGAGACAGCAGAAGTGAATGAAGAGAGGGAACTGGACAGGAGATGGAATGGGGAGGGAAAATAGGTAGGGATCAAATGTGAGGAGAATGGAGGTGGGAGGTGAGAGGGTAGGGAACAAGATAGAAAACTGAGGAGGGCAGCTTTTTGACAAGCTGGAGGCCTGCCACAGGATAGGCTCATGGGAGGTTATGGGTGGGACTCTAGCTGAGATTCCAAACAGAGGGTGGGGACGTGGAAGACTGAAGTGACCACCTCCTAGCAAGGCAGGACTAGTGGAGGAGAGGAGCAACAACCCATTCACAAAATCTTTACTATCTTTGTCATTTCATTCAACCATGTATTTGCATTTTTCTTGAGCATCACTCGAATATTTATTGTTATCCCCTTTGAGTTTAAGGAAGTGTCTGTTCATCTCTTCTTTAAATTCCTTTAATTTTTAGATGACGTTTATGATTGCTGTTTTGAGTTCTGTGTTCTGGTATCCACCTACTTTGTTCTAGTTAGAGGACACTTTTATAGAGAACTAGTGGGTTTTATGAGAGACATGCTGTCTTGGCCATTTGTGATTTGTTTTTTGTGATTAGACCTGGGCATGTGGACTTCTTTGTTTGTTTGTGCACCTGATGTCCTTTCTCAGACTGTGTCAGTGCAGAAGATGTGTGACATCTGCCACTCCTGGTGCTGCTCATGTACTCCTTCAGTGTGGACCTGGTGCCTCTTCTGTGAAGCAGCAGCTGATGAGATTCCTGCACTCAGAGGAACCCAAGGAAGGAGTCCAGACAGAACAACGATTATATTCATTTCAAAGTGGTAGGGCAGGGTGATTCTGTGGTGCAGTTTAAGATCACGAGGCCTCTTAGTAGACTTAGTAGACAATGACAGCCTATTGTGAACAACAAGGTTTGTCGATGAGGCAGACCAGATTCTCTTGTGATCAGCAACCAAATAATGAAACAGACACACCTACACAGTTGGAAACGGAGGACGAAGACACAAGTGATGTGTTCCGGCAACAGACAGGAGCTGTCTACTGAAAAGGGAACCTGCTACTTACTCCAGAATTTTGTTATAGGCCAAGAATACATTCTCAATTAGAGAGCCACAGTTTGGTTCCACCACATCCTGACTACTATAGTACAGTTTTCTCTGTTCTCTCATTTCCCTGTCACCATTTCCTTATTGTACATAATGTAACCGGATTATGTGCACAAAGCATATTGCTCTTTTCTTTTTTAAGCTAAATGGCCAAGGTTCTGTTTTGGCTGACATGAGATGGAGATGGTCTGACCAGTTCTGTGAAAATCTCCCCCTTTCTCCATTAGTGGCATGCTCATTCAGCTCTTATCTTTATATTCCAGTAAGTTATCTTTCTCTCATTGTTTTAACAGAAGAACCCAACAACAAAATCCTTGCATATCTTGCTCAATTGGAGCATTTTAATGTTTTTCATTTATCATTGCAAAACTAAGGATAATTTTATAACTTTTTTTGTACTTAGCTGTTACATGTAGAACAATCTTTTTAAGAAGGGGTAAATTACTCTTGAAAAAAAAAATGATCCTAGATAGTTTTCCCTTCAAGTCAAGCAACTTGTTTAAATAAATTTCTTGTTTAAAAAAAAAAAAAAAGATGTGTGACATGAGCCAGAAGCTGCTGAATGAAGTATTTAATTAGACCAGGAAAAGATGGCTCCTGGGCCTGGATCCTAGGTCTGAGGGTAAAGAGATAGCAGCAGGCAAAGAAAATTATGGAAGAGAAAGAACCATCTCATCAGTCAAAGGTGGTTCTTGAAAAATGCAGGTTCAAAGGTCACCGGTTGAGTCTTGTGGGTGGTGACAGGGCTAGAAGCGCAGGAATCAGATCCCAGTAAGGGGATAGGAAGATGAGAAAATGAGGAAGTGATTTACTCTCAAAGGTGCCTTGAGAACTAAGGTTTGTGGGCTATCATCTAAGGCGGGCTTGTGGATTTGTAGATGGTTGTGCGTTGGGGAGAGGGAGAAGTGATTTGCCCAGGAAAGGTGGCTGCTGAACAAAAAGCTTTCATGGAACTTGGCTCACTTAGTAATTTATAAATTGTTGTTTATAAATCTCATTTTTGCTTAAATTAAAAATATGGATCACTAAAATCCCACAGGAACATACTGACATGTAGACGCATAGACATTCATGCCTTATGTGTGTGTGTGAATAAAATAAATGAATATATGCAAAGCTTTAATAAAATACAAAAACACATACTAGTCAAAACTTAAGGTAAATTGCATTACTTTCATGGTAAAAATCCTATAAAATTTAAATTTCTAAATGGGAAGTGAGGCAATAAGAGAAATTAAAATGTAATAAAAGTATTGAAAGTTAGGCAATTGTAGCAACTTCTGTGCTTAAGTTGCTGTGGTTTACAAAGGCCCCTGCAGTAATGTCCTCACAATTATCATGCAAACAACCTGAAGTGGTTCTTGAAGCTTACTTTTACATGTTACTATTTCCAACCTAATGCCTGCTCTGTTCCATCATCCCCACATCCATCCGTATCTGTGTCTAGCATTCCTTCCCAATGCTCAGTCTTAGACCCAGATGCAGCTCTGTGAAGATCAAGCACCAGGAAATACAAGTTTCACTTTGCCATTTGAGCCCCAAGTTGACTTTCTTCAGAAGTGTGCTCTGATCCATGTCCTCTTTGTAAATCCTGAGTTGCTGCATGCCAAATACCCTTTTCCCATTTCCACTGAATGGCAAACTTCATAAGCTTAGGTATTTCAACTAGACATGTCTAGAAGGCAGTATGTTGCCATGACTGTAGGCTGCAGCTTGAATCATGAACACAAAAATCTTTGATAACTAGAAGAGTATTAAATTTATCTGAGAGGTTTCAATTTTACACTAAATCGGTGTTTCAATTCTTACTTGCTGGATTTTTCAAACTGTTTACAGATGAAAAGAACTCTGTGTGCATTGAACCATTCAATCCATTTGGGTTAGAAGTATGATATTTTCATTTCTAACAAAAGTGCCTGTAAATCCCAAGGCAAACTCATGCTGGGTTTTCTTTAATGTAAATTACCACCGTGGACTGCTACTTAAAAAGTTCAGCCAATATATAAATTTCCTGTTCCCTGCAGTCCTTCTGGGGGCATTTTCTACAATCTAGCAAAGCCCAGCTAGCTGTAATCAGATTTCTATGTTTAAAACAAGAGATATAAGAGAGCTGATTTACGGCAGCTGAGCCGCCAGCAATGGCACAGAGTGGGGCATTAAGAGAATGCAGCACACATCTGGCTGATACTTTGAAATCTTTGAATTCTTGTTGGTAATCATAGAGAAAATGGAAGAAAGAAACCACAGGATCATAGTTGAGTTGCTACAGTTACCAACAGTGGAGAGAACAGAACGATGTCAATGGGCCTTGAAGATAGATTCATTACAGTATTTATCTGAGCTCAGGGAAATGCATGCTCAGAACGCATACAGAAGGTCACAGGTTCACAGAATCCTGGCTGAAACAAGTAATAGCTGTCTACTATGACAAAACCTCCTTTATCCAAGTTCTTGTCTCAGCAACAGGGCAGACAAGCAGCCCAGAGGTTAGACGTGTGCTTGGCTCATCTTGTGTGGGAAAATAGTGTGTACTCTTTTCCAACCATATCTGTACCTCATTCTTAGAAATCTACTTTTCAGTAGCAATTTCTTAAATTTTGGGAGGGCAAAGCAAAAGGAACCCTGGACACGGCTTCTTTACCTTGACTGCATTGTGTGAGCAGCTTTGCTCCACTGCTTACTCCCTGCCACGATGCTCTGCCCGACCATGAGCCCAGCTGTTATAGAAGTTTTCCTTCCCAACCCCAAGTTCTGGGATAAAGACTCATGAAACTCAGAGTGTTTTTACAAATACCTAGGCCATATAGCTAGGCTTTTCTCTGACTAGCTCATAATATAAAATAACCCATTCTACTAATCTACATTTTACCATGTGGCTGTTTGCCTCTGTTCAGGTACCATGTGTCTGTCCTCTTTCATGTCTTGCCGAGCAAATCTCCTACTCCTGGCTCTATCCCAGAATCCTTTTTGCCTATCGGATGTCCCACTTTCTATTCTACCCTTTCTTATAGATCATAGTTTGTCTGTTTGTTTGTTTTTATTGGCAGGTGTTGAATCCATAAAATACACAAGATATTCTCTCTACATGCAGCCTAACCAAGCCAAGCAATCACAACCAAAACCTTTGAAACAGTGAACACAAAGAAATGCTGCCTACTTTTAAGTTGTTTATCTTATCTATTTTGTCACAGGAAAAGAAAGCTGACTGGGAATGCAGACTGATCAGAAAGCCCAATAACCAGAAGGCTTTCTTTACTTGTGCTTTTAAAATTTAAAAAAGCAGTGAACTTGTTACTACCAAATACACCCAAGTCACAATGCACCAAGAGTTCTATTGGAAACAAATCTCCCTTTACTCTTTTTCCTCTGTTGAAGTTCCTGCTGCAGTTTGTTAAAGTTTGGCAGTTGGCTCTCTTAAAATGGCCTGAAGCTTCTAATTCATTTCTTTAAGTTACAGAACACCTATGAGGAGGTAACAGAACCTGCTAAATTGATGGACTCTAATAAAGCCCCATTCTGGAAATAAAACTGATTTAATTTTCAGTCAAGTGTATAAGGTTAAGATAAGATAGTTTCAAGACATCCTAAAGGAGTTTAGTATGTTAGGTTCCACCTTTTCAGAGACAAAGCTAACTATATGAGTTGTAATAACTATTCTTAAAATAGTTATCGTTGTATCTTTCACACAATTTTCTGTTATGGGATCATTATATATTTATATACATCCTCTTCTCCCAAAGTCTAGTATATCACTTAACACCAGTAGATAATCAATTGAAGTTGATGAAATGAGTTAATTGGTGTTGGTGAGTCAATCAATCAATGAATGCACCAATCAGTCAAACAATGTCATATTTGATGAGAATATCTTTGTGACAGTTTGCACATCACTGTTTTCCATGTTTCCATATGGGAGTAAACTGTTCTGCTTCTCTGAACTATAAAGTCTACAGATGATCCAGTTAATCATCATTTAATTCATTATTTATAGAAAATTTCATTTTGAGGTTTTAAACGATGTAGAAACAGAATTTTTTTACAAATGAAACAATGAGATATTGCTTGAATTCTTCAATAATATTTTATATCTTTCTTCACTTTAGTCTTAGCTTTTTGGTGAAGTTTTTATCTAAGTGTCACATAATTTCAATACAGCAGCTGTTGCTTATATGGCTAAATGAACATCATCATCAGTTTTTATTTTGTTCACTTTCATAAACAAGTAATGTTTACCATAAAAAACACTATTGTTCCTAGTCTTCTCCTACTTCCAATGTCTATCCTGTTTGCCCTTCTGAACGAGGATTAAGTATCTTTCCCAGGGTCCTCTTTGTTGTTTAGCTTCTTTAGGGCTATAGATTTTAGTATCTTTATCCTATATTATATCCACTTATAAGTGAGTATATATCATATGTGTCTTTCTGCTTCTGGGTTACCTCACTTACAATGATCTTTTCTAGTTCCCACCATTTGATATTTTCCTTGTTTTTAATTCCATTGTGTAATTGTGCCATAGGACAGGAGCCTTCCACAGAGGACCTCTGAAAGACTCTACCCACCAGGGTATCAAAGGAGATACTGAAACTCATAGCCAAACTTTGGGCAGAGTGCTGGAATCCTTATGGAAGAAGAGGGAAATAGAAAGACCTCGAGGGGACAGGAACTCCACAAGGAGAACAACAGAGTCAAAATACCTGGGCTGGGGGCCCTGCAGAGACTTACACTCCAACTAAGGACCATGAATGGAGAGGACTTAGACCCCCTGTTCAAAGGAAGCCCATTGGCTGCTCAGTTTCCAAGCAGGTTCTCTTGTAAGTGGTACAGGGGCTGTTTCTAACATGAACTCAGTGGCCAGTTCTTTGATCACCATCCCCTGAGAGGTGCAGGCTTGCCAGACCACAGAGGATGATGATACAGCCAACCTTGATGAGACCTGATAAGCTAGGGTCAGATAGAAAGGGAGGATATCCTCCCCTATCAGGGCACTAGGGAATGGGAATAGGGGGAGAAAAGGGACCATGGGTGGGACTGGGAGGAGATGAGGGAGAGGGCTGCAGTGGGGATACAAAGTGAATAAATTGTAATAAATAAAGATATAAATAAAATTAAATTTAAAATACTATTGTTAACTATAACTTTTTGTTCATCACATACTATAGAGTAATTAGCTATCCCCAAAGAGAAAAACTTAAAATAAATTTCATTACTTTATCTTATGACTTTGGATAGCATAAATTCAAGAAGATTTCAGTTGGTAAATTATTTGATGATCCGATATAAGCTATCAGTCCTACAACCCTGAAAACACAAATTGCTTTAGGGAACCCAGAACTTCACTGACAAACTTGATATCTAAAGAAGAATGACTGAACTTGACTGATTGGGATCTACCTGCATGCCTTCGTTCTTGGGGCCTGTATACATTGCTTACTTATCAGGATACTTATACTTTTCACCTGGCGGCTTAGAATTCCAAGATGCCGGGATGGAAGTTGGTAGTCCTCCTAGAAGGCTGGGCTCAACACCAGGATGACGTTACTCATTACTCACATTATGCATTAGGGATTAGGCAGATGCAGACCTGCTTAGACCCAATGGCATCCTTTCAAAGGTTAAAAATAAAAATAAGAGAAAGATATTATAGCAAGCTCCTAAAAATTTTTCTGGATTCTGTGGTTAGATGGTAGATTAGAAGCCACTCTCATGCAATCAGATGGAAAGAATCAGATAAAATAACAGATTCTATTCATATAAGGGAAGGATTTCAAGAAAAGGCCAGGTGGAAATCCTACCCATTCCTAGCCATGTCATGCTGATTACTTTGGCTTGGGTCAGCAGTAAGTTGCAAAGAAATGTTCTCAGGGGTGGGCACTAAGAGAGCCAGAAAGAAAGTGTGTGTGTATTCATGCTCTGAAAATACCGCAAAAAGCTAGATATAGCATGCACAAAGAGAAATGCAGGTGGAGCCTAGGGGATGGCAGGGAAGTTAAAGGGCAGCATAGGAGCCAGAAGTTAGCACCAAGAGAGATTTACCTCAGCCCCTACTTTTCCTTTGGCAAGCTACACAGAATTGTGCCAAGTGTCTTGTGGAACTTGCCAGTATCTTTACAGGTTCAGGGAAGACAAATACAATCACATGAGCCTTCTAAACACCCTCAGCTTTAGTCACAGAAAGCCCTGCATGCAGATAGAGTAATCCAGAAACAACAGAAAAGGTTGGTTGGGCAGTTGACCAGGGAACTCTGGCAGAAAATGGACTTCAACCACTGAATTTCTTATCTGGAAGGACACATTGACTTGACTTGTTTGCACTGCTGAAACCAGAAGCCATCCTCCCACCTTGTGAATGATTATGAAAAAGACAATCCAAAGGGAAGGAGAAGACACAAATTTTCAATGAAGCAGAACTGCTGATTGAGGTCATAGTACCTTCTATTTAATTTCATTGCTTTTGAAATTATTTACACTTTGCATTTTAATTGTTCAGTTTTGTTTTAACTTGTATCTCATTGATAATTTATGCATAATTTCACATATGTTCTTTCATTCTCTCACCTACTCCACAATATTTTCTCCTACTACCTGTGACACATCTAACCCATATACTGTCCTTCTCATGCATATCTTGCTCCCTCTTTTCAACTCTCCCCTTATTTCATTTCTTAAATACTGATGTCGTTACCTCTAACAATAAAAATAAAAACATAAAAACTCTATCTTCCCCAGCGCATACCCTAGCAGTATTTTTGAGCCTTATCAGGGACACATGTGAAATATACAGTGCCTTCTATTTCAAGTTAACACCAAGAATGCTGTCAAATTCTTATATCTGTTACTGCAGTCATCTTCCCTGCTAAAAAAAAAAGCAGTAGAGGTTATAAATCTTAGTGAAGGCAAACATAAAATGAAACAAACAAAGAGAATGGGGAAAGAACCTGGGTGGGGATTGGAGAACATATCCAACCCAGTGAATGCATAAAACACAATAAAGAAACACAAAAATATGAGACAGTAATCCGCTACGACACTTCAATGAGCTCATAACTCCCCAAGATCAGAAACCAAAGGTAATGAGAAATCTGCAATGCTAGAAAAAAAATTACAGAGTCCTCTTTAAAAGAATTGATGACCACATGAAAAGACTCAAACAAGCGGGTGAATGAAACAAGGAAATAAATCAGTTCAGGATCCAGACAACACAGCTAGAAAAGAGAATGAATTATCAATATTTGGGGGTAAAAAAATAAAATATGAAGAAATTTTAAAAAGAAAATTGAACTCTGACCAAAAAAAAAACAAAATTTCTCAGAATTAAAAAAGCAATAATAATTAAAAAAAAAAAAAGCATGAAAAGTACCATCGACAGGCAAGAACAATCAGAAGAGCAAATTCCAGGGCTAGTGGACAAGCCCAAGACAATGGTACATTCATATTGATTTTTAAAAAGTGGGTCAGGTGGCTAGAATGCTTGCTGCACAAGTATGAGATAATTATGATTGAGTCATCAGAACCTGTGTGAAGACAGGAACGATACTACACATATGTCATTCCAGTGCCTTTACAGGAAGGTAGGAAGCACAAATGGAAATCTTGAGAGGCTCATCAGCTACCTAGCCTTGCATATACATATACAAGGAAAGAAAACAAGATACCCTGTCCCAAACAAGGTGGAAAATAAGGACTGAAATACAAGGTTGTCATCTGACCTACACACACACACACACACACACACACATATATATACAGTTGAACACAAAGAATTTTTTAAAACAAAAAGAAAAATAAAAAATGACAGAGCTTATCAAAACTCTTGAAAATTCTGGCAAACATTAACAAGACCAAGAAGAATCCATGAGGTATAATAATGAGCTGAGATTACATTCTAAAGGCATAGACAATTATTCAATGAAATTGTAGCTTAAAAAAATCTCTCAAACCTAGAAAAAAATGGACATCCAACCACAAAAGTCATTTAGAAACCCAAATAAAGATTATGGGCAGGAAAAAAAAACCTACTCATGATATATCATAGTGAAGAGATCAAAAATAGAAAGCAAATGCATAGTATTAAAATGGAAACCTACCAGCCAAGGAAGCAAAGAAAGATATATTTCTAAGCCCAGAATGTAAATAACTGTCAGCCAAGATTACTAAACTCAGAGAAGTTATCACTTCTTAAAGTTAGTGGAGAAAGAACACTTTAAGACAAACATAAATTAATGCAATGCATATCAACCATGCAGTGCTGTAGAAGATAATTCAATCATTTCTACATACAAAAGAAAATAGAAAGTCTCATCCAAAAAAGAAAATAATTCACCTTGTGACAAAATATTTTCAAAGAGAAACAAGTGAGATGGAAAAGAATCCATCGTATCCAACATAACAGCCCAGCAAATCCCTAATAAGACCAGGAGAGTAAGGAAACTACCAATTATCCCATGAGCCAGAATAGAAAGCAACAAGACTATGGGGAGTTTGCTCAACTCTCTCAATAATAGCCAGAAATGCAAATGTCATCAATTCATCAATTAAAATACTCAGACTAAATTATTAAAATATAAAATCCAACTACCTGTTGTCTGCAAGAAACATACATCACTGGCAAAGACATCCTAAAACAGAGTCAAAGAATGGAAATTAACCTACACAGCAAATGGAATTTATAAAAAAGCTTATGTAGTTCATCCTATGTCTGATAACTCAGCCTTCAAACTAAAAGTAGTCAGAATAGATAAATAATACCCCTATTTATAAATACAGAGAATAATTCATCAAGAATATATGGCTACTGTAAATATTTATGTCGAATGTTGAAGATCCCAGTTTCATAAAATAAACACTTAAAAGGTACAAAAAGTCAGATATTCCTGATACCATGACAGAGAAAGACCGCAACACTTCGCTCTAATCCATATGTATATGCATATATTCATATCTTCTAAATGAATAAATCACCAAAGACACTTCAGAGCTAATTATGCCAGGGTCAATTATAAATTACAGACATCGGTAATAAATCACATCTAACAGATAAAGAATACACATTATTTTGAGCAGCACACAGAATCTTGTCTAAAATTAATCATATTAGAGACCCATAAAGTATTCTGCATGAAATAGAAAAATATATTGAATTCTATCATATCAGACCACAGTGGAATAAAACTAAAATACAAAAGCACAAGAAGCTAAAAGGGTTACAGAAAAACTTGACTTTTGAATGAATAATGAGTCATTGAGGAAATTAGAGAAAAAAAATTTAAAGATATATTTAAAAAATAGTTAATCTTTGAAAAGATAAAAAAAGCTTCCCTAACCAACCTAAATCTAAGAGGGTTTTATTAATAAAATTAAAGGTGAAAGTCATTGTAACAGACTGCAAGGAAACCCAGAGTTTTCAGAATATAAGCAGATTTTAGCCTGATTCTTGGTCAGAATATCACATGGATGGTTTCTAGCCCAGGTCCTAATAGAAGCCTTGTTACCCTCTGAAACCTCCTGAAGTGGGCCTTCATGGTCTACATATCTCTCAGCAGTTTTGTCTGCTAAGGCTTTCATAACCCCAAGGTTAAAAATCTTCTATTACATTCCTCCCACACATCAGTTCCGCATGCCCGAGTCTACATTTAAGGTGTATGATATCAACAGCTCCGTATCTTAGTACCAGTTTTGTATTGTTGTTTTGTTTTGTGTTTGTTCATGGCTTTGTTGATGTGATAAAATCCTGGACAAAGGCAAGCTAAGGCCAGAAGGGTTAATTTTTGCTTACAGTTTGAGAGTCCAGCCCATCATGATGGGAAGTCATGGGTACCTGCACATTATGTCACATTACGTCACAATCTGGAAGCAGAGAGTGATGAGTGCCTGTGCTCATCCCACCCACCCCCATTTTTTTTTATTCAATCTGGGATCTCAGCCATTAATATGATACTACCCACATTCAAGGTAAGTCTTTCTACCTAACCTAATCCAGCTGAGACCTCACACACATGTTCAAAGATTCTAAATCTTACAGTGTTGACAGCTCACTGTCCCCTCGTTTAAAGAGCATTAAGGACAGAAACCACAATTATTGTCTCAATAAGCAGAGAAAACTCATGCGATAAAAATCAACATGACTTTGTGATGGAAGTCCTGAGAAACTAGGTAGAGGAGGAGCACATCTCAGCATAATAAGGGATATATACACCAGAACTGTAGCTACTAATGGTAAGTGGGGGAAAGTGGGAGCATTTCCTTTAGAATATGGAATGATACAAGAGCACGCATGCTTGCCATCCTTATTTTATATAGTGCTCAAAGTCTTAGCTCGAGATATAAAACAACAGAAAATATAAAGGGAGTATACACAGGAAAAGATGTCAGATTATGCCTACTTGTACATGATGTCATCTAATCCAGAAAAACCCTACAAACTCCACCAGAAAACTCTGAGGACTGATAAAAATACTTTCAGTAAAGTGACGGTAGATAAAGTAAACAGATAAAATTTAGCATCTTTTCTATATGCCAATAGTGAATTGTCAAATAAAGAAATTAGGAAAAAAGACTCCATTCACAATAGCTTCAAAAAGTTGCTAAGGCCTAGCCAAGGAACTGAAAGACTACACTGAAATGTACACTACAATGAAATGTTAAGGATGGAAGAAGTTGAGGGTGGCACTAGATGATAGAAAGACTATCCATGTTCAAAGACTGACCATAGTAGTAGAGTAAATACGGTTAGGTCACCAAGAGTGGTTGTAGTATCCTCTGAGATTAAAAGCTTCCATTTAGAAAGAAACTCATTAAGACACAGGCTGTTAAATAAGAGGTAAAACAGCAGACTATTTTAATATAGATTATTAATGAGCTGGAGACATGGCTCAGCAGTTATGAACACTGGCTGCTCTTCCAGAGAACCCAGGTTCAATTCCCAGCAACCACGCAGTGGGTCAAAACTGTCTAACTCCAGGTTCCAGGGGATCTGATGCCCTCTTCTGGGGTCCAGAGTACTGCGTACATGACGCATACATACATGTAGATAAAATACACATACAAAATAAAAATACATGATTTTTTTTTAAGACTAGTTGTTAAAAAGTGAAGTAAAACAAAATAATGCTCTCAGGCAAGTCGAAACATTCCGTTCTGCAGGGAAGCTAGTTAAGTTTGGGAAATAAAAATCTTAATAGCTTCAGGAAGTTTCTGAAACAGACCAGATGAACTAGGCTTCTCCACCCTCAAGCATGGATAAGAAGTAAGGATTGTTGATTGTCACTCTCACACAAGCTGAGTTGCCTAAGAAAGACTCACACCAGCTGAGACACCAAAAAAAAAAAAAAAAACAGATATCGTCTAATTTCTCAGGAATAAGCAGAGCCCAGCCAAGCTGCGAGGTACCTGTGAAGGACACTCTCAAACATGTAGAGCTTCCTGAAGGTTGGTTGTTCAGTGCACTCCCGGTGTCCAGCTTTTGTGGGCTGTTTCCCATACTGGGGTGGGCTTTTGGTGATGTAGCTGTCTTTGAATGGTTTCTGCTGCCATGTATGATCCTTCACTCATATTCTTACTGGTAACACAAATAACATTCATCAAACCGGACTTTGGTGGTATCCATGCATTGGTTATCAGTTCACTATCTGGAGTGAGTAGAACTTTTTTCGCATCTTCCCAGGAATGGTTTCACAAAACACTGATCTGTAAGTCAACACAATCCCCATCAAAATCTAAATGATGTTCTAGGAAGATTAATATAGAAAATCACAAAGAACTTAAATAAGAATCAAGAAAAAAAATGACCCAGTCAAAACTGGGCCATAGATTTTAACAGTGGGTAAGATCTATTTTTAAAAGTGTTAAACAATTTAGCAATTAGAGAAATACAAATTAAAATAACTTTAAGATTTTATCATATGTTAGTTAAAATAGCCAAGATTAAGGGGAAAAAATGACAAATAGCTCCAGCAAAGCTGTGGGGGAATGGAGAACCTTCACTCACTGTTGGTGAGAATATAAACCTGTGCACCAGTAATGAAAAATAGTGTGGAAAATTCTCAAAAAGCTCAAAGTAGATCTACATATGACTCAGCTACTCAGCTACGTATCACTCCTTGATGTCTTAGTCAATATTCTATTGCCATGAGGAGACACCATGACCACAACAACTCTTATAAAGGAAAGCAATTAATTGGGAATTGCTCACAGTTCAAAAGTTTAATCCATTGTCATTATGGCAGGAAGCATGGCGGCAGACAGGCAGACATGGTGCTGGAGAGGTAGCTGAGAGTTCTACATCTGGATCTGTAGGCAGAGAGAGAGAGACACTGGGCCTGGCTTGAGCTTTTGAAATCCCAAAGCCCACCCCCAGTGACACACTTCCTCCAATAAGGCCACGCCCCTAATAGTGCCACTCCCTGGTAACCAACCATTCAAATCCATGAGCCTATGGGCCCATTCTTATTCAAACCATGACACCTGGAATATTCCTAAAGGGTGTCATATTCTACTCCACAAATAATGCTTAAATATGTTCTTTGCCACTCTATTCCCAAATGTTAGGAAATGGAACTAACCTAAATGTCCTTCAACTGATGAATAGATAAAGAAAATGTGGTACGTATACACAATGGAATACTATACATTTTTTTTATAAAGAAAAATAAAATCCTGAAATTTTCAGGTAAATGGATGGATGGAAACAAAACTTATTATAATGAGTGAAGTAACTCAGGGCCAGATAGACAAATGCCTTTTGGTCTCACTTTCTTGTGAATTCTGGTTCTGAATATTTAGGTGTGAGCATGTAACCTAGTCTAGCCATAGAAACCAAAAGAGTGAACAGGAATCATGGAGGTGGGGAGGGGAGGAACTCTAGGATGGATGACAGTAGGACATAGGTGATATCAAGGGGGAAATGAGGGGAAATTGGGGACTTTAGCTGGCGAGGAAGAAAGAGAGCAATACAGAGAGTTGGGGAACAAGAAAGGGCAAATTACAATAAGGGTGTTCAAATGCCATAGAGAAACATTATTTTACATTTATTTAACAATGCACATATAATATTTAAGTGTGTGTGTATGTGTGTGTGCATTATATGAAGTTACACTACTTGGGATGATAACATTTTTTCACAAGAGCTATAGCTCATCTACGAAAACCCTAGTGCTGGGCATGGAAAACCTCTCTTTGAGTTGTTGGTCAGGGGAGTTCAAGAGACATACGAAACAATATAGGCTATTGTCCTTGCTCTTGGTTTTCTCCCAGATCTTGAAGGTAAGGCCTTGCTGCTGAAGATACCACATACTTCAAACACAATTTTTGGAGGAATCAAACCAGAAATGACCTGGAAGCCTCCTTCTTGAGGACTAGCTCTCATATTATCAAAAGGTGCTATACCATCTGTCAAAGAAGAAAAACAATCAATAGTTCTACCTAGCTGTAAAGCCCATGAACTGCATCAGTGACCAGCACAGCAAGTATCCCCAAGGGTGCAATAGTGACATTTATGTCTTGGGGTAAATAGCAGCCATCTAATTTGGCTTCCAGCCCTATCAGGAGAGAATTTATGCTAGTACTGTGAGTATAGATGACTACCTGGAGAAGCCATGGAACATAGAGAAGAATCTGCTACTGCCACTTTCCTAAACTGCATTCTAAATATTTATTCTTGCAAACATGAGTAAGTGTTATCAACCCTCATCAAAGAAGATTCTCTTTGTAGTAGAAAGACCATCATAGAAGCCTTCAGTCAGTCAAAATGTAGAGTGACAACTGACAGTGGGGTGTTCAACCCAAACTGATACATAATCTATAACATAATCCTTATACCTAAGGGTAAGAAAACATTGGTAAAGAGGGGGCAGAAAGACTGTAAGCGCCAGAATACCATGATATCTGCTGCAAGATGGTGTCTTCTATACATGACAGCGAAGTTGCATCTATGAAATCTCAGCAATATGGGTGCCTACATAAAACCTGCATAATGATAACACCAGTGTCATGCTGGAGAAGATAGGGGATGTCTCACAAGAATTGTCAAAGACCTATAGGCCACTAATGGCTACGGAGAGAGAACTAGTCTTCTCTAGGGATGAGCTCTCTGATAGGTTATCCAGTCCCAAGTGGTAACGTCTAAACACACATACCTAAAAAAAATACTACATGGACCCAGCAGGTTGTGTGTGTGTGTGTGTGTGTGTGTGTGTGTGTGTAATTAAAGAGGTCAATATAGCTTGAGAGGGGGGAATTGAGGAGGAGTTTGAAGAGGAGAGAGAAAGTACAAAAAAATGTAAATACAGTATTCATGCATGAAATTCTTAATTGAAATGTAAAGAAAACATAATTAACATTTTATTTAGTATCAATAGGTGGTTGAATAACAAAAGTCAATTTTCATGGAGAAAAGAGCAAGTTGATGCTGAAAACAGAGCACCATTTTAGTACTTTTGGGAGAAAAGAAGCAGAGATTTGCATATCAGGTAAAGTTTTTATCCTTGAAGATATTTCAGCTCTTATCTATACTGATTTCAATGGTTCAGGGGAGAAGGAAAATTTGCGTACACACAATAGTAAGAGAAAAGTGTTAGCATGATGCCCATGAGCAGACGTGGATCACAAGCGAGGGAAGGAAAACACAAGGGCACAGATTTTAATGGTATGTGGAGGAAGATCTGATAATACAACTGGGAGAAATGAGGACAAGAAGGTCTCAGGGATTGTAAAAAAAAAAAAAGGATGTGTGATAATAAACACATCAGAGAATGAAAAGAATGCAGAGAATTAGATGGATCATCCACAGAGCTACTGAAGTTTCCCAGGAAGCTCTTCAAAAGGAATGGGAATGACTTTATGTAATTAGTCTTTTCCAGCACATCATAATAACCACCTGAGGTCATACGCATTGTTACACCGATCACTATTGCAAGCTCCAAGAGGTAAGATTAAGTATCACACAAAAATCATGGCTAAGGAAGGGAGGCATACACATCTTCAAAACATTTTGCAGTGCTGAGATGAATAAGAAAAAATGCTTGTAAAGCCTCCGCTGTGGCTGCCCACACTCCCACGAGCAGTCACCAGTGTTCACGAATCTCTCCCCCTCCTTGTCAATGACTTTTATTTTTTAGTGTTGGGGTTTTGTTCATGGTGGCCTGATAAATGTCAGATAATATTTTGTTGGGGTTTTGGCTTGCATTTCCCTGACGATTACTAGATGTTGAGTGTCTTTTCATGTGCCTGTTGGCCGTTGTGTGCCTTTATTTGGAAAAATATCTACTCAAGTCCTTTGCCCATTTTTCAATTAGGCTCTTTTTCTATTGAAATATAACACATTATATTTCTTAAATAATCTCTTATCATACAATTTTTTTTTAGGTTACCTTTTTCTCTGATGATTGTCTCCTTTGCTGAACAGGGGCTATAGGTTGGTTGTAGAACTAGCATATAATCAAGCAATCCTACAAACAATTGAAATGGATCTTATGACAATGTTTGCACTTCATGCCCATTACAGCATTATTCACAGTAGCCAAGACACGAGAACAATCTTCATGGCTATTCACAGGTGAATGTTACACAACTGGTACACAGTGCTGACATTGCTGACCCAGCTGTACTGTACACATGAAGTACGAGGCCAACCTCTTACTATGTGCTTTTACTACATGAAGAGACGGGACATAGGTTCTTGGTACCAATCAATGGACATACGTAACAGTTGCTAAAATAAATGTCTAGGGTCACATGTCCAGATTTTCCAATGACCTAAATGGTATAAACGTATCATGACATTCTAAAGCCAAAGCCTCCCACCCTCCCTACCCCCCAAAAGACCTACAATAGCTATAATATTGTGATACTTCTTACTTTTAACAACTCTATTAAACAAAATGAAAGTAGGGTTTCTTCAGCTTTATTGGGAGAGGCATTTATTCATTTTTCTTAATGTAGTGTCTGGTTAGCCAATTCTAACAGTGCTAATCCCTAATGGCCAAAACATCAGGTTTGAGACTGTCGTGTCTAGGGAGGTGACTTCTATAGAACCACTTGGTTTAACATTGCCTTTCTTCCTACAAGCCAATCCTTCATCAATCCAAACTGAGGATCTCCCATCAGCTTCTATCACCACCAATTCCAACCCTCAAAAACCAAACCAAACAAACCACTGTATATGACAGCTGCTTGTTTCATCTTTTTCTCACTCATTTGCCTTTATGTTGGATGTGTGACCTCTTTCCAACCTCTAGAACACAGATGGGAAAGATGCTGCCAAGTTTGGGCCTGATCTTTAAAGTATCCTGTAAAGTAACCTGTCCTTTCCCCATGGATGGAAATAGACCAAAGCATTCACATTTCCACTGAGATACAAGAGGGAAAGCCTGGATAGTTGAATCCCCCCAGAGCCTTGGAGAGCACTTCCAGCAAAGGACTCCTACCCAGCATACACAATAACAGACAACATAGACGAAAAGTAAATTGGCTACTGTCCAAAGAAATTAAGAGGTTTACTTTTTACAGAAGCATTTTCTAGCCCCCTCTATCCATTAAAGCAGCCCAGAGAATGCAACTTAACATGTGACTGTTTTGCATTTTTATTGAACACCCGGGATCTCATGATTTTACATCAAGGGATTTTACTGGACAGAATAACCCCAAAGTTGCATAAAGAGCTTAGGTTTACCAATGATCCCTCCAAAGCTGCTACCATGGCCTGTATGATAAAGGATCTTCAATGTGGCCCTGCACATCACAGGATTGGTTTTCTCCTGAAAGGCACATAGCACCATCCAATAAGATTTGACAGTGATGTCATGGTTATTAAGTCTAATGACAGAACTTGTGGCCTCAGAGAAACAAGATATAGTATTTTTTTTTTACATTGCTAAAGTCAGCTAATTTCAAGTGAGTACGTGGCTAATCATAGGGCACCCAAGCACTTAGAGTTTTGAACCTACATGAATCTCAGTCCCAAGGTGACACATCCGTTACCCCTTAGCTGGACCGTTTACCTTTGAAGAAAGAACTCTTCTAGCCTCGTATTTAAAATGAAACCCATCAGTTGCTTTTAGGTAAAGTTATAAACGATGTTCAGCAAATCCATTGATAGGATTCTTGCCCCCGACTAGTCAGGCTATTTTCAGAAAAAGATAGCAGTGGAGACAGCTCCTCTGACAGTTCCTGGCAGGACACTGTCTGTATGCAGAGTCTCTGCAACAAGCCTCCAGATCATCTGTCTCACTGATTATTTTGATGTTTCCTAGAGCTGATACATCCTGAGCCCCACATGAGCACCTCCCGAAATAAATGGTAAGTTTCAGTAGTAGCCTGCTGGGTGTGACAATAATAATAATAACAATTCCCTGTGTTACTTTAAATTGAAAGGCCCAGTCATTTCTCTGAATGTTCGATCCTGTTCTTTTCTTCAGAAAGTGTACTTTCCCACTCCGGCATGCTCTATTTCTAACCATCAGCTAACACTCAGGATCGATCGTTCAGAAGTCTGTTCTGATCTCGGAGTACTTCTGTGCCTATCTATGTATGCGTTTCCGGGCTACAAGGTGACCTTACACATTATTTAATGACCAGATTTTTATCATTGAAACCCTCCAAAGAGCAGTGCTGATGCCTACTCGTGGCTAAAAGAAGAACTGGCTTCACATTGTGTAAGAGCAGGTTCTGATTTCGGCTCTGCCAGCTGCTGACTCTGAATCTGCTCTCTGAATCTGAAGTGTCTGGTGACGGCCCTGTGTGGTCAAAGAATTAAGGAGATGATATGAAAGTTCCCTAACTCAGTGTGTGATTCCTTACAACGCACTGTGGGATGTCACTGGCCTAGAAATATTCCACAGCATAGAGAAGACTCAACAACCATTCTCACCGGGTCACTTTTATTTAAATACTCACACAAAGGGCTGAGGTGTGTGTCTGTCTGCATTACTAAGAGGTAGGTAGGGTGTACAGAAAACAAATGTGTTCTACTAGTATGACATCTGAGAGATTATTTGTTTATTATTTATTTGTTTAGAATGGCTATGTGTGTTTCTGTCAGACAGATGAAGCCCACTATCCTAAGGTCATAAGATATATCAACCAAGAGTTTAATGGGCTGAGAAGAAATGAGGTTCCCAACAGATACTATCCTATGACACTCTAGGGTAGCTCTTGAGTCTGGTAGATGTCAGAGGAGGAACACAGAGCACCAGCTCAATCAAAGCTACTGAACTGTAGCTTCCTTACCTCCAGGATTAAACCCTCTGAGGCCTGAATCTTTAGGATTTCAAGTTAATCTCCCACATTTAGCAGAAACATTAGGAGGACAAGATTGAATAGGGGGAAGGGCAAGTCAAAAAGAACTAAATGATCCCAGAGGAAACTGAGCTCATACTTGTATCTTTGGCTCAGGCTCAGCTTCAAGAACACCAAAACCATACAGAGGTCTGTAGAGCTGTGTTTTCTACCCTCATTGTTTCCTATTTGCACTGCGAAAGACCATATAAACACAACATTTTTCTTTTATTCTAAGTCTATATGTTCAATGACTGCCATTTCTTTCTTCTCCAAACTTAAGTAAGTTGCAAGTATTTTTCCTTACATAGAAAAATAGGGGAGGGTCAACAACTGTACGTACCTCAAAAATCCAGCAGTTCAAGCTCTGTCTCTCCCCTAAACTCAATATGTCCTTGTTCTTGTCAAGTTTTAATTATCTTAAACATGTAAGGTGCCATCACGCAGAAAGAATGAGCTTTAGGTAAAGTGTTGCATGTAAAACATTAAGAAGAGTTTCTGGCTCATAGAAGAGTATTCACAACATGTTCCTGTTTTTATTGTCATTTCTCTCTCTCCTGGTTTAGTATAAATTCACAAGGAGATAGAGACAAGGTTTCATCATGAATCATTTTCTCTAGAGGATTGGGATGAAAAAGAATTATGAGGAAATGTTTGCTGAGTGTATTTAAGTTGGATGTAGTTTTTGGCTTTTGTCAAAAGATGGCTTTACATCTAATGGAGACTGTAACTAACCAACTTAGGCAAATTATTCTTATTTATAAGAATAATTCTGAGTCTTTCCCAACTGAAGGCCAACTGATCAAACACAACCCGAGAAAGGGAGAAAGGGCCCCAGTTGGAACAACGAAAAATTAATAAAGAATGTAAAAATAAAAAAAATGAAGAGGAGAAAAGAAACAATGTTCTTCATAACAAAATAGCAGCTCTTTATTTTTACTCCATCCCAAATCAATAATATCAAGTAAATCTGAACTAGGCCTTAAGCAATTATTCCATAATCTCCTTTTAATATACAACCAGAATATCATTTCCAAATAAAACTAGTTTAATATGACACACTTAAAAAAAAAAAAAACTAATGGAAACCCACCCTTATCAAGAAGGCATTGGAAACAGGTAAGTCCCTGTTTTCATTGCTTGAGGGCCAGTGACAGCTCAGTTTGTCTAGTGCACCAGATTCTTGGCCAGACAAACACAGGAAAAGAATCAGCAACTCAAAGCCAGTGGTGACCGTACACTGTCTTTTAGAACACTTGATGCAGTGGTCATTTCTTTTTACTTAAGGAGGTGTTGGGAAGATTGAGTTTGTTGGACACAGAAATAGAGAAGCCTAGTTAAGAGTAACCAAACATGACTGTAGCCTGTCTCTGGCCACCCTTCAAGGAGCCTGCCATAAAAACAAGCTGAGTATACTTGATACTCAGGTTGGTCTCCAGACCCTGCAGCTAGGTTGAGCTATATAAGCTCAGGTCACTGGGAAAAGGTTTCTGACATACTCACGTCCTTCTGACTGTATCACATCAACACTGTAGTCCTCACTCCCTCAGTCCACACAGAAAAACCTCACATAATTTCATATTCTATTCATATAATCAAAACCTCATATAATTTCATATTCTACAAGCTGGGAGAGAGCTGAAAACATTCTTTGCTTGAGCTCATGAATTTAGCAAAAGGCGGTTTCCCTTCTCCATTCCTGGAGATCTGAGGTATTCGCAGAACACCAGGGAACTAGCTGCTCCTGACGGCTTGTAGGGACAATGAACCATGTGACACAAAGCCCCGGCCACATGCTCTCCTACAGCACTGTAACTCAAGCTCCACTGCACAGTTTCCAGGGATCAAGACCTAACCCTGCTCCCGTGGTGTGTGGTGTTGACAGAATTATGGCCTCTCTGCTGACAGTTTCTGAAAATCCCCACAAGGGAAACAGAAGGATTACAAGAGGGAATTGCACATGGACTGTCTTACGAGGCTTCAACGAGTCCTTGTGTAGACACCAGAGAGTCTTTTGCCACGTGCAATTGAAGCCGCAAGTGCGTCCAACATAAATTTTCCCGTCTCTTGGGGAAGCCCTAAAACTGTTATTATAAAACTAATGCACGTATTACCAAACTATAATCCGCCTGTAGTGCCAGTATTTGCTGCATTCCATAAGAAGGAGAAGTCAGCTCTGTTCCCTTCCTTGCAAGTAGCCTTCTTGGCTGAGTTCACATTAAATGTATGAGATCAAAATCGTCCTTCCCAAGTGAACCTTATGGAACACACAGCAGCAGAACTGGCTCACCCTCGCAGTCATGATTCACGTAAAATGCTGTACTCATAAAAAGGAAGCAAACATATCTGACATGATTGATAAAGCATGAACACAGGACTTGTTCTTTTTCACTGTGATTGTGTGACATAATGACTACATGTTACTGCTGTCCTTGTTTTAAGTTCTGATTAGTTGACTGACCTGGCAGTCAGTGCTGTGAAATTTCCAAGTGTCGGCACCTAAGTCAAAACCTGTGTACTTGGCTATTGACGTCATGACCTTTAAATGGTGCCTTGGTTTTCATGAAAATAAACCAGTTATACCAGCACAGCATCACCTCACAGATAAATCAATAGATTTTTCTTGACCCCTGTTTTTATCATTTAGGCCTATCTATGACATACCACACAAACAAACCATCAATCCTCACTACCAGCTAAATACCCCAAGACTGATAAATGTTGAATGTTCTGATATTTGAGATTAGCTTGCAGGGCATTTTCTATTAATCCTCCCATGTGGAGAGCCCATGAGTGGTAGAATGTTCTCATGTTTGTCAAGAAATAGTACGAGGGATGATGTTGCTTTGTCTTTTCCCTGCGTTGAGGGCACCGACATCTCTGTTTTGACACAAGGTTTTGCTCTGAATCCCTAGATGGCCTGGTACTCACTATGAAAGCCAGGCTGGTCTGGAACTCACAGGAATCCTCCTGCCTTAGGCTTTGGGGTGCTGAGACTTAAAGACATGCACCACTGGGCTTACCTGGCATTTTTAGTACAATCAAACCTTCTAAGACTTCAAAACTGTAACCAAGGCTTCTGGAGAATCTTCTGAGTGTCCTCGCATTTTGAAAAAGGAAGTTCAGTGCATATAACCAGACAGGATGGTGCGTGTGGCAACACGTGGCAACACCTGCAGCACACGTGCCAGCAAGCAGACCGTCAGACAGGGAGGAATCGGAGTAATTTCCTTAGGACTTCCTATGCTGATACCATTTTACATTAACTCCGGAGAAGAGAAAAAAAAAACGATTTATTCTTTATCTTTCTCCTTTAATAGGCAATCATCCTCACAGAGTTATAATGGATTGGTGAGGGAATATATGATTCAATAATAATATGATACTAAAATTAATAATAATGGCCAAGAAATGTGTGAGTGTGGCATAAATTTAGAAGAGGTAGATTCATCTTTCAAGATTGCTTCTCACCCCTTACAAATTTATCAGACACTGAGACCATCCTGAATTTATTAGCAAGTGTGTGATTTAGTTTGCACATGATTTAAGATGAAGGAAATGTGTTCTTACAATCTTTCCTGGATGATGAGTAGTCAACAGGGAATTGGCTTATTTTGTTAAACTGTTTGTACCACGCCATGAGTCATGTCTCTACTGCCGTGCTAAATTCCCCGTCTTGGTCCTTGGTCCTCTCTCTCCCTGTGCAAAACACAACACATTGTAACTCAACATATGTGTGTGTGTGTGTGTGTGTGTGTGTGTGTGTGTGTGTGTGTGTGATTATGTAAGGTCATGTAACTCAGGAACATGAAAACTGGAACACTTGATTCAGTTTCTCTCAGAGACAATTAGGGCCTCACTTCCTGGTTTCCCCAGATCTCTTCCTCCTTAATGAATAGGTTTGCACTCTCTGTCTTCTGACATCCTTTTGGGCACATGATGCTCAGAAAAGGTAAAATATCCTTAAAGTGTCCTTCAAAATATTATTTTCTCAATAATTTCCTATTAAAATTGGTTGACTCATCAAGTAAGCTTATTCCATTTATTTTTCCTCGCAGGGTTTGTTGTTGTTGTACAGTTTTAATACTTTGTTTTTATCCTAATATTCTTTTGAAGTGGCTCCATTCAGAGCCAAACTTCATCTGCTTAAATATATCTCTTTTCTTCTTGGAAGAAAAAAAAATATGAGAAAAAGTGTTAGTGTGGCATTGCATTCCAGAGAATAAATAAGAGCAGGTAATTAGGAATTCAATTGTATGAGATTTGGGTCCTTGAAAAACAGCAGGCTTTAGTTGACAGCTCAGCCACATAATATCACACACACATACACACACACAGCACACAAATATACACACACACAAATATATACACACATATATATATATGTGTGTATATATATATGTGTGTGTGTGTGTGTGTGTGTGTGTGTGTGTGTGTATTTGTTCACTATTTGCACATGAGGCTTCTGCCAGGAGCCACTTGCTGTCATCTACTGCTTACTCAAGTGTACACAATTAGAAAATATACAGAAAACGTGGTTTCACATCATTGATCCAGCCAGGCAAGCATGGCAGATGCCTGTAATCCTAACACACAAGACCCAAACACAGTCAATCTTAGGGGCAAGCTGGCTACCTAAAGCAGCCAGTCTGCAAGCTATGGCTTCTATGAGAAAACCTGCCTCAATAAAGAAGGGGGAGAGCAACTGAGGAGACATGAGATGTGAGCTGCCTTCCACACACACATGCACACTGCTGCACCTGCACGCACATCTCAACACACAGACAAACATACGCACACTGCATACACATGCACAGGAGAAATATTAATTAGTTGCTTAAAATAAAATAATAGTCACATATCACTGCTATGGATTTAAAATTTTAAATTATGGAAATGGTAAAAAAAAAAAATATTCTGATACAATGCCAACCAAAGAAAGCAACCTAAATATTAGAAAAAGTAGTTTAGGCAAAAGCATTGTAGAATAATGAAAGTTTTGTTTAATGTTTTAAAAGAAGTTATGAAGAACTTATTATGACTCCTTATCTGCACTTCTCCACAGACAATAAATTCAGAATATAGGTAGTAAAATTTGGCAGGATTGTATAAGGAATTTATTTTTAATTCCACAAGCAATTTCAATAAGGTAAAGAGGTAGAGAAATGCAGACAGTTAATGCATGACTCAGCCAATTCTCCCTTGGCTATTTAACTATCTTTCATAGACATGAAGACTCACAGTGTAATTATTCACATCAATTAGTCCCAAACTAGACGAAGTGAATGTCTGCCAGATAGTAGGTAGTGGACAAATCGCTTATGGTATCTTCATCAGGAAAGACCGATTAAGCAATAAAAAGAAGGGAACTGCTGAACCCTGAACATTAGTAAAGTCGAATCCTCAATCTGTTTTACAAAGCAGTCTTTTCTTTAAGACTTTAGAATAAATAAAACTAATCTATGGCAATAGAAAGTAGTTGGATGTTTTGTTGTTGTTGTTGTTGTTGTTGTTGTTGCTTCTTAAGAACTGCAAGGGTGATGGAGAGAGAGAGCACTGAGGACAACTGTGCCCCTTCGGAATCTGGGATGTGGTGATGTTCCCTGGCTTGACTGATGTCACATATTTGCCCCCACTTCATTACAATACGATGTGGTTTTTATTTGGACATGACAATTTGGCAGATCATGGGATGCCCCTGAAACTGCCAGTGTGTTTTACATTTTTAATTGCTATCACAAAGACTTGGGGGGGGGGAGAGGAAACACTTTAAAATATGAAGTGTTTGTTTTGGCTCGTGGTTTCTAAGGCTTTCAGAATCGATTGGCTCCATTGTTCCTAAGATAACGTAAAACTTCGTGAATCAGATAGTAAGGCAGTCAAGGAGTAGGAAGAGCTGGGCAAAGCAAACACTTAATGGTTTACTTCTTCCAAACAGGTCCCCCCTCCTACAGCTCATCCAATAAGAACTTATTAATAGATTAATCCACTCATGACGTTGGCAACCTAATTATTTCACTGGTTGAGGGCCATGTCTCTAACATATGAGCCTTTATAGGACATGTCATATCCGAATTATAATGATATACCTGTGAAGAAAGTTTTGGAAGAATGGGCAGACTAAGTACCCTCCCCAAGGTGATGGATTTCACCAAATCAAGTTTTGTGGACATATTGATTTTGTAATCCATTAAAATGAAAAAAATGATAAAAATTGGCTATGACTAGTTTTGGTAAAATTAAGGCCTGTCTGAATCCTGCAGCCCAGGACTATGTCTGAAGAAACTCATGTACTGACTGCTGGTACAATCTATTCTCAGCAATGTGGAAACGCATGAAATAATTGTGCATTGTGCCCTTCAAGAGCCTAGAATCCACAGGAGTAGAAGAAAGAGAACTATAGAAAATCACTGGGTTCCCAACGACTCTAGGTCCGTGAACCCTGAAATCATGGGTGAAGACAAGTCTATGGGCTTCAAGGTCATGATCATGAATTTATGACATCTTACATAATGCTAGGGTCAAACCTTCACTGATATTTGAGATAAAACCTCTAGATAACCAACACTGGATGATTGGTTTCTTCTCAGAAATTGAAAGTAAGACCCTTGTGCTAAAGACACCACACACTTAGGAAGAAACTGAAGGAATCAAGCTTGAATTGACTCCGAAGTCTGCTCTCTGAGGGTTATTTCTCACAGTAAAACAAAAGGATTAATGCAAGTTTCCAAGGAAGAAAATCAATCAATGATCTTATCAGGCTGTAAAGCCTATAAGCCACAATAGTGCCCTGAATGGCAAAATATTCCAAAAGATGTAATAATAGCACTCATTTCCAAGACATAACCAATAACAAACCAATAACCATAACTATAAGTCCATCTCATTGGACTTAAGGGGGCCTATTCAATAGGAAGGAATGCATGCCTAGCACTGTAACCCCAGCAAAACACGCATGGCTGCTGAGATCACAGACGTAGAGAACAATCTACTACTGCCGTTTTCCTAAACCAGTATAATTTCTAACTACATTCTAAATACTTGTCCTTATGTCCACAAGCAAGTATAACCCCTACTCCTCATCAAAGAAGCTTCTTTTTGCAGCAGACAGAGACCACAACAGAAAGACATAACTGGTCAAAATGCAGAGAACAACAACAAAATGCAGATATATGTGACCATGGATTTGAAAACGAGGTGGAAAACACTGGAGGAGTTGGAGGGGGACGAGGTGGGAGAAAGTTATGTAAATACCTCACATGAAATCCTCAAAAAATAAATATTTTTAAAAAGGAAAAAAAAACCCAATGATAACATAACTTGTGATGCTTTTCTAGTTCCCTTACTAGCTACCCCCTCAGACAACAGCAGCTAACTCCCTGGAGCACTTAACATTCAAAGTGACATAACCATTGTCTTCCCCCATGATGCTGAGAGCCTTGAACCTGGTCCACTGGCCAACTTGGGTTTGTTTCTGCGCCGGTGGGATCTTTAAAGCCTGATTCCAAAGAGATGTTCCTAGAAAAAGGTCAATAATCTCAGGTTCCCCGAAGCACAGGGAGAACAGGTAGATCTCCAAGGACCCGATCTTCATGGTCTTGACCAAGGGAACCCACCTGGGTGACAAGGATCTAATTCTTAATTCAAGCTTTACCTCCACAAGTCTCTTGGCCTCAGCCTTAGCTACGTCTGAATGGTGATCACATGGTCTGGGAGGCCAGGGTCAAAGCCTGCATGAAGCTGCCACAGCTTCCCAAGCCTGAGCCCCTGGATCGTCCTAGTCCTCTGGGCGTTCCTGCTGCACTGATGTCACCTGACATTTTCCAAGGAAGTCGCATCAGTTGACATTCTCAAGTTGCATTGGTAGTTTGTTTTTGAAAGCATTTATGGCTCCAAGTTTGTTATCATCTCTAGAGAATTAGTCAAATGACTCAAGCGTCTACAACGATGCAAGCTTCAGACTGGTGGGTATATACTCACTCTGGATTTAATGAGCATGGTTTGCCAGTTACTACCCACAGCCAACAGGTCCAAGCCAACTTGCCGTGTCCAACTTGGTAGATTTTGTCCTCTTTCTGCAAAACTGCAGCTGGCAATACAAATAAAATAGGCACATGACATTCAAAGGTGTGATAATCAGAGCTATAACACGCCAAATGATGACGTCTCACAGAGAAATCAAAACAGCGTTCTTTGTGGAGACTGATTGCCTCATTTCCAGCACGCCTGATTTGAAACAGGGGTAATCGTTCCCTTAACCTTGATCCCAGAAAACAAACATGACAGCATTTATCTGGCCTCAAATATGTTAGACAAATGTCCTTTTATTTTGCTATATTGGAATGCCTTGAGGGGAGTGTAGCTAAAAGGGAATGAGTCGGCTACCCAAGGTCAAGTGTCTTTATGAGTAAAATGAAGCTCAAGATAAATGTGTTATCATCGAAGAGACCGGGTATACTCTTGTCTGTTCTTAGAAAAAGCAACCAGGCAGCCTGCTTCTGAGATGTCTTCTGTAGTAACAGAGAAGGACTCCTCCATCCAACACTACCCTTGGGGAAAGGCCTTGGCAGAGGACATGGCTGAACAGGAGTGTTTAGTTCCCTCATATAAAACCCAGGCCCAGCACTGTTCACTTACAGACCTCCTTATGCACCCACCTTGAGACTCATTTTCTGTGAGAAATGCACTAACCACATCTTTTTTTATTGCTTGTTTTAACAAGTGCTATGGCTTCCAAAAATATTGAGTTGATTGATTGATATTTGAGATAAGGTCTCACTGTGTATCCCTGGCTGGCCTGGCTTTCCCTACATAGACCAGGCTGGCCTAAAACTCACAAGAGATTTACCTAACTCTGGCTCCAGATAGCTGGGACTAAACATGTGAGTCACTATCCCCTACTAATTACTTCTTGCGGTCATGCTCTGGCAATGTCTTAGAGCACAGAAATGGCTGTATTCTACTTTCTGTGGAGACAGCTGACAGGGCAATTGGCCGAGCACAAATAAAAGTATTTGATGCGTCCTATATTTAGACCACAAAGCATAAACTCAAAAACCTCAATAATTCAAATTCAGAACCTGAAACTTTCTTGGGACAGAGTTTCTTACAATACCCCTGAACATCTCTTGGTTACACAATGCAAAAGGAATTACGAATCATCTTCTTTTGAACATTTCTTTCAGTTCTCCATGCATCAGCTTCAGTTGTTTACCCAAATCCACTCTCCACTTTCCACCCCCAGAAATATGTTCAATTGGCAAAATTAGTGAGCCTGTTCCCCTTTCAATCTGTGGGTCCTTTACTGACATATAACTGCCAGTATTTATGCAGTATGATAGTTCTATCCTGTATACACTGTTCATGGGCAGGGCTGTTTTTAAATAAATAAAACCAATGTTAAGATTTATATACAACTTCTCTCCACCTAAGTTTTTCACATAAAATTATAATATTCAAGAATGTAAAGGTGCTTTGTGGAGTTAGAATGGGCTAAAAGGTGATTTTAGAAGCATTACACACAGAGTTATGGTGACCCCCTCCTGTAAATCCAATACAAAGGATCTGGAGGCAAAAGGATTATGAGTCAAGGCCTATGAGATCCTCTGTCAGAAAAGAAAGAAAAAAAAAAGCAAAGAAAAGAGAAAAGAAGAAAAGCATTGGGGAGGGAAAGGGAATGAGAAGGAGAAATTGAGAATAACAAAGGAAAGGAAGGGAAAGAAAAAAGGAATGGGGAGGGAAGGGAAGGGTAAAGAGTAGGAAGAAAAAGAAAATAACTCCATGGTCCACGAATAGAAGGATGAGGTTACCAACTCATAATCTGACATCAAAGGACTATGGTTTAATTCAATATTTTCTTTTAATTATATGAGCAAGATAGAACTTCTAAACTTCTCTGAACCCTAACTTTCTGGTTAATCTAAAATGGAGATGGCAATAATAAATATATTATCATCATTGTGATTATTATTATTATATCAGCATTATTATTGTGTCGTGCTCTCAGGATGACTAGTAAAATTAGAGGAACACTACATAAATTAGAAAAATGATTAACAATTAACTGATCTTTCTTGCACTTGACTGGATTCTTCCTCTTCACGGTGATGAGATATCTGTTTTAGGTCATTTGTTGTTAACAAACTTCCAGTTCTGAGACAAAGCTTCCAGCAGTCTCCAGAGGCCAACTGAGATTCACGAGGTCATCTGGGCCCTGGGAGCAACCTTTTTCTCTGTTCCTAACTTGCATCCTTAGCTGTGTATATAGAACAACGTAAGCTGATAATGATTTTGTTGCTTGTTTGATGCCAAGTATTGAACCCAAGACGCATTTGCACGTAATCTACCTGAGGCCTTGGGTGTTGTTTTGAAATATATTCTTATTAGAAGCTGAATTTTTCCATAGAAATTGTCATCTGGATGAGCTTTAAATCGTTTATGTCCTGGTTGAATATATTTGCAGTGAACACTTGGAGGCAGACATAAAAGGAAGGAAGGACAAAAGAGAGAGGAGTGGGGGAGGGAGGGAAGGAGGGAAAGAGACAGAGAAAGAAAGAAAGAGAGAGAGAGAGAGAGAGAGAGAGAGAGAAAGAAAGAAAGAAAGAAAGAAAGAAAGAAAGAAAGAGAAGAAGAAGAAGGAAGGAAGGAAGGAAGAAAGAAAGAAAGAAAGAAAGAAAGAAAGAAAGAAAGAAAGAAAGAAAGAAAGAAAGAAGGAAAGAAAGAGAAAGCATGGCTTTTCCATAAAGGCAAAAGCAGGTAACTAAATGGCAGACCGCGGTGACTGTCTCTGTTTTCAATAGAAAACTATTCCCACATGGCAGCAGTTTGTTCCATGGTTTTCATGGAACTCAGCAAATCAGACTATTGGCATATTTTTGTTAAATTTGCTTCTGCTTTCCAGAGAGAAATCCATTAAGAAAAACCTCTCCTTCTTGTTAGTTTGATTCATGTTCCAGGGTCCTTTAAAGCTATAGGAGATGAAAAGTTTCATTAACATTGTTCCCTCCTCACAGGGCTCCTTCTACAGGGTTACAAACAGTATGTCCTTTCTTCTGCTTCAAGAGAAGTGTGGGGGATTGCAGCTGGGTTAGGACTGTTTAATTGCTTCACTCCCTTGGTAGCTTGCATAATATTTTCTGGAACCATGGAAGCTAGACCACAGGAAAGAGGCTTTCAGGTCAGACCCAGCTTGAATCATCTGAGTCCTGTGTCGTAAGTGTGCGGCAATAGGGGCCCGCCCTCTCAAGTCCTGAGAGGCAATGAAGGGCTCCATCAATAATCTACATTGTTTGGGGAGTCAACTGGACTACCCTAACCAACCATTCAAAAGGAAGTTTCTCCTGCTTGGTATTGGGAATTTTGTTTGTTGTGTCTCTTGTTGGGAGAATTATCAGCCCAAGTGGCTTAACTTCCTTTAAGATAGAATCACCACAATTATAACATGGCAAGATAGGTCACACTTTCATGTTAGTGGTAATCATTGTACTTATCCCACACACAAGAGGGTAAGCATGCCAGGAACTAGAAACTTAACCATCTTCCTGGGACTAGTTAAGTCATCAGCCTTAGAAAAAATCTACCACTCTGCTAGACCAGCATTCCAGCACATTCTAAATTTTGTCCATATACTTGTAGATAAGTACAGCTATCAGCCCCACCAGAGAATCCTTTCTTTACACCAAATGGACGCATTACGAAAACCACAGTGGACACAAGGCAGAGATCAACAGATTGTGAGAAGCCCAAGAGATACCTCTGCATCACAGCTGCTACATCTATGGCTCAGGAAGCATCCATAAGAGGGAATGGTAAGATTTCAAGAGCCAGAACCCCAGGAAGTTTGCTGTGAGACAAGCTTTGCTGGAAATAGCCTCCACTCCCCGCCAAAATGGCAATATCAATGGCTATGTTAGCATGGAAGGTCAATTTTTTTTCCTCAGGTTCCCACACCAAGACTAAGAATGACAGGCAGCTAGTAACTGCTGGGAGAATGCAAACTAGAATGATTCCTCCTTACTGGATGTCTAATGGAGAGAGGTCATCCTCAAAATCATATACCCAACACCAACAAGGATGAACTGAGGAAGTTGTATTTCTATTTATTTGTGCACACAGACAAATACATATACATGTATGAATGAAACAATAACATTCAAAGAAAAAAAGGTTGTCAACTTGAGAAGTGAGGGGGAGACATGGGAGAGGCTTAAGGGAGGACAGCTGAGGGAGGATGGACAGACAAAAGGGAGGAGGAAAATGATGTAATCCTATTTCAATTAGAAACATATTTTTACAAAAGAAAAAAGTCCAGGGGAAAAGACAAAACAAAGAGAAAGGAGGAAAAATATGTGGAGACAAAAGTCAGATGATTAGATACTGGTCTTGTGACCTAATCACTCTTGCTTCATTTTTCAGCAACATGTCTTGTTTTCACTTACAGGGAAGAAGGCAGAGACAGTGTGAAATAGTCCACTGGCCACACAAAGCAGCTTCAAAGCTCTTCTCATCTGTGGGATCCCCACAAATGTATTTATAGGAAAGAACTTATGTGCAGAACAGCACGAACAATTGTTCTAGTTTCATTTCTGTTACTGGGATAAAATACTGTGACAAAAAGCAACTTAGAAGAGAAAGGGGCTTATTTCAGCTAGTAATTCCAGGTTATTGTCCGTCACTGTGAGAAGTCCAGGCAAGAACGTGATACAATTAGTCACATCATATCCACAGTCAAGATCAAAGAGAAATGAATGAACACATGTTTGCTTGCTTGCTCAGCTCAGTTTCTGCTCTCTCAGGCAGATCAGAACTCTCTGCCTAGGAAATGTGGCTGGTTCCCCACCTTGGCCTAGGTCATCACATATAAAATAATTCAATGAAAACATTTCCCCAGCCACAGACAGGCTTACAGTCTACCTCAAGAAGCTAAAAGAAAGTCCTTGAAACTCTTTTCCCAGGTAACTTTAGGAGTGCCAAATTGGTCAAGTTAGCCATCACACTAATATGTTACAATTCAGGTTTTTAAAATATCTATACTAAATGCACCCACATGCATACATACATTTTCCTATGGATATGTCTCTAGAAATGCCAATAAGAAGCCATTCCCATAATTATAATTGCCTTTGTGAAAAAAAATGGGTGAAAGAAGACAAGAAAATATCTTTTTCTACTTTCTCATTTTATAATCCATTTGGATATATTATCTGGTTAACAAAATTGTTTATGTTAACATAAATATAAAATAACTGTGAAATGAAATTAATACATTGTAATCTGCATAAATCCCCATCCCATATTTTTTGAAAGGGACAACATGCTAATATTAGAGTGCTTTTAAAGACCAGGACTAAACTAGGACTTTCACCTTTATGTATTTGGAAGTTTCAAAGAAGAAAGTGAGCATTGCTAACAATGCCTCCCTTTGATTCAATGCCGTTTTGATTAAAGCTTTCTGTGGCTCTCAAGAAACTAACTCCTATCTTATAGAAAAAGTTTTCAGTCTGGAGTCATAGTTTCTAGTCTTGGCATCTCATCATTTCCTGAATCTGTGTATTTCTCACCTGAACAACTCTCAAGAATGGGGTAAGGTCGGCACAAGCCCTCCATTGTGTCACTCAGAGTGCAGAGGCAGGTAAATCTCTGTGAGTTTGAGATAAGCCTGGCCTACATAACAAGTTC
Source organism: Psammomys obesus (assembly GCF_907164565.1). Lineage (NCBI taxonomy): Eukaryota > Metazoa > Chordata > Mammalia > Rodentia > Muridae > Psammomys > Psammomys obesus. Next base: position 18,582,518 of record NW_026592510.1, on the reverse strand, counting down.
CAGTCAAGTCAGAGCTACAGAGTGACGCCCTATGTAAAAAAATAAAAAGAAAAAAGAAAACAAGCAAACAAAGAATGGAGTAGGGAACAAATGAAGTAAGGTATATAACAAAATTACATTTTAAGGAATATATACATTAAATGTTACTCTCCAGAATGTCTTGTTTTAACTAGTATAAACTGTGTGTGTGTGTGTGTGTGTGTGTGTGTGTGTGTGTGTGTGTGTGT
>NW_026592510.1:18575239-18582281 GCF_907164565.1 Psammomys obesus | reverse complement strand
GTGTGTGTGTGTGTGTGTGTGTGTGTGTGTGTGTGTGTGTGTGTGTGCATGTTTCTTTGATGGGCTATTGTTCCCTGTCTTGTATCTTGAAACCTGTACTTTAAAGTTTGTCATGGTCTCCCAGAGAAGCTGGTGGGGAAATAGAGTAAATGTGTTACATATAGCAATTACCGCTTCTCCAGAAGCAAAATGAAGAAGGAGGACAAAGGGCTTGCTCCTGGAATTTGAGTGAAACAGAAATGTTCTTCAACCAGAAAGGGAAAGTTCAGAGAGTGTTTTCACCAAACAGTCCTGGGGCATAGGCTGTGGTTTCAGATTTGTCCAATCTTTGACCCAGAATTCAATAGAGAAGCCTGAGTTTGTTCCACCATAAATGTGTCACATTTGAAAAGTCAATGCTGTATGAAGAGTTGAGTTGACATAACACCACAGCCATCATGGATGAGTCACCTATACAGCTATCTTTTTTAATATAGACATTTGCAAAACAGATTCCATCCATGGGACAATAAACGCTAGAATCTCTAAGCTAAATAAAATCAGAACTTATTTTATGAAGGGAAAAAGATATCTCAGAGCCTCCAATAGTGGCTGTATCTTCCTACAAAGACATACGTCAACAAACTTTTCCTAACACATCTATACCACCTTCCTATACCTCCCTTATTCTTTATGTAATATTTATTAACAATTACATTATTGAAACTTTAAGTTCAGAACATGCTTTAGACTGAATGGCTCTGAACACCCCTCATGCCAAAATTAATAAATGATGAGAATAGATGATTGTATTCACGTAGTAAGTAGCTGTGCTTGTGTGACTGTTCTCTTAAAGTATATAGTATTTTATGTACTGTTCCAAAGAATATTGGAAGTATATTGCATGTTTTCATAAGTAATGCCTAAGGTATTTGCGTAGCAATAGATCCATGCAATTCCACAATTTTTCATTCTAGTGTACAAAATGCATCAGAGAAATGAATTAGTCAGTGAGCACTCCACTGACTTCCTTAGATTTTATTATTTTTCTCTTGGAATTAAATCTTCATTAGATTGCACTTTTGCTGGACTTCTCAATAAATTTAGTACTCAGCCAAATTTCAGTGTGTCATTAGATGAAACCTCAAAAAGAAATTTAATGAGAAATATTCTTGACCAATGAAGTAAAAATCTTCAATTTGTGGAAAAGATTCCTCAGGCACATGCTGTCTGCATTGTATAGAAAGACTTTCATACTAGTTAATTTATCGTTACCTTGACATAAGCTAGAGTCAACTTGAAAGAGAAAACATCTATTGAGAAAATGACCCTCCCCCGATGACCGTGCAGGAAACCCTGTGGGGCATTTTCTTGATTATAACACCACTCCTGGTGATGCTACAACTGGGCAGGTTGGTCCCAGGCAGTATAAGAAAATTGGCTGAGCAAGCCATGGGGAGGGAGCAAGACAGAAATTGGCATTTCTCCATGGCTTCTGTTCTGTTTCCTGTCTTCAGGTTCCTGCCTTGAGTTCCTGCCCTGATATATCTCAGTGATGGAGCATGATGGAGACATTGCAAGCCAAATAAAGCCTTTGTCCCCCATGTTGCTTTTGGTCATGATGTTTACCATGATAATAGAAAGAAAGCCAAAGCAACTCCCAAGGTGCTTTTCTTCTAAGTAAGAAATGGAAAGAATCAATGGGAAGCAGTATGAGAGGGGCTTTGTCTGGCAAGGAAGCAAAAGGGTAAAAATGGAAAGGCTTTAAATAAAGAGGATGTGTGGCTCTTTACAGCCCAGACATACTGGCCTGAATTACAAAGCCAAGCAAAACAGAGAAAAATTCAGGTCTGAAACTACAACCCTCTCTCTGTGGGGCTTCTGGAGAACCGCATAGAGCCCTGAAGGCTGTAGTCTCTACCTTCGTTCAGGACCACATCAAACCTACACTCTCACCACAGCCCGTCTCTGCTCTAAATGGTTCCAGCGAACTCCTTCCCACGTTATTTCTGTTATGTCTGAGGCTTTAAATTTCACTAAGAATTAGTGAGCCAGGTAGTCTGGAGTAGATGGTTTCTTACTGCACAGGCTGTCTTCAAGCTGCCAGGGACCATCAGGAAAATGATGCTCTAGTGTGGCTGGTGAGGAAGTGCTTTCCCTTGCATGCAGGTGTAGAAATAAAAGCTGCAGCTGTCTTGTCAGGAATGTTTTCTTCAACAGGAAGTTCAACTGGCCCCAAATATTGCTCACTGTTTTAAAACATAAGAATCGAGACTCAGCAATAGTCTGCACGTGCCCCACAGCACAGTAGCCTCGGGAGGGGCCTATGGGGGGATACAAAATGAATAAAGTGTAATTAATAAAAAATTAAAAAAATAATAAATAAATAAAAATTAAAAAAAGAATATCTTTTTTCTCATACCCCACCTTTACTTTAATTCCATCTTATCTATTTGAAAACTGAGACTTTAGATGTGCTTGTTAAGCATCTGAATAAACTTCCAGCAATTTCTCAAAAAAAAAAAAGTTCTTTTCTCCAGACCACTCAGTACTTCTAAGGAGATGCCAGTGCAACCAGCTGAAAACCCAAAATATTTAATCAAACAACTCAGTGTATGCTGTATTGAAAACAAAATAGGACTGAAATAGTTTCACCTCCTCCACCTCCCTCCACCGCATGAATTGTTGGATAGTAGGCAAATGCCTTCTCACAGCATCCTTAGATAGCTCCGCCGCTTGGTTATCTGATCACATTGAAACATATTTGTTCTCCATATTAAAAAACAAACAAACAAAAAAAAACATTTTAAAGGGTAAGGTGTGTTTTTTTGGTTTATTATTATTTTGTCTGTGTGTGTATGTGTGTGTGTTTCTCTGTATGCATTACAATGCTGGGCAGATCAGAGGAAATTCCAAGGTGTCTCTTGAGCTCACCAGGATTGAACTGGATATACTCTTGTAACAGGTAAACGGCCCAACACTGAGTACATTTATCCACTTTCTAGAAAAAGGATACCCCCTCGTGATGCGGTATGACAGGAAATCAGAACATAGCGGTTTCATGGGACAACTTGTGAGTCCAAAGGTGATGCTGACCCTGAGGACGCATCCAGGAAGAAACAAGCAGTATGGGAAAGAAAGCCATCACCCTCAGACTCCATCTCATTGCACAAATGTCCTTAACCCTCCACAGCCAAAGCGGGCTCTTGTGTTACTTCTACAAATTTACAAAAGAGACTGGTAATGTGTTCTGCTCATGCTACTGTTGGACCCAGACTCGCAGAGCTTTGCTTCATTCAGCTATCTGATGCAAGAGTTTGCTCAGTGAATTCATATATATAGTTGAGTGGAGGAAAAAAAGCAGTTGTGTCTGCAAAGAGTTTTCCCGCCTTAGAAGAGGGACATTCCTTTTGGAGGACTGGAGTTTTAGAGGTAGGTTTTTATATGATTTGGTACAATTCAGTGATGTTTCAGACAGGAGGATGTTTCTCCAATCCCATAGTCCGTCTTTTTTTTAAAAAAACATAAATGAACAATTTGCCATTTATGACAACACTTCTAAAACTCAAGAAATGAACAGATTCTCTATAATAAAACACACACACACACACACACACACACACATTTCCCCTTAGAGCCTCCGGTGCTAATGTTATTTTAATGTCATTCAAATCTGTACAACCTTAAACTCACAGATATAAAAACCCTTATGTACTAGCTCTTCAACAACTAAAAAGTTTTAAATTAAATACAAACAAAACTCCAAGCCGATAAGTTTTTAATTAGCAATCTTAATCCGACGTGATGAATGGAGGTGCGCTGCTGAAAAGCGCACTAATTACTGCTTGCAATCTTCACTCAGCACCCATGACTGTTATGGGCCCTTTCATTCTGCAGGCTTAAAAACATAGCCATCATTTGAAGACTCACTTCTCCCTGAGGAATTAGTGAGAAACTGTCCTTCATAAAATGGGCATCATTTACATATTAAATCGGCCTCTATTATTTTCTTATTATCTTGAGATAATTAAAGCTGTACTACTTGGCGAGAAAAGACACTGGCAGTATTTGTACAAACACAGACACTAAATTCATCCCAGTGATATACTTGCCTGTCAGGATTCCTCTTAGCTGAAAATAAAGAAAAACCTAACTTCAACTGGGTTCTAAGTTAAGGAATCCCTGGCCGTCATACTTCATGGGCTCTGGCTAGGTTGCAGGCTCCTCTCTGGGGCCAGCATAAACATCATGGGAGCTGACACCCAGAGCCATGGCTGGCAGTGATCCCACTCATGCTTTGAGGTAACAGGGGAGAAGGGTGATTTCTGAAGAAACTTGTGGTGCTGTTAGAAAGAAAAAGCAGACATAGGCATATCAACAATTAGCAATGAATAGTTACTACACACTTAAATTACAATTTCAAACTATGGTTAAAATACAAACACAGAGTCTAAAAATATACTGTGGAGAGTTCTCAGATGCTGGGGCAGAGTGTTGGGTGTGTGTGAGGGTGGTCTTTAGCTAGCCCAAAATTTGACAGATCCCAGTTTGAGAAATATTTTATTTAGTTAGAGAGAGTCATATCCAATTTCAAAACTTACTTTAAAATTTCAAAATACAACCAGGCTTATCGGTGTACACCTTTAATCTTAGCACTTGGGAGACAGAGGCAAGCAGATCTCTTTAAGTTCAAGGCCAGCCTGATCTACAAAGCAAGTCTAGAAAATCCATGGCAATTCCACAGAGAAATCCTGTCATGAAAACAAACAAACAAAACAAAAAGATTTCAAAACTGTAGGTACAGATAAGTGGATAGAATCTGACCAACAAAAAAGTAAAAATAAAATAAAATAAAATTCATCCAGAGTCTATAGATGCCAGCCATTATCCTTATTTTGATATGCTGGTTTTATGATTTATAGAAATAAAATCAACTCCCCCCCCACACACACACACGTACACTTATACATCAAGTGGATTTTCCACTTAATTTGGAGCTCATATTAAAGCAACCTGACTTGAGCTGTAGGCTATACACACTGTAGGTGACATGGAACACCTCTAAGAGGAATATTAAAGACACAATAGTCTACCTGGAGAACCCAGGGATTGAGGACATTTAACTATCAACTAGAAGAGCTGTTGCGCATCAGGAGAAACAACTGCAGTTTCAAAGGTAACGTTTACATCAAAAGTTCAAAGAGTAAATACCCTCTATAACAGGAAGCAGTTTACCCCTGCAAAGAAGCTGCTTCTCGGGGTTACACAACAAAGCCATAGACAATACTGGCTTATTGGCTAAACAGTGGTCAGTAAATTCTTATGAGCCATAGGTGTGGAGTCATCTGGATTACAACACAAAATTCAGGATCTCAGTGGGAACAGGCATGCCTGTTCCTGAAGAGGTGAGTTGACCTAGACAAATGGGGTCAGGAGAAAGTTTGAACCGCCTTCATCTTTATCTCCTTCGGGATGACCCCAGTCTCCTGAGGATTGATTGTTGAGGGACCCACTGATAGCCATATTTATGAGTATGCTGGCACAGTCATCACCACACTGACCTTTGTACTACAGGGGTCATCTGGCTATGCTTCCTTCTTAGGGTGGTCGGAAAGCATGTCTGGAGGCTGCTCCTGCTGGACTGTGATACATAAAGGCATAATTTCTCTGTTCTAACTTCCAGCAACTTCCGTCCCAGTTGTGCATCTGAACAACAGCCAAGAACTCCTGATTATGCCAGTAGTTATGTGGGGGACTCAGGACAAGTCACTTAATGTTTTCATTGTTTAATTCCTTTGTACACAAGGAAGACACTGATTTTAACTTGTGAGGCAGGAAAGAATAAATAAAGATCTTAGGTAAGAAACTATTGTAAAATCTGAGTTTTACAATGAGAAAATATGAAGGCTGATTCAATTATACAAGTATTTCTTGATTTTCTACTCTTTCCTGAGACTACTGTTGATACCCTAGTTCTGCAAAATGTTGAAGAGCATATGAATTCAAATTCACAAGATTATTTCCCCAAAGTGTCCCAAACTAGAGCTTTGCAGTGATCTGCAGATGTTGACTACATTTCCCAGAAGCACACGTGTGTGTACAGAAAACCAGAGAGGAATGCAGTTTGGTTCTCCTGTCAAATTACTGTTGCAGCATTACTGTCTTATGACTATGTTTTTAGCTAAATTCTTCTTATTAGTGCTTAAAACCATGAAAATCCAGACAGGCCGAAAACAGCAAATCATTAAGTCACCATTCTTTTACTCACAAGATTCTGTTTAAGACACAAAGGGGGCAATATTATATTGTAATTACCACTCTTAATAGCAGTGAGCAATACCAACCTATCACCCAAATACCAGAAATTGACAAGATTTCTGTGCCCTGTAGCCATAGGCTATTCCCCCAACCACCATCCAAGACTGAGAAATCCAATAACGTTTTTCATAATGGGCAGGATGTGACTTGAGAACTATCTGTTTATGATTCATACAAAGGAGTGAGAACCGTCTGCTACACACCAGTAAGCTGCTTCCCCTCCGAGGAAAACACATTCTACGTTGTATTAACTCAGCACTGAAGCAAAATATCACAGCCTGGATAGACTATGCTCTCGTCTATTTGTCTGATATCCCTTCCACACCAAGGCCATCAAAAGGAGCTTACAAAAACAGGGCTATATAATTGCTATTGTCAAGTCTATCTTACTATAAGGCAACCGACATAGTGTGGTGACAGTTAAGGTATATCTTGCTCAGAGAGTTACATCATTTGTGACGAAGCAGGAGATTCTGATTCTGAAACATTCAAAACTGTAAAATTAAATAGCTAACAAAAACATTAGCTATGGCGCTTGGTTTTGTTTCTTTCTTCCTCCCTTTGTCTGAGTTCAAATTCACCTCCTAGTCAAGCCTAGACTCTAAGAAAATAATGAAGTGAACAGTTTTCATGTGTAGGGATCAATTTCTACTTTCCCAACCTGGTAGGTTGTATTTCCAATTGCCCGTCAAGAACCACTTCCCCTTGTAGAATGGCTGCGGTTGGCTGTCCCGGACAGAGAGCA
>NW_026592510.1:18565496-18575229 GCF_907164565.1 Psammomys obesus | reverse complement strand
CTTCCCCTTGTAGAATGGCTGCGGTTGGCTGTCCCGGACAGAGAGCAATCTGACAAATGCGCAAGCCACTCACCCATTTGTTCTTTCCTCAGAGCATTGTGTTGAGCTATGTTAGAAGCGCTGGGGTAGAATCCCCAGATTCAAAGACTGGTATGGCAATAGCCATCAGAATCTGATGTAGTTTTTAATAGGCTACCACTTGGTGGGGAAGCACGGCTGGATTTAAAGTGTGGAGGAGCAATGTACTATATGGGAATAAGAAACTAGACCAGTTAAGAAGGTGGTAAGGGGTGACTGTGGCAAATCCATCAAGATTCTTCATCCTGTTCCCTGTCTCTATAATCTGACAAAGTATCAAATCAAGTCTAAGTACCTAGGAGCTTTTCCAAATAGATCCTGTGTCTGTATCCCTGGTTAAACCATTCAGCACTGTATCTGGTGCACTGGTATCTCCTGCAGCCAGACACTATGCTCTGTGAGTGTCATTGTCCTTAAACAGACACTAGGTAGCAGGTGGAGCCATGACTTAACCCTCAATTACTACATCATGAGTGAAGTGGATAGAGTATCAGGAGGTTTTGAACCAGTTCGCTGCCGTCTTGGGAATTAGGAAATATTTCCACAACAGGCAAGATTCAAACAAAATTTTAAAGCCTAAGTATAATGCACACAGCATCAGCGGGTGAAGGGTATGGCACACAGGGCCTACATATTACCCATATAAAATGTATAAAAGATATAAAGGGTAATTTGGCCAATGGAGGCCCATCTGCCTACATATTGCTATGACTACCAGAACTGAATGGGCTGTCCCTTTGTATGATCTGCTCAGCCTACTTAATTTACTTGTATGCTTAATGCCATGAACAATTGAGTTTCAGATTCCTGGTGTCAAAATTATAGCCTGAATTCATATGACCACAAAATAATCAATGGGCACAATCAAATATATGTAGCTATCATTTTATATTGTTATTTTTTATATTTTACAACAGTTTTTAATACTTTTTTGTTTTTTTTTTCTTTCTTTTTTTCAGGTTAGCTTATTGTTTTGTTTTTATTTTGTTTTGTTTTGTTTTTGGTTTGGTTTGGTTTTTTTGTTTTTTGTTTTGTTTTGTTTTGTTTTGTTTTGAGACAAGGTTTCTCTGTGTAGCCTTGGCTGTCCTGGAATTCCCTCTGTAGACCATGCTGGCCATGAACTCATAGAGATCTGTCTGCCTCTGCCTCTCAAGTGCAGGGATTAAAGGCCAGTTTTTAATATGTAAACGTATCTTTTGACTCTGTGTAGCCATGATCCAAAATGAAGAATAAATGTTGATGACCAAAGCAATAATTTATTAGTCTGTAAATTTTAGACAAGTTTGGTCATATTCAAGATAGTATAGCAATAGACTATCATATAAATTTTAGAGCAAGTAAAATTATATATAGTTCTGTGTTCATTAGTTTTAGGTCAACTTGATATGAGCTAGAATCACTTGGGAAGAGAAGCTCGACTGAGAAAGCACCTCCATGAGCTTGGTCTGTACACAAGTTTCTCTGCATTTTCTTGACTAATGATTGAAGTGGGAGGGCCAGTCCCACTGTGGGTAGTGCCATCCCTGGACAGATAGTCCTGAGTTGTCTAATAAAGCAGTCAGAGCAAGCCTTGGCAAGCAAAGCAGTGAGCAGCACTCTACCATGGCTTCTGTTCTAGTTTCTACTTTGGGTTTCTGCCTTGAGTGCCTGTGTGGCTTCACTCAGTGATGAACTCTGACCTGGGAAATGTACGATAAAATAAACCTTTTCTTTCCAAGTTGCTTTTGGTCATGACATTTTATCACAGCAATAGAAATCATAACTACCTCATAAATTAGCAACCCCTGATAATTCTTGAGCTTTTTCCCGTGGCAGTTGATAGAGTTCTACTTTAAACAGGTGTATTTAAAATGAGTGGTAGTCGGCCAACAAGAACTCACAGATCTTTCCTGTTCCGACAGAATACAGTCTGCAATTCCATGCTGACAGTGGCAATGCCCAGATCACACCCCATAGTCCAATTTGAAACATCAGGAGTCTACCAGGCCTACTCCAGTTATCACAACAATCCCATAAGTCAACAGCTGACTAACCAGATGTCAATGCAAAGAGAGTCACAGGTTAACCTTCTTGCCTGAAGTTAGGTACATCTGAAAATACCTAGAAACTATCTACAGGAAAAAAATAGATGCGTATGCCCATTTGTGCTGCATCATTCAGAATGCATGCTCTCTGTTGCCTTATGGAATAGATCAAATGGCAGTGTTGAAACCCCCCTACACACACACACACACACACACACACACACACATCTATACCTTCTCCAAAGTTATAGTGTCTAAAGAAGGAAGCAGAATGGAGCATCTTGCTAAATTTGGTTTTGTAAGGCTGTTTCCTGAATAGACCTAACTACACAAGCAGCCTGAATTACATGGTTGACTTCAATACATCCACAGAGTTGAATAACCTTTATTAAATCTGCTATCATACTTTCATTCCAAAGTCAACACACTGACCCTCCTCACTTCTCATTGCTTCATTTACTTCATTCAAACATAGCTCTATCATGGAAGATGAAACTAGACAGTGGTTTTTTGCTGTTTTCTTCATACAAGGAGATGAAGAACAAAGCAAAACAGCAGTAGATTTGAAAGCGAGAGGAAGATAAGTAGTAGATAAAAACAAAGAGGTTTGTGTGTGTTTGTGTGTGTGTGTACATAATAGCCTTAACATCTATGTAAAAATATGAAAAAAAAACTCTAGAAACTAATCATAAACAGTGGGTTCTGAAGGAAAATGTTTTAAATTGGTGGTAGGTGGGAGCATGTCTGAAAATTCAGATTCCAGCCATTCTTCCTGATTCACTTTGCCCAGAGTATACTTATTCACTGTAATATTAGTCTCAACTATGTGGTCAGTGCTGCCAATTTGGATGCTTTCTATACAGCCTCAAACTCCATGTGACTGCCAAATTCAACTAGAAACCAAAGTTGTGTCTGCATGACCAGGTAAAACGAGAAAAAACAAAAACCACTGATGCATTTCATAAAAGCTGGCTCTGCTAAGACCTTAAGAGGGGTACATTTGTGGGAAATATCCTAAGGAAACCAGGAAACTGAACCAGTTCAATAGACATCACCCTAAGGCAGAGAAGAAAAAGGTCACCTCGCATCAACTCAAAACATGATAAAAAAGTCCTGCCCTGAAATACAGTACTGCCACTTGTAATAAAATTTAATAACAGTTGAGCATAAAACTTTGATCTATTCTGATATATCACTGCTGATAAAAAATTTACAGCTGTTTAAAGATCTCAGTTGAGGCATTTATATAATTTTTCCTTTCTTATAAGAATGAAACACATACATTTATGTTTAATCAGCACTGTCTTGTGCTTTGCCTTTTGGCCTGGTTTATTGCATTTATTTTTAATGTTACTTATCTTCATAACACTTGGTATCAAACACTGGAAAGAACTGTGTTGTTTCCAATATGCCAAGCAAAGATCCAAGTATTTACCCATTGTCTTTGAACTTAAGAATCAAAATACATGCTTAGGGCTTTTTAAAAAGCCCTAAGTCTCTACTCATTCATTGATCTAATGTTCATCTTAGAAGTAAGACCTTAGACTTATCTACAAAATCACTGTGTGTCATGGATTTTCATCAACTAGGCCTTAGAGAGGACCATATCGAAGAAAGAGTGTACCTGGCTCTGTAGGCCCCTGCTGCTGGCAACAGTGTGTACCTTTTCTGCCACTCTCCTTCATTTTGACTTCTAAGTTATTTTATTCCTAAACACAACGTTCCTAAACACACCATACTCTTCACGTACCTTTCCAAAAACACTTTTGGACATGTTTCTCAAATAGCACCCCAATCCTTACCCTCCTAAAACCCAACTATCAATGAAAGGGATAATGAAATGGAGGGGCAGCCATGTAAAATGGTTATTTTAATAAACATTGAACCTCTACATTTTGAAATAAAGGCATGCCAGCTCACTAAGAAAAATGAAAGCCCCAAAGTTGGAAATATAAAAAGTTAAGGCTGGTGTTAGCTACCATTTATTTTATTTTCTATGAGACTGGAATGCCTGTGTCTGAAGGAATCTACGCAAATATGGAAGACATACCTGTTGGGCGGCTCTAACGGCTTGAGAAGGAGTACTACACAGACTGGGTGGACAGATCCTCCTCTGAAACCATAGCTTCAGAAAACAAAAGAGAGTCTTGGTGTCCTCCAGTTAGCTGTCAGCTCCCACAACAACTCTCCTGGGAATGAGAGCATAGATGTGGCCCTGGCCAAGATGCCAGAGCCTCGAGCAGTGGTTCTCAACCTCCCTAATGCGGTGACCCTTCAACACAGTTCCTCGTGTTGTGGTGACCCCCCGTCGTAGAATTATGTTATTAGTGATCCAATGTGCAGGATATCTGATAAATGACCTCTGGGTGGTTAGCAACTCACAGCTTGAGAACCCCTGGCCTAACGAATCTCACTAAAGCTGGGCTATCGTATTTTTCTTTTTGAAGGACAGCCACCCCTGTAGACAGTGAATGGTCTGCGACACTTGCAAAATGATTTCCCATTCTTTTCAGGAAGGTTTGTTCTCACACACTGCTGAGAGGTCACTCTGATTGCCCAGCACTTGGATTAGATGAGCACACTTTCTATTTATCCATTTTTCTGCTGGGTCAGACCTTGATGTGGCCAACGTATGCAAGGGAGAATAGTCAACGGTGCTTGCCACTGAGAAAACAGCCTCTTGAGGCTCGTGCCCCAGAATGCATATCTGGGGACCCAGTCCAGACAAAGAGAATCTTCTCTGCAACACTGAAAGCAGAAGAAGAGCGGGACCTAACAGAGAAGTGTACCGAGAAAATGAAAGTGATGAGGAACCCAAACATTCAGGTGTAAAGAACTAACAAATAAAATGATATTGAACTCCAGCTGAGGACAGTGCTTCAAAAGACTGAAAAAGAACAAGAATCCCTGCTCTTCCAATGTATATAACCTCATGCAAAAAAAAAAAAAAAAAAAACACACACACAAAAAAAAAAACACAAAAAAACCAAAACACTAAACTAATAGAAAACGAAGTAAGAATGAATAAATTATATCATAGGAGGAGTGATATCTCAGACATGAATAAAAGGATTAATAAATAGTTGATTGATAGATGAAGACATACAGAAGATAGATCATAAATGATACATAACCTATAATTAGATGGTAAAGAGGCAGATAGGCAATAGATGATGGATGATATATAGGTAGACGACAAGTAGATAATGACAAACAGATGATTGATAAATATGAAATATTTTATGTGATATGCTTTTATGAGGATATTACATATATTTTATTTTAAGCTCTATAATAACTCAACTATGTATTTATATTCATTTTACAGATTACAGGCTTAGAGATATCTGAACCAATGATCAGGACCACAGTCCCAGGAAGTAGTAAGGTGGGATCTGAACTGGAAGTCACTCTGTAACTTCTGTTTCTAAGCTCAGAAACAGTGTGTGTGGCGACTACCTCCCCAGTGGAGTTGGTGTTTCCTGGGGAGGGAAGCTCCTTGTAAATTGACCTGTTTCGTCTTTCATTCTGCTGACAAGTGGCTCAGTGTGCACACACTGACACAAAATCACAAAAGGAGAGATGCTTTGATGTTCTTGATATTCCTGCAGGGGATTCTGGCATGGAGAGGTGGGGCACAGAGGGAACCACTTCCTGAGAGCAGCAGGACCCTCTTGGAATAAAGTTGCAATACACATAGGAAAGACAAGTCAGAAAGAAATCCAAAACCAGGAAACTGAAACAGAAGAGTTGAAGCTGGAAGACAGTCAAAGTTTAGCTACAATGTACCTACCATCTTAGGATAAGGAGCTTCGGGCAGCAGTACCTTTGCTTGTTCCATTCAAAGGAACACAGACTTCCTCCTGGGAAGGCTTTATCTTATCTTCCATTGACAACCTGCCTTCAAGGCAGAACAATGACCGTTATGCAAGAGTGGCAAGCAGCCTTGTCAACCGCAGCAGCCTTCAGCCCCATGGTACTGATGTCAGGCATGCTTCAAGAACCATTTCCCTTCCATACGCCATTCTGAGAAAGCTCAAGTTCCATTTGAAATACAAAATCCTCTTCCCCTCACCTCCATGCTCCCTTGAGAATTTTGCAAAGCTAAGGGAAGGCAAATAATGGGATGGCACAGCTTCAGTCCCTTCCTCTTTGCTTCCAAGGGGGACTCTGTGATCTGCAGGTGAAGGAATTATCCAACAGCCCCAGAATTCCCAGAGGAGAACCTCACGAAGAGGCATGATCTTAAGGACAACATTACTTGCTGAGACAAATGAAGGAAATGCACAGCCAGACTGTGAAATCTGACTGTACCCACACACCTCAAAGTGTACACTTGCATGCTCACACCCTTGTCAACATAAGCCAACATCTTTTCGCCACAGAATGCTTTTCTTTATCATTGCCATCACAAAGAAGCATTTTTTAAATATGTTTCTGTGTGTGCTGGGTACAATACAACACCTGAACATTTATACCCTTGTATTATAATTCTGTGACATCAACTCATTTACCTTTCTTGGTTTTGTTTAGTAAACAAAGAGTCAACTTCTACCACCATCAGAGCACAGGCCAGAGAGGTAGAGCTGCATAAAGAAACTTGATCAGGAGCCAGAAGAATGGGCTCTTTTCTACCAGGACCCTACAACAGGCGCAGCACTTGAAGGTGGTTTTCACTGACACTTTTAAAGGAATCGCTCCTAATGATAGAACACGATTTGCAAGAAAACAGAGAGAAGGATGTATCCAGGCTTTCCTTTTGTCATGGACTCAAAAAATCATGTCACATGTGATACATACTTTAAAAACTGCATGCAGCAAGCATATGAGTTATAAAACAATCACAAGATGAACAATCTGGACCCACAAACTTGTTTTCCTTTCAGTGCTGCTGAACCTGTGGGCTTGCTCCTCCCGCTCTCAAACATGCCCTCCTATAGAATAATGGACACTGTGCTGCAGTTACAGACAGGCAATGTGTTATTTGCTCTAGTTTGCACTTGAACCTTATGGAAGGAAGCTTAATTTGCATTCCGCTGTTCACAAATGTAGTTGAACATCTTTTTTCAGTGTATGCTTGCTGTAATTTTTGCCTCTTTAATTTTTGTGTGTCCTCGGTTAGGCTGTTCATCTTCTTTTAAATTGATTAGTAACTTTCATTGATTTACAAGAATTTCAATGGGACCTAGTAATCAATTCTACTTGTTACATGCTAAACAAACTCCATTCCCATGAACTTTTGTTTATCTTAAAGTGTCCTTAAAATTTTTAATTGTTATTTATTTTTTATTAATTGCAGTTTATTCACCTTGTATCACAGCTGTAGCACCTTTCCTCATCCCCTCCAAATCCCGCACACCTTCCCTCATCTCCTCCCATGCAAAGTCCACTGATAGGGGAGGATCTCCTCCCCTTCCCTCTGACCCTAGCCTATCAGGTCTCATCAGGACTTGCTGCATTGTCTTCCTCTATGGCCTGTTAAGGCTGGCTCCCCCATCACCACCAGTGGAAGGTGATCAAAGAGCCAGCCATCGAGTTCATATCTGAGACAGTCCTTGTCCCTGTTACTAGAGAACCCACTTGGACACTGAGCTGCTATAGGCTACATCTGTGCAGGGATTCTAGATTCTAGGTTATCCCCATGAATGGTTCTTGGTTAGAATTTCACTCGCAGAAAAGACCACTGGGCCAAGATTTTTTGGTTCTGTTGCTCTCCTTGTGAAGCTCCTGTCCCTTCCAGGTCTTTCTATCTCCCCCTTCTTTTATAATATTCCCTGCACTCTGCCCAAAGTTTGGCTATGAGTCTCATCATCTGCTTTGATACCTTGCTGGGTAGAGACTTTCAGAGGCCCTCTGTGGTAGGCTTCTGTCCTGTTCCCTGTTTTCTCCCTCTTCTGATGTCCATCCCATTTGCCTTTCTGAGTGAGGATTGATCATCTTATCCTGGGTCTTCCTTTTTGCTTAGTTCTTTAGGTATACAGATTTTAGTATGTTTACCCTATATTATATGTCTAATATGCAATTATAAGTGAGTATATACATGCTGGAGAGGATGTGGAGAAAGGGGAACCCTCCTCCATTGCTAGTGGGATTGTAAACATGTACAACCACTTTGGAAATCAATCTGGCGCTTACTCAGAAAATTAGGAATAGTGCTTCCTCAAGAACCAGCTATACTACACCTAGGCATATATCCAAAAGATTCTCAAGTACACAATAAGGACATTTGCTCAACCATATGCTTAGCAGCTTTATTTGTAACAGCTAGAACCTGGAAACAACCCAGATGTCCCTCAGCTGAGGAATGGATGCACAAATTGTGGTACGTTTACACAATGGAATACTACTCAGCAATTAAAAACATGGAAATCACGAAATTTGCAGGCAAATGGTGGGAACTAGAAAAGATCATCCTGAGTGAGGAATCCCAGAAGGAGAAAGACACACGTGGTATAAACTTGCTCTCTAGATCTTATCAGAACATGTGTCATTAATCAAGGTTACAAATCTCCCATGCATTTTAAGGAAACCTCTGCCTTTTGTGCATATGCATTAATTTTAGAAGTATTTCTTTATAGTGTGCCCGGAACTCAAATTTCATCTTTTTTCTAAGTTATTAATTCTAAGTAACACATATGCAACAATACCTCCTTTCCAATTACAGACCAACATTGTCACAGAAAATTCCCCATGTACATCCATTTGTAGACAGTTTATTCTCTTTATTTAGTTGAATCTAACTTACTGCAAAAAAAAAAAAAAGTCTTCATTGACTATAATCACATTAAGTCTGGCTATCTGATAATGTCAACCATCCCAGTGTTTACTTGAGCCTGGTTTTGGCTCTCTTTGGAGTATGCCTTTTAAATATGAGAATTAGCTTGCCAAGTTCCTCAAAGGTACAGTGAGAATTTTTAACAGAGCTGCTGAGAATCTATCATTCAAATTAGAAGGAACTTATCAGTTACAGTATCCAAGGATTCCATATGTAAAATGACATATTTTTTAATTTAATTAGCAACTTTAAATAAAGTTTACCAAAATGTAAACATTTTTTTCTATATAGACTTTGGGTGTTGTTTGCTAAGTGTATTCTTAAACTTCATTTCTACGGACACTGTTTTATATTTTCTCTGTGCTGCTAATTGGAGACTCCAGTCCTCATCACTACACTTATGTTCATATCTTTACTACATAGGCTAGTGTCTCTATCAGGAATGGGAGTGAGGAAATGACATCCTTGTCTTTTTCTGATTTTAATGTGACTGCAGCATCACAAGGTCCTGAGTTTGGATTCCTAATGCTCATGGACATACCAGGCTGCTGGGAGCACAGCACAAAGATTCCTGCGCCCACAGATCTCCAAAGAAACCAGGAATGGCAAGTGTACAGGATTGTCTTTCCAATGGGAAAGATTAAGACAAAAAAAAAACAAAACAAAACCATAAAAAAAACTGTTCTTCCATCCAGAAAGCTGGGAATTGGAGATGATTGCCTGGTGATCTGAGTGGTCTGTTGGGCTGGGCCATACCAAGCTCCCACCACCAGGACTGGAGATCCTTAATAGTCTAAATGACCCTTACAATATTATATATTATATATTATATATTATATATTATATATTATATATT
>NW_026592510.1:18537855-18565486 GCF_907164565.1 Psammomys obesus | reverse complement strand
TATTATATATTATATATTATATATTATATATTATATATTATATATTACATGTTACATATTATATATTATATATTGAGAGAGAGAGAGAGAGGAGGGGTCCTCTACGCTTCCACAACCAGAACCAGAGGGTACTAATAGCCCAAATGACCTCTACGCTATCTGTATGACAGAGACTATGCCAGACCCTTTTCTTAGGCCCTTAAGCTAGTACAGGTAACCTAGCTCTAGAACCCATCTTCTTGAAAGAAATTACATGATCTCCTGAGTTGAGTTTCAGTGTAATTATACTTCCCAGTGTACTACACCAGGAAACGTTTTCCCCAAATTATGCTGTGTTTAATTTGTTGGGGATAAATCACCAGCATCCCACTCCCCGAAGTCTTGATTCAGGTGGAGATCAATCTGAATCAAGTTTTTATTCCCACCTCTTCAAGGTTCACTTCCCTGGCTGCCATGATGTCCTGCAGGTCCCACTCACCAGGCATGTCCGCATGAGTCTATAACCCAGTGCTGTGGATAGCGGAAGATGCGGGCATCCTAGGGTTCATGCTCTGACAAGCCATTCTAAGAAAAATGGCAAGCTACAGATTCAGCAAGAGGTCATGTCTTGAAAACAGAGGGGAGGGGGCATGAAGTTGGGTGGAGAGGGAGGTGGGGAGGATCTGGGACTAGTTGGGGAAAGGGAAAGATTATGATCAAAAATATAGTGTATTTTAAAAAAAAGGCTTTAAACAATTTTTTTTTAAAGAGAAGGTAAAGAACAATGGAAGGAAGATACTTAGTCCCTGGCCACTACATAGGCACACATATGACCTCAACATGCCTCAACAATGTGCACAAATACATGCACATCACCCAGATACATCTCCCGCAAATGAATACACTTCACAACTCACCGCTTATGTGTCATGTTATAATTTAAATAGACACCATTCATCACAGCAGGGTGTTTCAACACGTTCATAATTTGCTCAAATTCTTACCCATACAGTCATCTAAGACTGTTTCATTTTGTTTTTTTAACTTAATCATTTCAGTACAATGGTATTCATAAGATTCCTAATACTAAGCCAGCTTTGCCCTCCCAAGAGGAAGGTGACCTAGGAAAGCTGGATTCGTGTTTACTCTATTACTTCCCCTTTGCTAATATTTTGCCTAATGTCTTTGTTAAATGAAACATGCCTGTCCTTTAATGTCTTTTACCAAGTATGAATTGTATTGATTCCCTGATTCGATTTAAATTGAAATTCCTATTCCAAGGAAATTATTTGTTTGTTATTTTATTGTTGCTTTTGTTTTTGTTGTGTTAGAACAGGATTTCACTCTGCAGCCCAAACCTCCCTGGAACTCGTTCTGTAGTTCCCACCGGTCTTAAACTCATGGCAGGAGAATTTCCTGCCTCAGTCTCCCAAGTGCTGGGGTTATAAGCATGCCATCAAATGCATATAAAATAATTTATTTATTCAATTGGTAAGAACTCACCTAAGGTATCATCTATGCCCGGGAAAAAATCCTTAGCTATTTCATCTGTCTTTTCTCTTACAGTCAGATTTGTTATATTTTTACAAAAATTTCATGTTTTGCCTCCGTTCAGGTAAACTGACATAAGGTTTCTATAGAGATCTATAATTAGCTTACTCATAACTGTATCTTCTCACATCTTTCCCTTTCCTTAGTTTATGTTTTTTTTCTTGTTCAGTCTAAAAATGAACATATTTATGTTGGCAATCTGCTCAAAAACACAATTTTTAAATCATTAATATTTCTTTCTATCTTTTTGTTATTCTATACCCTTGAGTTGTAAAAGACTATTTCTTGAGAAGAACATTTAGGTGAATTTTATTCTTGACATGAACTACATGTAATATATTGTATATTTCATATGTATAGAATTCTATCACCCATGGTATATTAGTTATGATTCTCCAGAGAAGAGAATGACACTTGAGAAATTATAATCTATACAAATTGACATAAAAATTAAGTATCATTTGTGCTTTTGCCCCCCTTTTTTCTCTTTGCTTTTCTTTGTGCTTTTTCCTTCTTTTGACTTTTTATTTGGACTGATTGAATCTTTATATGTGACAAACGTTACATCTCATTTTTGTCTCTTGATTTCTCTTTCACAGTTAAGAAATATTTTCTTTATGAGACACTCCAGATGATGCCTGTGGTTCTGCACTCTGACTTACCCATTGTCACTGCAGCTTTGACAAATGTCATTAATTTTAGTAATGCAGTGAGCTCTTAAGTTTGTAATTTATGATTTTGTTTCTGATGTATTACTTGATTGCGTTATAGATATTTCTGGATATTTTTTCCTTCTTTCTCATTCAGGTCTGTTGTTTATTAATTCTCTTCTTATATTTCAGTATTTAAAGTAGAATATCTTCATTTTTAATATCTGATAATTCTAGTAGGTGAAATACATAAGAAAATCTGTTTTTATATTGATTTCAAACCATAGCATGTCCTTACCTTCTCTGTTTCTTTAAATATTTATTTTCAGTTTATACTTTTGTATTTTTAAGTTATGGAATACCGAAAGGCTAAAGAAATGATTGTTTTTACCAGTGAAATTCTGTGTGACTTCTGTAAGAGCAAAGAGGACTCCCAATTTGATGTGCTTTGGCCCACTTTGAAGGTCCTAGCTTGATATAGGACTGTCTCAGATTTAGTACTCTTTTCTTGTCACGACTTAGTCATCCTAACTGAATGCAGCATTGGCCTCAGGATAGTTCGGCTTTGAGATCATTTAATGGTGAGCCTATTGATCCTTCACTGCTCTCAGCACCACGGTCCCGCATGCTGCAGAAAGTCCTATGCTTATGCGCTCAGCAAAGCCCCACATGGAGGCCTTGCTCCCTGCTCTTATTTATTACCACCCTTTGGAGACATTCGGTTTTATAAATAAACTCAGCAAAGCATAGGAAACATTTGCTGTAATTTTCTAAGACCAAGTTCTGCTTAGTGAAGTCCATCAAACTACCCAAATGCAGTCTGTCTTTGTCTTTTCATTCCCTTTTGCTTACTCAATCTCTGAAATCTGCCTTCAGTATCCTTTGGGCTAGTGGCACAATAGATTTATTTTGGTTTCTTTCTTTTTTGGGGTCTTTGATTTTTCCATTATTTATTTATTTTTAATTATTGCAATTTATTCACTTTGTATCCCAGCTGTAGCCCCCTCCCTCATTTCCTTCCAATCCTGCCCTCCCTCTTCTCTTCCCATGCCCCTCCCCTAGTCCATTGCTAGGAGAGGTCCTCTTCTCCTTCCATCTGACCCTAGCCTATCAGGTCTCATCAGGACTGGCTGCACTGTCTTCCTCTATGGCCTGGCAAGGCTGCTCCCTTGTCAAGGGGAGGTGATCAAAGAGCCAGCCACTGAGTTCATGTCAGAGACAGCCCCTGTTCCCCTTACTAGGGTACCCACTTGGAGACTGAGCTGTCACAATAGTTTTAATTGTCACTGGTTCGCAAAACTCCCTAATCTTTGAGAGGCAGCTATACTCACCTCTATACCACAATCTCACTGAATCTTCATCTTCATTTGACTTTAACTTTTTCTATGTATATCTTTTATATCTTTTCCCATGAAACTTTCCTTTTCCTTAATCTATAATTCTCTATTGTCCTGATATATTCAACAATATTTTAATACATTGATATTCAATGTACTCATTTACCATTCATATTTGATAGACACAGTACATTTTGTCCTAGGTCACAGCAAAACCAAAAATATTTCAAGGCATGATCTTGGTTTTAGAGTTTCCCAGAAAAGTTTCAGGTGTAAGACAGAAGTAACTGGAAAGATACGTGAACAGAAAAGTCACTGTTTGTCCCACTCACCAGAAAAGATTTTGAAATATGGAAGGAAAGAATGAAGAGAAAATATAGAGATGCTTTGCCTGCTTTCTGGCATGGCAACAAAATGCCAGGCTCATTTATAATGAATAAAGGTTTATATGATTAAAGGATGGAAGCTAGTAAGTCAAGGGAAGAAACCTTAACCTGGCATGGGCTTCATGTTGCTCATGTGAAGATACAAAGAAGCACTGACAGGAGCAGTAGCATGGACTTCATTACCTCTTTACTTCTACAAGCAATAGCATTAATCTACACATTAAAAATCCTTCTCAACGCTATTGCCTTCAAGGTTAAGTTCCAACACACGAACTTGGCACATGCATTCAACCACAGCAGGCCTGTGATAGCAAATGAGACAGAAACCAGACAAAAGGAAGGAAGCAAGATGACAGGGAGAATTGAGATCCAGAGAATGTGTTGCCTCACTCTTGAGCACCATATATTTTTATTAACATCATAAATGTATGTGTGTGCCCTGCCCATGGCCCACACCACTCTTTTCAGTTTTCATGAGCAGGGGCACTGCTGCCCTCCTCCTTAGCACTCAGTAGGTGCTTTCCAACTGCCAGCAACCAGCACTTTCCCATGCAGGAATTCTAGTTACACCCGTTTCCTGCTGATCACATTCCTGTTCTCTGTCTGTCCTGTCTTGCTTTTCATCACTGGATTTGCCTTTCCCCCTTCCACTTAAACACTTGCTTACTGAGAGTTCATTACAGCCCTCCTTCCCTTTGTTCTCTTCACTCCTCAATAACAAATGCACATCCATGCTGCTATATCTCGACAAAAGTCAAAAATTCTTTTACAAATGCATACATTTTAAAAGATGTCATAGAGCTCAACATGGTGATGTACAGCTGTAATCCCAAAACCAAAGAGACGGAAGCAATAAGACCCTGAGTTTAAAGCCAGCCTGTGCTACCATGACTCAAAACAGAGAAACAATGAAAAAAAAAGAATGGTGCCATTAAGCTACAAATGGAGCTTGCCTTCTAAGATGAGTCATGATGATGCAAACACATTCATTGGAGAGTGACTGGCAAATGACCTTGAGGGACAGAACCACTCTAAGAGATACAAGGGCAGAGCAGCATGGAATAGCCTAGAAGAAATAATGGCTGCTTGATGAAGACAGGACCCCTGCTTGTGTGGGTAATTGTTTGGTGACTATGTGTTTGACTCGGTGGATATTTTCGCATCGATTTACTAAGACACTTCCAAAGTCCCATAACAGGAACATCAATAAGATGAGAGAGTGGTCACTGGTTTTCAGAGACTACGCTAATGTGGCAATGAAACAAGTCCATTCTTCTTGAGTTGCAGCTAAGTGACCCACACAAGAGGAACTGGTCCATTTCCACTAATCCTAAGTTTATTTTTCCTTTGAATTGAAGTGTAATAAACCATTTTCCAATTCCTAGAATGAATCAAACTTTATCTCCTAAAAAGGAACTCTGATGCAACTTTATAGTAACAGTAACTTTCTCCTACTTTCATTATGTGCACATAACACAGACAACAAAAAGGCCACGTGCCTTCTCGGGTCATTAAAGTCAGTGCCAGAGTCTATTGAATACCCCTGAGATGCTTATGATTGCCTCCAGTAACACACACCTCGTCCTGTTTGTTGCCCAAGTCATTAGTGGCTCTTCCCTGTCTCTTCGCAGTCTCCCACTCACTGCAACACTGGGTTTGTTGAAGCCCTGACATTTGCAGCAACATCATTAGTTGCTAGAGACAAGGCAAAGAACAAGCCCTTGAAAGTTCAAGAAAGCAATATTTACAGGCCAAAGCAGAAAGGGGGAAACTGTTTACCATGAGGAGGTTTGTTCATTAGCTTCCTGTTTTTATTACTCCTAACCCATGTTTGATGAATTGCCTTCGTGTCCAGCATGCTTGTTTCATTCTCCCAACAGCATATTCCCACTTACACAGACACACACACACACACACACGTGCAGGAGGGGGAGGAGGGAAGGGAGAGAGAGAAGCAGAAACAAGCTTATAGACATCTAAAGGGTTATTTCATCAACCCAACATACTATGAAAAGTCAACACAGCAAACACCTCAGAGGCACACTGCACCGTTATTCACCTCAGACAAACCGTGCACCAAATGTTTTGTGCTGCCTGATGCTCTTTCAGGCCCTGGGATGAGGAAAGCGCAGGCTCACACACAGAGCAGAACAGTGATTGTTTATCTGAAGAGACCTTCCATAAACTATTTCTTGAACACATTAACACATGAGGGCTACCGGTGGCCACATCGGCAGCAATGTGCATTGTTTCCTCAAGTCATGCTTTGTCTTTTGTTTCATAAATGTGTTTTTGCTATTGACTAAATAATGGGATATTCCATCATAGGACTAGAACTTCTAAAAACTCTTTTCTAATTTCTAGAAGCTTTGTGTTTATAGTTAGCTCCTTTTACTTTTAAAGAAAAAGAAGAGAATGCCTTTTCCTTCCTCCTCACCGAAAAGAAAATTAGAAAGAACTGTAATATTGTGGCTTCTGAGGAGTTTTCAGATTCTCAGGTTACTGTGCCATAGGAAGGTGTCATAAAGTCACCGAGGGATGGACAAAATCCAGAAAGTGATGACGCCTGTGTGACTGGGTAAGGCAGAGGGAATGTACAGGGATGCACGGACAGAGACACCGATTTGAATGCTTGTATCATCAAGATGCTAGGAATGATACAATGCTGTTCAATCAACACCAAACAAATGGTAGTGTCTTGATAAATGAAACCAAGAGGGTTGCCTACTTTACATTCTTACTCAGATGAATTTACTAGCAGGCACAAATTTGTTGAGAAAAGAGGTGAGGATTATTGGTGCTGGATAAATAACTTTTAGGGTACCTTAAAGATTTATTTTCACCACTTTCAAATATGTCCATGCAGGCGTGTCTGTGTACGCACGTGAGCGCAGATGGTCAAGGAAGCTGGAGGTGTCAGAGATCACTGAAACTGCAGTTATACTTGGCTGTGAGCAGTCTGTTGTGAGTGGTGCCAAGAAAACTTGTTCTCTGCAAAAGCAGCGTATAGTCCTGACCACTGAGCCATCTAGCTCTCCAGCCTCCTTTTCCAGTATTTAATTCCAAATTCCTTTTGGTGGCTCTTATACGCAGATCTTGTTTATTGTACCAAATGGGCAATGTCAGGATCCTAGACAGAGGGTCTAACAGGCCCAGAAAAAAAAAAAAGTGCCCTGGCTGTCCCAATGCATTTGTCAAATGTAAGAAAACAACTACCTAAAAGTAATTTTAAGGACAGGAATGTCTTTGTTTGTGTGGCAACATCCGGATGTACAGTAGCTGCAGGACTAGTTAATATCCTGTTTAAAGAAGGGACCACTATGTTCAAATTTTCTTGTTCTGTTGCTCTCCTTGTGGAGTTCCTATCCTCTCCAGCTCTTACTATTTCCCACTTCTTACATAAGATTCCATTCTATTCTGCCCAACAGTTGGCCATCAGGCTCAGCATCTCCTTTGATAGTCTGCAGGGCAGAGACAGAGGCCCTCTGTAGCAGGTTCCTAGGTTGTTTCCTGTTTTCTTCTTCTTCTGATATCCATCCTCTTTGCCTTTCGGGATGGGGATTGAGCATTTTAGTCAGGGTCCTCTCTCTTGATTAATTTCTTTAGATGTACAGATTTTAGTGGGTTTATCTTATGTTGTATGTCTATATGAGTGAGTATAAACTGTGTGTTTCTTTTTGCTTCTGGGACAACTCACTCAGGATGATCCTTTCCAGGTCCCACCATTTACCTGCAAATTTCATGATTTCTTTATTTTTCATTGCTGAGTAATACTCCATTGTATAGATGTACCACAATTTCTGCATCCATTCTTCAGTTGAGGGGCATCTGGGCTGTTTCCAGCTTCTGGCTATTACAAATAAAGCTGCTACAAACATGGTTGAAGGGGGAGGGAAGGTAGGATTGGGAGGGGAGGAGGGAGGGGCTTATGGGGGATACAAAGTGAATAAAGTGTAATTAATAAAAGTTAAATAAAAAATTTTAAAAAATAAAAAAAGAAATCTTAAAAAAAAAAAAGAAAGACAGAGAACTAACTGCCATAAGTTGTTCTCTGGCTACCACACACCATGGTGCTTGTAAATAAAATGCAAGTAAATAAAAAAAAAAAAAGAAGGGACCACTAATCACAGTCTCAGAGTGGGCGTTTGAGTTCTAGACCCCGCATCTTCAAGAACTTTTCATAAAAGCAGAAATGGCAGCTTATCCCTCTGTCTTCCCTTTCCTTAAGGAAGGAACTCTTAGCAGAAGCCTCTCACATGACACACTCTCTCATCCCATAGGTCACAAACCCTTTCTACTAAGGATATTGGCCAGTGTTGGCCATTGTCTGCCCCTCTACTGGTGGACAATGTTGCTATGTGAGCAGCCTGGAGCAGATGCTTCTGAATATCTCCTCTCCTCTTTCTCTAAAATGAAAAAAAAAATTAAAAATCCCCATGAAAATAAAGTGAGTGCATCGCTCCTGGGATGCTTTGCCAAGTTCCAGCCAGTCAATTTTGTGTTCTCATCGTCCATTTTTATGTAGTTATTTCACTTCCTGGCCCTACCTACTCTTGTTACTTTGGTGTGAGGGGTGTGGGGCCTGGGGACAGTGTCTTCCAGGCCACTTTGAGGATGGCAGAAACAGCCTAAGACCTGGCAAGTGAAGTTCTAGCTCTGAGAGTCTGTCCTGTCTTTCATTACCTTGTGGTCATAGCAAGGCTTTTGGTCTTGAATCCCAACTGTGAAGAGGAAATAATAACAATCCCTGCCCTGCCTATTTCTGGAAGTAATTGTGGGGGCCAAATGAGGTAAGATGTGTGAAGCTGTTTTGTAAGCTGTCAAGCACTGTGCATATTAAAGGCAGCTGGGACATCCTAGGATCCTGTTTGTGCTAATAAACACCTACACCTCCAAGTGCTGTGTCTCATCTACTAAGCTGAGGTCATTCTAAAGGGAAAAGTCTTTGTCTGAGTCAGTGATTCTCAGGTACTGACGGGAAATCACCACAGTATTTGTCCACTGGTGAAAAGCACTGGCGTCTGCACTTCAGATCAGAAATGAGGCGCAACAGCCCCTCTCCCCCTTCAACTCTGCCAACAGAGGAGTCTCCACGGCTAATTAGTTGTGTGGAAACTGTCTTCAGTGGAGTGTGCTACACACTTAAGAGGCTGTGAAGGTTCTGCTATTTGACTGACTCGCCCTCATGCACTTGAGCCTGTGACAATGCAGAAAAAAACGTGACAGGGAACACAGGACAGAACAAAGAAGCTTACCTCATGGTAAAACAAAACGGGAGAGAAAGAGACCAGATTCTAATATCCCCTCTTAGCACGTGACCCTAATGATCTAATTTCCTTTCCTTAGGCTATACTATCTAAAGTTCTACCACTTCCCAAGAAAGCCAGTAAAGCTGGGGAGTATGTCTTCAGCATCTGGGCTTTGTGGGGACATATAAGATCCAAATCATAGTAGTATTTATTTATGATATTCTGGAAGCAAACACACACAAATACAAACAGAGAGAGAGAGAGAGAGAGAGAGAGAGAGAGAGAGAGAATAACAGACTAAAAAAACAAAGGCATGGGAGTTTATACAAGAATATTGCTCAACACTAGTTTCAGGAACAATACAGAAACTCTGAAGACCTTTAGTATCAAGCTCAAAGCAGAAAGATAAGGTGGCTAGCAGGAGCGTTGAAAAGGATTTAGAGATAGCCTTGTGAGGAGGCTCTTAGGGTCAGGAGTAAGGGGTTGAATGTGGCCGAAGTTCAGGAGTGAACAGCAGAGCCACACTAGAGGAGGGGCCTGGGGCAGATCCCTTACACAGCACAAGGGTAGAGAAGAGAATTGATGGGGACCATGGACATGGTTGACTGTGCTCTGTGTTAGAGTCTTGTTTTCGCTTTCCACTTCGGAGAAACAGGGACCCTCCTTTCCTTTCTCTATCCAACCCCTTTATAATCTTGGTGTCCCATTTTTCCCCACCCATAGTCTTTCCCATTCACCAAAAATCACTATCTGGGAAAGACCCAGGAGAGTTATGGTTTGACAAAAACTAAAAATATCTGCCCTTTCCTTTAAACAACGGCTTACTATAAAAGATATTGTTTCCTACCAAAGATATTTCGTGAAGATAAAGAGACATCACACTCCCTAGCATACTGTAAACCAGCATGTCTAAATATGTATTTCAGTCTCTGGCTGATCTGTCACATGGACCAAGTCATATAATCTCTGTGCGCTTCAGTGTCCCCACCTCTTCTAAGATAATCCTACCTGTCATCCTGGCATCACAGAGCCCACTCAAGGCTCATGAAACAAGCAATGGAGTTAAAGGATGCTCGCTCTACTTCATCAGTCTCTGTCCACTCACAGGTCCCAAGATGGTCTCAACAAGAGGCTAATGGCTCTCAGAGGCGGGGATCAAGGTGGCCTTCTGTCCATTCTCTTGTGCTGTACCCAATCTCCCCAATCATCAGCTCAAAGACACATAGTACAGTGGCTTGCTTAACCAGGATCACTGGCATGCTTGTGTTTTCACCCAGCGCACTTCACACCAGGAGAAGTGAAAAACTATCGGAGCTGAACATCCACTTGGACCTTTTCCGCTCACAGGTGTTGCGCACGAGAGCACACTGGCAAAGCAGACAAGGAGCCCTTGTTAGAGTTGGCGTTTGTTGACAAGTTGACTGGATTAAGAAATGTGTGGGTGGAAAATACCTCTGCGTGACAGTGAGGGAGTTTCCAAGGAGAATTGCTGTGAGGGGCAGTGACTGAGAAGAAAGGCCCACACTGAGTATAGGCCGTACCTTCCCTTAGGCTGCTCAGATAAACAGAAACTGGGTGGCAGCAGTACATGCAGTATGCAAGCTCCTTTCCTGTCTGAGTGAGAGCGTGCACGGCTGCAGATAGAACAGCGTCTCTGGCCTTTCCATGTGGTCTCCATAACAGCATCTCTCTAGGGACAGTCTAGTCCCGCAGCACAGGACTGGCACAGCCAAGCTTCCTGGATTATTCAGCTCCCTAGTTCACTGCTTTCCCAGCAAGCAAATGGCCACCTTTGGATTACCCAGCCCTGCCTTATACACAATCCAAACTATTATAGTATAGATAATACAACCTATATTATCTATAATCCAATCTACTATTATAATAGGTATATATATTTTGTTGGTTCTATTCCTTTTACACAGCCTTAGATGATGCACGCCCTAAGTTTGAATCCTGACCTACTTTCTTGCCCGAAGCTCTATTCTTACCTACCCATGGGAACTTGGATAAGTGAAATGTCTCTTTAAAGATGACTCATGAGAGGTTTCGGCCCATCTCTTCTACAGACTGACAGTGATAGCACCGATCCTGTTTATCAACCCATCATAAGACACATTCTGCAAAATCGTGTTTTGTTACTGTTTGTGACTGTGAGAGAGAAGAGACTTCGGGCACTTTCAGTTGATTCTGGAAGCACAAGTTGTTCTTAGGTCTATCTCAGATCTCACATTCTGGAGGACAGCTTTCCAGTTTCCCAGAAGAAATTACTGTCCACCCTCGGTGTCTCCAGGCATATTATCAGGTCCCCGCAGTACACATGCACATCCTCACCAAGACCCTTGACACTCACGAGTCCTATGTCTTGCACCTTTGAGTCCTCAGGGCTCAGCACTGCCCTGTCCATCCTATCTGGGCTGGAAGTACTTGGAGGAATGAGATTTCCCCAAGAGTGAATTTGCTCTGGACTACTTGCTGTTAAGCAGGTCATCTTTGGCTTGGAGTTTTGACACTTTTTTTAAAAAGTGTAAAGATTTGTCCACAGTGCCAGAAAAGAAACATGGGAATATTATAGGATGGGCCTATCAGATGCATTGAGGACCATTTCATATTTAATTTTCTTTGTCCTTGAGGCTCTAAAGTCTAAAGTCTATAGATGGTTTTATCCTTTCTTTCTCTTCTATCTTCAAAACTATATCTTTAAGACATTTCTTTTTGGGCTGGAGAGACAGCTCAGAGGTGAAGAGCACCGGATGCTCTTCCAAAGAGCCGGGGTTCGAGTCCCAGCACCCATACAGCAGCTCACAGCCGCCTGTAACTCCAACACCCTCACACAGACACACGTGCAGGCAGAACACCAATACCCATAAAATAAAAATAAATAAATTATAAAAAAGACATTTCTTTTTTTTAGGTTCTTTTTTATTATTAATTACAGTTTATTTACTTTGTATCCCGGCTGTAGACCCCTCCCTCTTTCTCTCCCAATCCCACCCACCCTCCCTCTCTCCTCTCCTCCTCTCCTCCCTGCCCCTCTCTAAGTCCACTGATAAGGGAGGTCCTCCTCCCCTTCCATCTGACCCCAGGTTATCAGGTCACTTCAGGACTGGCTGCAATGTCCTCCTCTGTGGACTAGCAAGGCTGCTCCTCCTTCAGAGGGGTGGGGGAGTGTCAAAGAGCCAGCCACTGAGTTCATGTCAGAATCAGTCCCTGTTCCCCTTACTAGGGAACCCACTTAGAGACCGAGCTGCCATGGGCTACATCCGAGCAGGAGTTCTAGATTTTGTCCATGCATGGTCCTTGGTTGGGGAAACAGTCTCAGAAATGCCTGTGTCCAAACATTTCTAATTGAAAAACCGGAATTAGGAATGGGTCCACATAACCTTATAGATGAGTCCACTGCAGAAAAACTGCTTGTAAAAGAACACCACACTGAAGCTTGAGCTCAGGGCTCCATGAAATACACATTTCCCTCTCCTCAGGTGCCAGGAGACATAAGCAAGATACTTTCATTATTAAGCAGATGAATGTGAACCAAGTAGATCAAAAGTTTGGGGTGTTTTTTGTTTGTTTGTTTCATCTCTCCTTCAATGTGGTCTCAAGATGAAATGCAAACCAGCAGTTAAAAATGGAATAATTTGAAGGTGTTTGGTTCCAAAGCACGAAACATGCAAAAATGTAGTCTGAAGCCCGTTGAGTCGGCGGGCCGTCAGACTTGTCGGCTATAACTGGGATTTAGCAGGGCCAGGCAGCGTCCCAGCGGTATTCACATCACTCGCTCCACTGCTTTCTGCAGTAAGAAAAACATTCCGTAAATGGCGTGTAATCATATTGCGCAACATTGTCTAAAGACGTGCTTTATTAAAGGGGAGACGGCCACCGATGTGCTTCTCTGTGTGATAAACTAATCATTAGTATTTAAAAACATCTAGCACAGATGTAATATTACAAATGGCTCAAAATGCTGTGGAGAGTTCAAATAAGTGGGTTGTCTGTACCTACAGTCAAGATGCCATTCTCTGAAAAAAAAAAAAAAATTATCTCCTGAGAGGAATGTGTGATTCCTGGGCTTTGGGAGATATACGTGTATGCTTCTGCTCACCAAATCAGAATTCTTTAATCACACGCAATTGTTAAATTTTGGGAGATGGTTTACAGCTCCACTACAGACAGGCAGACTTCCTCTATGAGCCCTCAGACTGTGTTAACTTTCTTTTGTAAGTTCCTTCACTTAACCTGCTCAGCAGTGCTTTAGGAAATAAAACTAGGGCTTAAAGGGAGTGAAGGCTTAAAGAGGCTGTGCATCTGGTCAATGCTTTGTAGCGAGTAACTAGCAAAGCTAGCTTCTGAGATCTTTCTAAGTCCAAAGTCCACATATACCCTTTGTGCGTGAAGGCACAGCAGCTGCGTGAGGTTTAAACCAGAAACCAGTTACATTGCAAAGATGGAAATCAAAGCCTGGGAAGCCTGATTCTCATTTAGGATTTTTCCTATTAGAGAGTCTTATAAGAGTCTTATTGCTGACTCTTATATTCCCCTAAAGTTCTTAAAATCCTTTACATTTGGAAACAGGGTGGTCACCCAGCCTTTCTCAAGCAGCAGCTTCTTTGGACATTAAAGAGGCATAGCAGTTCCATGGAATCCTGAGTGCTGAGAACAAGGTTTGACAGTAGCTTCATCTGTCAACTTGATACAAACCCAGAGTCGTCTAGAAAGAAGGACTCTTAACTGAAGAATCGTGTCCATCAGATTGGCCTGTAGACATTTGTGGGGAGCCTCTTTTTTTCCTTGTTAATTGATTAAACAGTGCTTAACCCGCTGTGAGTGGTGCCACAGAAAGCTACCTGGACCTAAGCCCCAGTGAGGTAGGCAGGAAGCATCACCCTCCACGGTTTCTGCCTTGGTTCCTGTTTGAGTTCCTGCCCTTGCTTTCCTCAATGATGGACCATGACCTGGCTGTGTAAGACAATAAAGTGCTTCCTCCTCAAGTTGCTTTTGCCACAGAAAGGAAAGGAAAGGAAACCAGAACTGGCTGTGCCATTTCTGTGGGGCCAGCTGTTCTGAAGTCTGTTCTGAAGCCAAAGGCTTTGTTCTCTGTGTGTCACAGAGTCTGAGTGGGCCTGGGCTACAGGAAACTTTCCAGAGGCAGCAGCGTTCCTACCACCTTGACCAGAGCTCCCCATGTGGAATTTCTGAGCATCTCCCACGGATTTAAAGATTTATTTTGAGTATTTTAAACTATGTGTATGTCTGTGTGTGGATGTGTGTGTGTGAGTGCAAGGTTCCTGGAAAGGCCAGGGGAGTCAGATCCCCCTGGAGCTGGAGCTACAGGCACTCGTGAACCACCTGGCATAGGTGCTAGAAATCAAACATTGATCTTTGGGAGTGCCTGCTCCTGACTGCTGATCCATCTCACCAGCCCTGTCCCACAGATTTGATAAATACATTTAGACAGTTCGCTCTTTGCCTGCACAGACGAAGGCTGTGGGGACATACAAAACCCTATCTGTACGCCCTGCCCTCAAGGATAAAAATAAAAACAGACAATTAACATTTGCCATCGATACCCTGTGGTGATTTAAGTAAGAATGCTTCCCTCAGGCTCACATATTTGAATGCTTGGTCATCAGGGAGTGACAGTATTTGAAAGGCTTGAGAGGTGTGGCCTTGTTGGAGTAGGTGTGCCATGCTGGAGAAAGGGTGTCAATGGGGTGGGCTTTGGGGTCTTTCAAAAGCTCGAGGCAGACCCAGTGACTCTCTTGCTGTGGCCTGTGGATCCAGAGGTAGAATTCTCAGCCTCCTCCCTAGCAGTTTGTCTGCATGACAACATGAAAATGGACTAAACTGAAACTGTAAGGAAGTCTTCATTAAATGTCTTCATTTTTAAAAGCTGCCATGGTCATAGTGTCTCTTCACCGCAACAGAACACTAAGTCATACCCCTAACCCTGTCATCTGAGACGCCCCATGACACCTAACGTTCCATGTTTCAGATGAGGACACTGAGCCACTCATGAGTCTAAGTTTTCCATGAACTATTCTCAGACACGGACAAGATGAGCCTGGCTCACCTGAGAAATTAGGCACTGAACCCTTGTGAGGACATGGCCACAGGGGCTGACAGCGAGACTTCTGGCTGAGTCTCAGAGCTCAGAAAATTCTTCCCAAAGACCACAGAATGAGCTAGAATTTGCCAAGGAAGAAAGTGAGACACAGCATGTGATAGAGGAGAATAAGACACCCTGGGTCCTGGAAAAAGCTGGTGTGCTGGGAAGAGTGACGATGACGCCAGCAGGTAGAACGACAGCAGCCCCGTCAGTCCGTCAGTGGTCCATTGCCCAGGCCTAAGATCCTCTTCCCAAGGTCAGAAAACAGAGGAGCTTCTAATCCCTGAACATAAGCTAGACATAAGTCAGTCAAAAGCAGGAAGGCATGGTGCATCTTACTTCACATTTTCCTCTCTTTGAACCAGATGAATTCTGGGTATTTTTGTTATTGTTGTTGTTTATTTTATGTTTGGATGTTTTGCTTGAATGTATGTCTATGCACTGTGTGTGTGTGTGTGTGTGTGTGTGTGTGTGTGTGTGTGTGTGTGTTACCTGTGGAGGTCAAAAGAGGGGATAGGATCCCCTGGAACTGGAGTTATAGAAAGTTGTAGGATACCTGTGAATGTTGGGAATTGAACCTGGTTCTTCTGGAACAGCAAACAGGTAGTCTTAACCACTGAGATAACTGGCTAGCCTCTGGATATCTTGTTTTATGTCCAGTTGAGGTGATGAAAAGAATTGGAAAATGTAACCTTGTCTTCATCACATTTTCCATAGCAAGTGCATTACAAGATGCCAACATGACAGCCCATCACCTCACCCAGATAAATACAAGAAAATACAGCATACTACATGATCCCTGACTCCTTTCTAAGCCTTCTCTAAGAACAAAAGTTTGCAGGAGGACACCCCAAGCCTTCCCTTGTGATCATGTCATCCTAAGAATTTATTCTTTCCATATCTACTAAATTAAAGGGCTGTGGACTTGGGGGTGGCTGGGTGCATGCAAGATAACAAACAAAGACAGTCAATGCTAAACCCCTCACACAGTCACATATTGATCATTTGAAAAATTACTGAAGTTAAAAACAAAAGTGGAGAATGAATTAGTGTTAGAATTAAAATATATGGCCCCCAGGGAGATGCTTCAGTACTCAACTGTGAAGTTCTTGCTGTGAAGGCCTGAGTTTGGCTCCCAGCACCTACATCAAAGCTACATGTGGTAGCACAGATGTAACCTCAGTACTGGGGGAGGGGCGCAGATAGAGATAGGTAGATCCCAGGGAGCTCACTAGCCAGATAACCTATCTGACACTCAGAGCTGGGGGTTCAGTGAGAGATTCTGTCTCTACAAAATTAAGGTGAAGAACAATATAAGAAGACATATGACGTCAATCCCTGCCTGCCCCACACAAACATGAAATAGACACACACAGGTATAGACAAACATACAGTAAATGAAAAGATATTAAAATAGCTCCTAACTGGGGAAAAGGTTCGGTCAGCAGAGCTCATCTCTTTAATACCAGCACTGGAGAAATGGAGATACGAAGATCACTTGGGGCTTGTTGGCCAGCCAGACTGTCCAAATTGGTGAGTTCCAGATTTAGTGAGAGATTCTGTCTCAAAAAATAAGATAAAAGCAGGCACATGATGTCAACCTCAAGCCACACATATTCATTGAGACCTACATATACAGACTGGAGAGATGGCTCAGAGGTTAAGAGCACTGCTTGGTCTTCCATAGGTCCTGAGTTCAATTCCCAGCAACCACATGGTGGGTGGCTCACAACCATCTATATTAAGATCTGGTGCCCTCTTCTGGCCTGCAGGCAGAACAACGTATACATAATAAAATGAATAAACCTTTAAGAAGAAAGCCATTATGCCAAGTGGGCTCCAGAGCTCACATCCAGGCTCTCCCTTTCCTCTGCCCTTCTCTGCCCTCCCCTTCCGCATGTTTCCATTTAACAGTATTATTTAAGCACACACTTTGTACAAGCGAAAGTACCAGGGGATCCCAACTGTTGCATGTTATAGGCACCTATAGAAACCTAAATTCCAGCCTGTCGACAACAGCCCAGGAGCAGCAGAGTGAAGCCTGTGCAGAAATGTGCATTCGGGAACGTTCTGCCTTCCTTCCAGGTTGACTCCAAATCCGGTTTTTACACTTTACTCCAAACTTGCTAAAGATCCTTTCTTCAAACTTCTTTAAATGCGATTTAAGAAATATTGGCTTCAAGACTGAATAATACCTATGAAAATGGCTTCCTAAGGCTTTTTCTTTAAATGTTTTTCTAAAAATGTCCTGGTGAGAGCATTTTACCACGAATAACTGCTTTTTCAGAACATTGCGCATTCTGGCCTATCATTTTCTCAGCCAATCAGCAAGAACTTTGGAGGAGTGGCACCCCTCTGAGCTTCCAGCCCTTGATACCTGGTGGGTAGTTCTTCTCTAATCATTAATGAAACAGCACTCCCTTAGGTCTCCAACTTTCTAACTTGAAAGGCACCACTAGCTGCGGTTCACAGTACATGTGTCTGTGAGTACTTCCAAGGCAGCTGACACAGGAAAAGGAATCCAGGTTCTCCTAACCATGGAAGACATGGTGGTAGAGAAGGGAGTCCTTTCTCTTCTCATAACTACAGGGCAACAAAACCCAGCAAGGCCAGTCCTTGTTAGCAATTCCCAGTTTGGTGTCAGGCTGCCACAGAAACACAACTGCTTACTAAGGATCTCTTGGTTAACTTTCCTCTCACCCTCAGCACTTGACAAGGTGACGGTCTGCAAACCACTGGTTCCAATTCAAACAGACCCAGCTGGGCCAGCCATGCTGATAAAAACTAGACCTTCCAAGTCTCACTGTGTACTCTAAGCTTGGTTGCCATTTTACGGCTGGGAGGGGGCTTTTAATAAAGAATTATTCTTATAGGGCTAGAGAGATGGCCAGGTGGTTTAGAACACTTGTTGCTCTTTCAGGAGACTCAGATTTGGTTCCAAGTGGTCCCATGACAGCTAATAACTGTCTATAACTCCAGTTCCTCTGGACTGTACACATAACACCCATACATGGAGATTTTAAAAATAAATATTTTTAAAAGGTATTTATAAAAATCTATGTTTGGGTGAGAGAATGTTGAAAATTTCTTTTGGAGAACCAGGACAAGTTCTAGGAAAGGCTACCTCCCAGAAGAGATGAGTATGTGAGGGAGATCTTCATGAAAGAGTGAGAAGGAAATATTTTTGAATAATGAACTTCAACTCAGGCCCCTGGGTATTTTCTCAGTGGCTCCCTCTGTGTGCTATTTCTCCCCAAAAGCTGAACTGATGAAAGGAATTACTTCATCTCACCCAAGAACTCTGGGGCTTACCAAATGCTGGCCTCATCTCAGAGACACCTGGAAAGAAGAGGGAATGAAAAGAGAGAAAGGGGGAAAGAAAACTGGATTATAATACCTAGACATCAAATAAAATTCCTTAGGGCATAGAATGCATATCAGATGAAGAAAAGCCTTCTATTCCCTCAATAAAACTGAAAAACTTAGCTAATGAGGCAAAAATGGATCAATAGGGAAAGTGGACTGATCTAGTGTTGGTTTTTATGACTTCTCTGAATAAAGGACACCTGAGAAAAAAGCTTAAGGAAAAAGGTGTGATCAATAAAGTAATCCATTCATGCTTCTCCATTTACCTAAGAAAAGAAAATCATTTTTTAATTGTCTGCAATGTCTTATCCACACAGCCATTGTTTCCTCAGCCCTCTAAGATGTCAGGTTATGTCCCTTGCTTCTTTCTTCATGAAAAGGT
Organism: Psammomys obesus; assembly: GCF_907164565.1. Lineage (NCBI taxonomy): Eukaryota > Metazoa > Chordata > Mammalia > Rodentia > Muridae > Psammomys > Psammomys obesus. Next base: position 18,546,480 of record NW_026592510.1, on the reverse strand, counting down.
TGGGTGGTTCCTAGAAGAAATATATATATACACATATAATTTTGTAAAAGCAGCCTTGAATGATTTTTTTTTCTTCTTTATTACTTTTGTGGGCTTTTGAGCCCAAGGATCTTTGAATCCAATATAACTCATTTAAAATGCATGAGGGTGCTCTATCACCATCTCTATGCCTCTGGGAAGAGACCAGGACTATTCTGGTTATGCACTTTACAGTGAATACCAGCGCTTGCCATGCAGCCTTTGCACAGTGTGTTCTGGCAGAAGAGTGTGCAGACTAAGCCTCCACAGCCAGGGTGAGCAATCAGATGCAGATGTTCCAGAGAGTTTATCAAACGGGGAGTCCAGAGCATGTCAGGCTAAAGTTATGACGGAGAGCCCACGGCTGGGCCCTGTGAGTCCAGCCCCTGCTCTGTGGTCTCACTGGTGCCAGTGTTTACTATCTATCAGCCAGCTGACATTCTGGTCCTCCCTGCTAGGCACTGTCAGCCTTCCCCGGTATTTTATCTGGATGCTTCCTTTACACTTTGAACACATGAACTTCATGCTCTTGTCCTATCTGCCAGGTGTTTGATGTACGATTTTGCTCCTGGAGAATCGGGCTTGCTGGTTTGGAAATTCTTGGTTCCGTGCTGTGTGTGATCTGAACCTGAACTGCTCGTCTTGACTGTGACCCCATGATACACACGCCAATTGGAAGTTTGGTAGCAAGCAAAATAAATCCTCTTACCTGTACCAGTGTCGCTACCTAGTGATGAAGACATAGATTAATCATATTCCCCAATAAATATTCAATTCCCAATTATGATCCAGACAATGGAAAGAACACAGTGTTGTGAAACTGACTAACAGAAATGGTCTTTCCAAGAAAATGCTGTTAAGATAAAACCGTAAGAATTAGTAGGACAAAGAGCTTTTCAGGCAAGAAAAACAACATGGTCAAGGAACTGCTGCCAAGAAAGAACTTGGCACAGGCAAAAATGCTGCAGCAAGTCTGTGTGACTATGGAGCAGTGAGCATGTGGCAGACAGAACAGGCCTGCAGAACCAGGCGAGGCGAAAACAGCACTATTATTTTGGTGTTCTGGTCTCAGGCCACAGCAACACTGCGAATTCTAAACAGAAGAATGGCTGTAGCCTCGTTTATGTTACTTAAAGTGTGAGGCTGGTAGTAAGGAGAGCCATCAGAGAACAGTGTCACACACTCTGGGAACCATGATTGGACCAATGAGGACTCACTTTAGCTTGTCCCCACTTGAATCTTCAGTTTTCAGCACAGCTGTGACCTGCCCTTCCCATCCTGCCTGTGTGTGTTCTGCCTTTGGGTGCCTGGGAAACCCAACACTATCGTGGCTTGTTCCACTATAATCAAATATTTAGAAGGGATTACCGTCTTTTTTTTTCCAACAATCTCCTCTTCTGTCACACACCAGTCTCAAGGGATCAGCCGCTTCTCTTTCCTCAATTCTTCGTACAATTACCACCGGAATAATCAGGGTCAGGAGGTAACTCGGAGTGAGGGATTCAAAGAGTAAATCCGGATTCTTGTTTCAACCATTGCTCAGTACCACTATTTAGAACATAAGCTTCTCCCCAAGATCCATGTGGCAAAGGCTCATTCCTCAGCTTTCAGTATAGGGAGGCAATAGACACTTTGAGAGGGAAGGACCAGTGTGAGGTCTTTAGGTCACTGAAGCTGTGATCTTGAAGGGGACTGTGGGACCCCAGGCAGTGTCACTTCGTAGCCACAACATGAGCACTTTCACTCTGCCGTGTACTTCCCCCATAGTACTGCCTCATCCTACGCTGAAGAGAAACAGGGCCCACCAATCAGCAACTTGAACCTCCAAAACTGAGCCTAGATAAACTTTTCCTCTTTAAGTTTATTGTCCCAATAAATTTGCCAGTGTGACAGGAAGCTGACACAGCAAGGTAACAGAAACAAAGATGGAAAGTAGAATAAGCAGGATCAAAAAATACATAAAATACTTACTATAAAAAAATAAAATACAGCAACAGGGTGCCTCTTGACAAAATTTGGAAGTTGTAGGTTTCTGATTCAGGTGCTTTGTCAAATAATCAAAACTTCAATGTCTGTGATGTCATTCCCAGTCTTTAATCCAAGGCAATAAATCCTTAAATAAAGCAAAAGCCCATGTGACCAGAACTGCACACTTACAATAGATAATCCAAGTGCAAATCCTCTCACAAATATCACTGAATCTTTCCAGATACCAGGAAGTCCTGGGGTCAGAGGTAGTGAGAAACGAATTTGTGCTTGTATAACTCCAGGTGGATGGAGAACTTTAGTGAACATCCTTTTCCATAGTTAAGAAATTGAATAATATTGAAATCAGCCCTAACATAAAACTTCTGATTACGGGTCGGAGTTCTCTTACATGAAAGTCCCAGGGCCCACTGGTATAAAACAGTCAGAGAAAACCACAGAGAAATTTGCTGAATTTAATGGACTGTATGTTGATGCCTGAATAACCCTTGGTGTGCTGGGGAAGAAAGAGAACCTAATGATCTGGTTTTTTTGTGTGTGTATTATGTTTCATTTCTCTGAAATAAGGGTAATAGTGTGCTTCAAAACTGATGTATTTCAGTATGCTGCCAAGAATATGATGTTGTCTAATCACCTTTAGGGCAAACAAAGTTTTTGCACTGTGAAAACTAACTAAATAACATTGGTTAATTCATTTTATAACCTTTTTTGTAAAACCAATACGCTTCTTATGGTAGGATACTCTGATGATACCTTTACAGAGAGCTAAACCCAAGAGAGGAGAAGGGGGAGAGGCTTTACGTTCAAGCTCTGAGCTCATCTGTTTGAGACTTTGATAGATCATGTATTGATTCCCACCCAGAAGTTTTCACGATTCCAGCAAGGAACAGAAGAGAAAACGTTGAAGTTCTGTGGATTTCACATTTACCTCTGATGCCAGGAAAACACCCCAGAGCCTACACACTCACCATCCTGAGCTTTGGAGAAGGAGGGAGCGAAACAGGGCAGGAGAGTCTGTACTCTAGCTCCCACTCATGCAGGCTGTGCTCTCAGACTCCATGGCATTTTGTCAAAACCCAAAAGAGTGAATCATGGGACAGAGTGGGAAGCAGAAAAGTGTCCAGGTCATCCCAGACGAGAACTTCGTGTTTTGGCTGTGCTATCTTCTAGTGTTGGCGGTGGCTTAGCACAAGTCAGACATACCTATTGGGACCGTAAAAACACTGCCCAGTGCTAGTAAGAATAATTTTGTATTCATCTATCACACTATCACCACCTTGACACAAAAAACAAAAGCAGTCTACCTAGGAACTTAATGGAATGTGCCATTCGAGAGTTGGAATTACATCCAGGGAAGAGATCATTTTTCTCTTTTATTCTTCATCTAGATAACACTAGAAGACAGCATGCCTTAAGAGAAATCCAACCCATAAAATAGGTCCGAAGTTTACTAATGTTTCCCATGAAGGCTCTAGATCCAACTTCTTCAAAAATATGTTCTCTGACCTGGAAATGTAGTTCAGTTGGTAAAGTTGTTTGTCTGGCATGCACAAAGCCCCGGGCTTAATCCTGAGCATACGACAGGCATGGTGGCGTGCCAAAGCCGTAAGGAGAAGGTTCAGAAGTTCGAGAACATACTTAGCTACAAAACCCGAGAAGCATAAAGCCCTGTACTGAATAAATAGAATAGTAACATATAAAGAGAAAAGAAGCATTCTTTATACTTAAACTTTGTATTTTCCCCCCAGTGTAATTAGCAAGTAAGATGAATTGGAAATAATCTCAAAATGATGTCTGGACTGGCTTTGGTGTTGAATGGCTGTACAACCTTGGCCATGACATGACCTCTGTATTACGCTCATCTACAGACACAGGAATACAATCTAGAGATGCGGTGACTGCTTTCTAATGGCCTCATCTACTCAAGTTAAAACACAGGCCACCAGCTGCAAATGTCCCTGGACCACAGAAGCTCAAAATCTACTCGCTGTTCTTTGTTGATAGAACTCTCAGAATCGCCAAATGACCCTCTGTCACCTCCAATCTTACTTATCTGTGAGTTGAGCTGAACAGCTGTTATAAATATTCAAGGAGAAAATATTGTGGACAGTTCAGACGCAGTGCTGATGCAAGCAGGTACTCAATAAACAGTTTCTTTCTCACCGAAAAGTTACTGTATAGGTGTATGACCAGAGTAAAACATGAATAAGAGCAAACACAACAGCAATTCCTTTTCTGTAGAAGGAGCTTTGAGTGGAAGCCTTGGGACCAGCTCACTGCATATTTCTATTCTTTAAAACTTCAGATTAGGGGTTCAGCACAGTTCGAGTGTTTTCCTAGCATGTGTGATACCTATATGGATGTCTCGGAGCCACCAAAACAATAAAACAGCAACAAAAATCTCTAGAAATAAACCAACCAAACTTAAGGAGCTGAATATGGTACAAGATTGCTACATTTCTCAAAGTTTAATCAGAGTCAAAAAGAGACAGGGAGACATGAAGTTATTTATTAATTCATGTTATTTATTTATACACCATTTCTAAGTGTATACCCATGCAACATTTTTGTGCCCTAAATCTCCACAATATTTCATTTTTCCAAACTGCAACTGCCTGCTCAACAGCTCATGCCCCCTCCTCAGCTCCTGGAAGCTGCAGCTCTGCTTGTCTAATTTCCTTTTGCATGCTTTTGGCTTCTACAGAACCCCACGTGAGTGGGATCGCACAGAACATGTCCTCTCATGACTAGATTATCTACCTTAGTTTGATACCCTTAAATAATATTTCATCGAAGGAACACATCACACTTTTATAACCACTCACCCGTCAATTCTCTTAGTAATCTTATCCAAATCTTTTTAAAATATACAACTTCCAACTATTACTTTGTAACTCCAGCTCAATTTTAGCATGCCTAATTTGTTCAGAGGGGACAGAACCATGAGAAAAATAGAGATTATTTGTACCCCTGATCCCACCTTCTCCTCCTTAAAATTACCATATTGACAGTACATTTTCCTATACGTTTAGCCAAATCTTCGTCCTCGTGTCAGCTCAGACAAACCAAAACACTGCTGCATAGCTTAGCAGTAGGAGCATGTTCTAATAAGTTGTTTAGCTGTTTTCTGTCACTGAATAAACATCATGCAATACTTGCAGTCAAGTAAAAACTACAACAGCTGGTTTGGAGGGGAGAGGGAGGGAAGAGCATGATGAGACAACCCCTGCCCACCACCATGGGAGAGCTGGCTTTACCCCTTGCTCATTGCCATACTAGGGACAGCAGACCCTCCACACACACACCTCACCAGGGCGGCACAACAGAGCTGGCCCTGTTTGGGGGGGGGGGGGAGGTGGAGTGTTTGCAGTTGAGCTGGCCCCAAGGATGGGGGGTGTGAATGTGAGAGAGCTGGCCCCACCCCTTCCTGTGGCTGTGTGGTAGTGTGGGCACAGGAGAGCTGGCCCCACCCCTCGCTGGCTGCATCACTTGGGATAACGGGCAGCACATCACCTGGGCAGTGCTGAAGAGTTGGCCCTGGTGGTGTAGGTGTGGGAGAGCTGGTGGGTTAACCAACTCAGCTACCACAGAGGGCTTTGAGTGGATCCGCCCCAGTGTTTACCCCATCTACGTACTGCTGGAACATGTGAAAGGGCCAGCCTTGCAGATCAAAGGGGGCAGGACCTCCATGACACAGGGCCACAACAGGATATCTGAGAGGAGTGCCAACGAGGATCCAGTATTGACAGTGGAGCTGAAGCCGGAGGCTCCAACCAGACCAATGACTCAATGCAATGAACATTTGTAAGGAAAACTGTTTGGGCAAAAGGGTATACTGTGGCACACACCATGGCACATGACAGCTTCCAATAACAAGATTTTTTTTTTTTTTGAGGAAGGGGCATCCTTTTATGGGGAGGTGTAAGGGCAAAGGGCAGAAATGGAGAGATGGGGAGATTACTGGTTTTGGAGTGCATGATGTGAAATTCACATAGAATCTTTCTTTCTTTTAAGATTTTATTTATTTAGTCCATGTATGAGTACTCTAGCTACATGTATGTCTGCATGCCAGATGAGGGCATCAGATTTCAGTATGGGTGGTTGTGAGCCACCAAGTGGTTGCTGGGAATTGAACTCAGGAAGAGCAGACAGTGCTCTTATTCCCTGAGCCATCTCTCCAGCCCGTGCTGTCCCTCTTGCAGATAATCTTTTTTTTATTTTTTATTATTTTTTGTTTGTTTGTTTTTGGATTGTTCTAATAAAGCCTTGGCACCAACGGGAAAAGTAAACACTCACATTACAAGTTTGTCTTTCTGAATATTTAAATCCCATGCACTAAAATGGTCTGCTTATCCTGTTTGAGGCAACCTTCTAACTGTGTCTTCTTCTGTAGCCAGACCGGCCTCATTCAAACACCCACTCAAAAGTATTTTCTCATTGGATTCTAGCTCTTCACTTCCTAAGAGGTGAAGATTTCTATCTAGATTTTAAATTAGTGTCGCCTTCATTTTCTGTGCAGTTGAACCACATCAGGAAGTATTAATGACACCACGCAACAAAATGGCAAGGTCTCTGCTTCTTCTCCTCTCCAAGCTGGTTTGCAGGACACAGGCATATAACCCAGTGACTGACCCAATATGACCTTAAGGGCAACTGAAATCAAAAGATCCTCCTCCCATGGGTTGAGCCTAAGGAGGACAATGGGGCCTTGATGATCTGGACAAGGGAAGTACTGGCAGCAGGAGTGAGGTAGACCAGAACTATCCACAAATTCAGAGTAGATATTACATGAAAGGCACACTATCCCATCAAGACCTTAGAGCCATTTCTCGAAGGCCTTAGGCCAAGTCCTTAAATCCCTTTGCATCCAGTCTCCAGAAAGACACATTTGAGTATGTTTCTTGCCTGTTGTCCTTCCTTTAGTAAATATTCCTTTACCAAAAACTGCAGTGAGTGTTGTGATACTGGGTGCTAGTCACTGGGCTTCCAGACCTCCCATGGGTCACTGGCACTGTCTGTGAGGTTCTTTGATGTGAGTTGCATCATTGTCACCAGAGTGTCATTGTGTTCATGCCCCCTTAGGCGGCAGCTTGCACTGGATGCCTGCCTCTGAGCCTCCTGTGCCCATAGCCTGCAGTTGTGACTCATCCTCAGCTGGCACATCTGTTACACCTTCTGTTTTGCTCACAGCCATCTCTGCTCTGACTGTTAACATGACAGAGACTGTATGCTTGTCTCTGAGGACTACTACGACCCAGTGAACTGCCAGGTCTTCTAAGCGAAGAGCTCCAGTGGATTTAAAGAGAACCTGAATGCCAAAAAGTTCTTGGAACTGAACATCTCTACATGCTTAAACATGAAAACAAGTGTACCCTGGTCCACAGATGATCACACATATTCCATATACTTTGTGCCTGTTATGTGATTACATATACTTTACAGGAAAGTTATTAGAACTGTATAAGATCGGAAACTTAGCTCCTCAGCCATGCTGCCATATTTAAGACACTAGCCATACTTCAAAGTGATCGGGCATCACACATGGCCTGCAAGTCTATTAGCCCAGATATAAAGATCTTTTGTCAGTGCAGAAAGCTCACTTTCACCGTTGCAGAACTGCTCTAGAGAATTCTAGAAAGTCAAGTTAGCACAGTGAGTCCATTATGACTTATCAATAGCATGGCAATACAATGCTCTGTCCCAACAAATTCTGAGAAAGCAGGACAGTCACTAATGAAACTGTATAGCCTGGGTGTATGCCCACAAGGACAGCATATATGCAAAACCCTTAGCTCAATCCTTGTCACTAAAATAGAAAAAATAATTATGTTAGGATCCAAACTAGGCACTAGGCCTGAGGCACTATTACCTTATCATCACATTCTTCTTGAGTACTACACGGGTAGGTTCTAATGTGAGCAGTGTTGACAGGCACTGAGAGGATTTAATAAGACAACTTGATCTGATTTCTAGCTTTCAGTATTACTCTGGAGTGGGGGAGATTATGGGTGTCTAAGTGGTTAAAGAGCTTTCTAAAAAATTATGAAGAATCCCCAGGACCCACATAAAAGGCCAGGTATAACAGCAGATATTTCTGATTCCAGCCCTGAGGAAAAAAGAAAAGTGGATCCTAGAGACATGCTGGTCAGTGTAGCAAAAAGGTTAGTGAGAAAACTGGCATAAAAAAATAAAATAAAAAATAAAGGCATCCAGTGTTAACTTCTGGCCTCTATATACAAATGTGTAAGTACACACACCTGAATGCACATATGTATATAGATACTACAAAAGAAATACACACAGAAAAGGGGGCGGCTGGAGACATGCTTCAGTGTTTAAGAGCATTGACTGTTCTTCCAGAGGAACCAGGTACAAATCCCAGCACTGGCATGGCAGCTCACAACTGTCTGTAACTCTAAGATCTGACACTCTCACAGAGGGTTGGGGATCAAGGAGAGGAAGGGAATTAATTAGGAAATATTATTGAATCCTGTTATGTGCTCAGAAAGGAAATTTATGTGTTTCCCATTCAGAGGGCAGAGGAAACCCTTTTCTATGCATATGTTCACTCAGAAAAGAAAGAAAGAAAGAAAGAAAGAAAGAAAGAAAGAAAGAAAGAAA